>NW_004955430.1:10091360-10129380 GCF_000276665.1 Chinchilla lanigera | reverse complement strand
CTTTATAATTTTCTGCCTTCTTTGGGCTCTGGGCTTGACTTGCTCTTCTTTTTCTAGGAACTTGAGGTGCAACATGTTTGTTTATTTGTGCTTGTTCTGTTTTCCAGAGGTGGGAGTTCACCAGTATAAATTTCCCTCTGAGGACTGCTTTCATTGCATCCCACAGGTTCCTGTAGGTTGTATTTCCATTTTTGTTTGATTGTAAATAGTGTTTAATCTCTACTTTGATTTTATCTGTGACCCATTGGTTGTTCAGGAGGATGTTATTTAATTTCCAACTGTTTATGGATTTTCTGTGTTTTCTTTTGTCATTAATTTCCAATTTCATTGCACTATGGTCTGATAGTATACATGGGATAACTTCAATTCCTTTGCATTTACTTAAGCATGTTCTATGTACTAGTGTATGGTCTATTTTAGGGAACATCCCATGTGCAGCTGAGAAGAATGTGTATTCTGATGCTGTTAGGTGGAACAGTCTGTAAAGTTCTACTAAGTCACATGTTTGGTTCTCTTCTAATATTTCTTTGCTGATTTTTTGTCTAATTGATCTATCTCTTTGTGACAATGGTGTGTTAAAGTCCCTGTTATGATTGTGTTGCTAATTATTTCATTTTTCATGTGTGTTAGAATTTGTCTTATATAGATGGGTGCTCCTATATTTGATGCATAGTGTTTATGATTGTTATCTCTTCCTCTTGAAGCTTCCCCTTCACAAGTATGTAGTGACCTTCTTTATCTCTTTTGATTGTTCTTGGTTTGAAGTTCACATTGTCTGCAAACAGAATAGGTACACCTGCTTTTCTCTGGGTTCCTGTCACATGAAATATTGTTTTCCATCTTTTAATTTTCAGTCTTTGAATTTTCTTTTGAGTTAAATGTGTTTCTTGTACACAGCATATAGTTGGGGTTTTTTTCCTAATCCACTCTGCAAGTCTGCTTCTTTTGGTTGGTTCATTGAGATCATTTACATTGCTGGTTATAACAGCTATGTACTGGCTTATCTTTGTCATGCTATTTTCCTGCTGTTGAATCCTCCTTTTTCCCTTTATTTAATTGCTTGCTTTGCTTGTTGGTTCCTTTCTGTTGTTCTTGAAGTTGCAGTCTGTTTTATCTCTTTCTAGTATATCTTTTAGTATTCTTTTTAGGATTGGTTTGGCACTCATGAATTTCTTCAGTTGTTCTTTATCATGAAAGTGTTTTATTTCTCCATTAAATTTGAAAGATATCTTTGCAGGATACATCAATCTGGGTTGGAAGTTGTTTTCTTTCAGTACCTGACATACTTCACTCCAAGCTCTTCTTGCCTTCATGGTTTGTGTTGAGAAGTCTGCCATGATTCTGATAGACTTTCTTTTATAGGTGATCTATTTCTTTTCTCTAACAACTTTTAATATTCTGAGATTTTGTTGAGTTTCCAGGATCTTGATCACCATATGTCTGGGTGTAGATTTATTTTGGTTATGATTAACTGGAGTTCTATATGCTTCACTTATCTGGATGTCTGATTCTTTTACTATGCCTGGGAAATTTTCTGCTATTATGTCTGCAAATAGTCTTTTTATATCATTTGTGTTGGCACCTGCTGTTTCATTAATACCTACTAATCTAACATTGTTTCTCTTTGCTTCATCTTGCAGTTGTTGAATTGTTATTTCCTGGTTCCTTGTTTTTAAGAGATCCCTCCTTTCAGGTTCCTTGGTGGCAATGCTGTCTTCAAGGTCTGAAAGTCTATCTTCAGCTTCGTTCATGTAGTTTTGCAAGCTTTCAATGGAATTTTTAGGTTCCTGGATATCCGTTTGCATTTGCTTCATACCTTCTAGTTCTTTTCTATATTGTTCCCTGAAGGTTTCATTGAGTTGTCTATGCTCTTCTATTTTCTTGTTTATGTCATCTTTGGATATCCTGAACATTTCTTTCATTTTTGTTGTCATTTCTTTTCTCACCTGAGACATTATTTCTGATCTGATGTCTTCTACGGCCTGATGGAGTTGTTTCTTTACTTCAGTTGCTATCATTTCAGAAATTTCAGGTGTATGACTTCCAGGCTGTTCTGTGTTGATGCCTCCTGGACTTATTTTGGGTGGTGTGGAGGTCTGGGATTGCATTTTGCTCCTTTATTTTGTCATTTTTGAAGAACTAGAGACTCCCTGTAGTGCAGTCTCACTGTCCTGATTGTTTGTGAGTGGCAGGTTGAGAGTCTGAAGATCCCCAGTGCTCAGTGTAGCTCCTGTGCTGGTAAGTGGTGGTAGCCCAACCCAGGCCGACACACTATGGGTGTGGCAGGTCTCTGAGGCCCCAGAGGGTGCCTGAGGCATCGCCTGCCTTGCATGCTCATCAGGGAGGCAGAGCCCAGACTCACTGGGCTTTCTGAAGATGTCTGGGGCTCAGCCCATGGCCCCAGAGGGTGCCCGAGGTTTCGCCTACCTCCCTGACCTCTTTAATGTTAGCCATTTGGCTTTTTTTGGGAAGAATGATTAAGAGCCAGTGTGCCATTCACCCTGCTTTCTTCTCCTTGCAGCATGTGGCAGCCTGAATCCCCATGCAAATACAAGGATCAGAGGCTCCCTGACAATCCATAGGCATGTAACATGAGCAAAACATAAGTATCTGTTGTGTTAAACCACTGAGACTTGAGAATTATGTTACTGCAGCATAACCTAGCTCATTTTTTAACTGATACATGAAAGTTCCAGAACATTTGGCAGAGAAAGAATTTTAAGAAGTGTCTTCATCTTCTGTGTTTAGAATTTCAATTAATATTACTAAAAATAAACTTGAAATTTGGGTGACAATCGTGTGCACCCCTTAGCTACTGTGGGATTGTAGCTGATTAAACTAAGACACCATAGGTATCAATGATTGTGCAGGTTAAACAAACCAATTTACCTGAAGTTGATATTGTATTGTAGAAACGTGTTTATTGATCGTGAAGGTCTTCTTTCGAAGTCTGCATCTGAAAGCAAACACATGTAGAGTGTTCTGATTGCAATCTGGTTGCAATGGCCACAGCCACAGCCATGGAAATATCAATATCCACGAAGGCTTATAAATAGAAATATAGACCCTATGAAATATTATGTATTTCCTTCATTTTGGATTTCAAATTAATCCAGTATTGGCAATTCAGAGAGTTTTCATGGATTTATAAAAGGTTTTATTCTCTTTTCAAAACCTAGAGTATAGACAGTATAACTAGCTTATTAGGGTAATAGACATAAAACATGAGTAACAATTATTTATAATCACCATGTATATTTGCAATATAGTAAATGTTTTTATCCACATAATCTCATTTAATCCTAACTTCACCCTTTTTAAGGTAGGCACTACCAGTACATCCACTTTACAACAGAGGAAACAAGAGCTTAGAATGTTACATGGATATTTATTTCTTACTCATCTTACACGCTGATGGATTATGTAAAAAATCTAAAGTCAGTAGTTCATGAAAAATATAATTGGAATTTGAATTCAAGCATCTGACTCCAAAGTCCACTTCTGAGCCAATAAGCTGTACTCAAGTCAACAGAACAAACATTAGAACTATGATGTACAAGGAACTACAAAACAAAGAACAAGACAGTAAACAAATTAATCAAGGAGACTTGACTCATTGACACTTGAGTCCTTAGCTATAGGAATTAGTCACATAGAAAAGAGAAAGGATATTCTATTGAAAGAGCCATTATGCCTCTCCTGAACAACTGGTTTATTATTAATACTATATTCACTGTGTCTCTTACAGCTAACCATGGTTCTGCCTTTATATCACCTGCCAGGAAATCACAGTCATATTTAATATACTCCTTTAGCAACTCTCAAGAACCTAATAATATAAGCATTTGTGTAGTAAGCAAACTTTTATCAGAATCTCACTCTCACTTTTCCTCTTTACCTAATTACTCAATCTCTTTAGGTTTTACTGTTAGTATTTATTTATAAACATCTTCAGATTCTTCTTAGAACAACAAGGCATATACATAAATTAATTAGTTACCAAGAAAAATTAAATTTATTTTTCCAAATTCTCCTTCAGGTGAACTTTGTGACAATAAAGCAAAAATATGAATAAATAATAGTTTTCCCTGTGACAAGAATATGAATTCTTCATACATAAAGTCCCTATCTCTCAGTTCAGCAAACAATCCTAAGTTTGATAGTACCCTTTTTTCATAAGTCTGAGAGAAAACAGTCAGTCTCAAAGAGAGTTAGTAGGGATGCAAGTTATAAACTCTTCAAGAGGAAAATTTGGTAATCATCCTCAAAATTACAAAATCATAGAACTGACTCAGTATCTTCTTACTGACCTATCCTAAAGATATTCTGGTTCCACGACAAAATAATACATGTAAAAGTTATATCAGCCTCATTTCTATCAGAAGCTTAGAAATAAAATTAATGTCCATCAAAAAGGAAAGATTAGGGCCAATAATAAAAACAGCAGCACAAGAGCCTGCTTGGCAAGCACAAGGTCCTGAATTTGATTCCTAGTATAAAAAAGAAAGGATTGGTTAAGCATATTATTTATAACAACAAACTCACTGAGAGAGAAAATAGGGAAACCACACCTTTCATAAATGTCTAAAAAAATGAAATATTTAGTAATCAATCTAACAAAGGAAGTAAAAGATCTGTACAGTGAAAATTACAGTACTCTGCAAAAAGAGATTGAAGAGGATTTCAGAAAATGGAAAAAGATATTTCTTGCTCATGAATAGGAAGAGCCAACATGGTGAAAATGGCCATACTCCCAAAACTGGTATATAGATTTAATGCAATCCAAATCAAAATACCGTTAGTGTACCTCACAGATCTGGAGAAAACATTTCCAAACTTCATTTGGAACCAAAAAAGACCTAGAACAGCAGAGGCAGTCGTGGCCAACAAAGGCAAGCATCACAATCCCTGACTTAAAATTATACTACAAAGCTACTGTGAGGCTGGGGATTTAGTTCAGTGGCACAGCACCTGCCTGGCAAGCGCGAAGTCATGAGTTCAATTCCCAGTACCAGAAAAAAACAAACAAACAAACAAAAAGCTACTGTGATAAAATGAGCATGGCACTGACAAAAAAAAAAAAAAAATACCCTGAAGATCAATGGAACCGATTTGAAGATACAGGCACAACTACAAACACACTCAGCAACCTTATCCTTGACAAAGGGGCTAAACACATTCACTGGAAGAAAGATAGCCTCTTTAATAAATGGTGCTGGGAAAACTGGCTTTCTACATGCTGAAAACTAAAACGAGACCCATGCCTATCACCATGCACTAAACAAAAGTCAAAATGGATAAATATTAAAACAGAAACACTAAATCTACTGGAAGAGAAAGTAGGTAGAAATCTTGAAGACATAGCGGTAGGCAGAGAGTTGAAAAAAAACCAAATTGCACAGAAATACTTTAACGAATCAACAGCTGGGATCTCATCTTATTACACATCAAAACTTTTTACACATCAAAAGAAATTACTAACAAAGTGAAAAAAAACCCCACAGATTGGGGAAAAATTTTAGCCAACTGTCCCTCAGACAAAGGACTTCTATCTAGAACATATAAAGAATTTAAAAAAATGAGTCCCCCCAAATTCAAGGACCCAATCCAAAAGTGGGCATCTGAAATAAGTACACACTTCTCAGATGAAGAAATACAAATGGAAAATAAATATATTTTAAAATATTCAATAGCATTGATCATTTGAGAAATGCAAATTAAAACAACACTAAGATTCCTTCTCACCCTAGAAATAATGGCTATCATCAAGAAATCAAACAATAACAAATGCTGGTGGGGATGAGGGAAAAAAGGAGTCTTTCTCCACTGTTAGTGAGAGTGTAGACTGGTATAACCGCTATGGAAATCAGTGTGGAGATCCCTCAGAAAACTAGGATTAGAGGACCCATTTGACCCCTATATTCCCCTTCTGGGCATCTTCCTGGAGAAATTAAAAACATACCACAGCGATATATGTGTACCCATGTTTATAGCAGCGCAATTTGTAATAGCTAAGTCTTTATTGGTAGCTTATACCCCAGTGGAGGATGTGTCTTGGAATGCTCGTATGAAGCCAAATGCTGACATCCTGCCCTGTTTCCAACATGTCCCAGACTTTTACAGAATACAGTCAAAACAACAATCACCACCATTTGCACCCTTTGATAAACCAAAAACAACAGGCTCATATATAATCATCTCTTATTTTGTAGCAAATTAGCCCAAAAGTTAGCAGGTTGACAATAAATATTTATTATCTCACACAGTTTCTGTAGGTCAGAAATCCAGGAGTAACTTAAGTGTGTGGCTCTGGATTCGGGTCTCTCATGAGTTTGCAGTTACAATATGATCTGGGGGAACTAATAGGAAAGGCAAAGGGAACCAGAGGGAAAGGAGAGACAGGGCAAGGGAAAGGAGGTTAGTAAGGAGAGCAGACTCAAACAAAATACAGTATGCACAAAGAGAAAATGTCACAGTGAAACCCATTAGTCCATACAATTAATATGAGTTAGTAACTATAATAAAAAAATTACATAGGTATATATGTGTATTGTCTGGAGCTGCAATAATTTGAAGGCCTATCTGAGGCTGGAGAACCTGACTTCCAGGTATCTCACTCACATGTCATTGAGAAGGCATTAGTGTTTGGCAGAAGGTGGAAGTTGCAAGGTCTCCATAACCTAATCTCAAAAGTCACACACCATCTCTTCTGCCATACTGTATTCTTGAGAAGCAGTTCATTCATCTGTCACATTTTTCATAATGGTCACTCCCTAAGGTAGACATTCCGGCTGTCCCAGTACTGCCCATAAAGAGAATTTCCTCAGGGAGGATACACCAGCTGTTTACAAGACTGATTAAAGAATTCCAAGTTCTCTAGATCCATTTGACCTCCTTTATAGCAACATCACAATTGAAACTTTCTAATAATTTAATAGGCTCTAGAGAGTGCCCCAAAGCCTTGACAGTGAGCCTGTGATGCATGAACTGGGTGCTTTTCTGTCCCAAACAGGAAGACAAACCATACTTTCAAATGCAGATCTCCAAAGCTTTCATTTCCCACAGATAAGGGAAAGGACTGTATTTGTAAAGCGATGGAATTGAGTCTGCCATGATATTCATGCAAGCAAATATTCAAAATATTTTACCACTGGCATAACTTGGACACATTCCATTGGTGCATACCAGGGACCTTTAACCCAACACTCAGTCACGTCACTTTACTTGTTTATATTCTTTTCCTCTGTAGACTGTAAACTCCACTAAAGGAAGAATAATGTCAGTTTTACTCAACTTCAAGATTTGACAGAGGGCCCAAAATATTTATACCTTTAAACGATAGTTGTTGCTACAGATTTAGTGTAATCCCAAACTAAATACCATTAACATACCTCAAAAAACTAGAAAAAATATTCCTAAAATTCATTTGGAACCAGAAGAGACCTAGAATAGCAAAAACAATTCTAGGCATCAAAAGCAAGTCAGGGAGCATTACAATCCCTGACCTGAATTACTACAAAGCTGCTGTGATAAAAACAGCATGATACTGCAAAAAAAAAAAAAAATCCTAAGAATCAGTAGAATAGGTTAGAAGATGCAGAAAGAACTCCAAATGCACTCAGTCACCTTATCTTTGACAAAGGGGCCAAGCACATTCACTGGAAGAAAGATGGCCTGTTTAATAAATGGTGCTGGAAAAACTGGTTTTCCACATGCCAAAGAGTAAAACTAGACCCACGTCCCTAACCATGCAGTAAACTAAAGTCAAAATGGATCAATGATCTAAGTATTAAAACAAAAACACTAAATCTGCTGGAAGAAAGAGAAGGTAGAACTCTTGAAGGCATAGGTGTAGGCAAACATTTCATGAACAAAACTGATTACATGAAATACCAGAAAGAATCAACAATTGCAATCTCATCCTATTAAAAAGCTTTTGCACAGCAAAAGAAATCACCAATAGCGTGAAAAGGCAACCAACAGAGCAGGACGTTAGCCCGCCGTCCTCAGACAAAGGATATCTACAACATATAAAGAATTGAAAAAACCAGAACCCCTCCCAAATTTAAAGACCCAACCCAAAAATGGGCATCTTAGATGAATACACACTTCTCAGATGAAGAACTACAAATAAATATATGAAAAGGTGTTCAACATCACTGATCATTCAAGAGATACAAATCAAGACAATGCTGAGATTCCTTCTCACTCCAGAAAGAATGGCTATCATTAGGAAATCAACCAAAATAAATGTTAGAGGGCTGTGAGCGAAGTAGAATCCTTCTCCACTGTTGGTGGGAGTGTAATCTGGTGCAACCACTGTAGAAAACAGTGTGGAGATGCCTCAAAAAAGTAGGATCAGGGTCCCATTTGATCCAGCTATCCCCTTCTGGGTGTCTTCCCAAAAGAATTAAAAACATCCTACCACAGTGGTATATGTGCACCCATGTTTATAGCAGCACAGTTAATAATAGCTAAATCTTGGAAATAACCCAAATGCCCATCAACTGAGAATGGATTAAAAAAGATGCTATTGTTGTTTTTTTTTAAATATAATGAGTACTACTCAGCCATAAAGAAGGATAAACTTGAGACATTTCTAGGTTAATGGTTACACCTTGAGACCACACTCTTAAGCAAAATAAATTGGACACACATGTAAATATAGCATTGTCTTCCTGGTGTGAGAAACTGAAAGAATAAATAAGGACCAAAATGTACAATAGGTATTGTGAAATAGGAAGAATTATTCAAAATGAACCAAGAACTAGGGAGGGTGAAAGGAAGGAGGTGAAGACAAAAAATGATAAAAGAAGGATAAAATGGAAACAAGCTTTGTAAATTAGGAGGGGAAGAGTAGTTGAAGGGAGAGGAGGGAGTTGAAAAACAGAAAGAATCAAGATACATCATGTACAGGTAGAAATTCCCTATGATGAATGTGATTATTATGTTCTAGTTGGTACAAAACTAAATTGTAGCAATAAACTTAACTTAAAAAATAGTTTTTGGGTATATGAATAAGTGAATGAACAGTTCCTTCTTTTAGCATAATGCTCCATGATATACAAACTATCTTCATACCCAGACACTTTCAGCCTTTCAGCCCCTTCATGAGGCCAGTATAATTTTCTCCAATATTCAGAGAACAAACAGAGGTTCAGCAAGGCTAACAGGTCAGCCTAAGATTATTCAACTATTTAGTAATAGCCCAGGTCTTCTGAACTGCTCCCCTTCCGTCTCTTTTCATTACCATTCTGCCTTTCACATCGGTTAGTTCCTTTTCCAACTAAAAGTTCTGCAGAAGGGATGATTTAAACCCTTCTAGCTGTAAGTATGGGGTTTCACAACCAAAGGGCTTCATAATGTGAGTTTCCATGGGAAAATGAGAGGATGAGCAACTGTAAAAACACAACACATGGATGGGAGCCATGCACATGTGTCACAGAAATCACTGCAGTCTAAAAACAACTCTTCACGTCTAACTGCTGTGGAGACCTCACATAGTATGTACATTAAGATGTATTTTGGCTGGGAGCAATAGAAATTTAAACAAATATAAGAGATGCAAAAATTATTTTGGAGGAACACTGGACAGTGCACATGACTCGTAGACCAACCAATCCACAGACGGGCAGGGTAGTGGGTGTAGTCTCAAGGGAAAACCCGAACCACACTCACAGCCACCTGGAATCTCTTTTTTTCTTTTTGTCTCTACTGCTTTCCATGGATCACCTCACTCTCTGTCGTGTAAAAGTTTCACTGGCGTGGCAAGAAACATAGTAAAGCCTCTATCTCTACATCTGAAATCTAAGGCTTTCTGTAACGTCCTCAGGCGCTGTGTTTGTCTGTTTTCCCATCACTGGAACGAAATACACAGCATACCCAACTCAAAAGAGGAAGAGTTTATTTTTGCTCATTGTTCCAGAGGATTCAATCCACGGTCAGCTGCGTGCAGAACAGAAACATAATTGCGGAAGGGCCTGGCAAGGGAAACATGCGCACCTCACAGCAGCTGGGAGCACAGCAGCGGAGTACTGACAGAGAAAAAGGGGCCAGGGACCACATCAAGGTCATGGCTCCATGACCCACCCAGACACTCCCAGTTGAGTGTTTTACTAATCTCTTAGGCAGCTCTTAAACCAATCAAGCTGACAATCTATTTTAACTCACAGGCTCAATGTAAAAAACATCATGAATGATCCATAGAGATGGTCTGAATTTATTGGCTTCAGTCCTTCTTGCCATGGTCCTCATAGAGGTAGATCATAGCACCCCACCTCCACCCTCCACTGATGTCAGACTCAGCCATGTGGTTTATATGAGTCAATGGTATTTGAGTAAAAATGACAGTTTATCATTTCCAAAGCTAAACCGTAAGAATCATCCTGTGCTTCTATTTGCCCTCGTCCTTTGGCTGTTGCATTAAGCATTGCTTTCCTCAAATAGATACTGTTCCTTCAGCCTGGATCTCAGAATAAATACGCATTGAATAAAGGCATGTCAGCCACCTGCAGCATGAACTAGAGCCACCTAACTGCCTCTCAGACCACTAAGTGAAACAGATTGCTTATTATTGCAAGCCACCAAGTTCTGGCATAGCTTGTTAGCCTGCAAAAGCTCAGTGACATGTCCATTTTATTACATTCCCACCACCACACCAATAATCTGTGACCAGAGGTGTGGTTGTAAAAGGAAACCTCTTCTGCACACGCATTATGTTTAAACAAGAAGGGGAAATGCTTCTCAAAAGAAGTTTATGGCAGGACTAGGAAGTGTTCTAGGCACAGAGAGCAGTAGGGATGCACTTGAGTCTGGAATTCCCTAACCTCTCTCAGTACTTTCTATCCATTTGCTCAATGAACACTCCACCTGATGAATTCTTTATTTTTTTTCCTACCTAGAACTTCTCTGCTACAATTTAATAAAATGTTTTCTAAGAATGGTGATATCCAAAGCAGACTTTGAAAAGGAGAAAGACCAGATGGGGTTAAGCAAAGAGCTCATGATCGTGAGTGGGGAAATGGGAAAATGAAGGTGTAGATTGGAAAGGACATGAAGCAGAGATTGAGATGGAATGCTGAAGCGTAGAACACCTGAGTGAAGGGAATCACATGTGATGGGTCTAGTCTTTTTTCCCATTTGCTGCACTATATGGCATTCCCTGAAGAGTCATTTGAGCAGTGTTGGGGAGCCCATTAAAACTTATGCCAAGAGAAAGCAAGAGGTCCAAAGAGCACAAAACGACAGCCTTCATTCGTATATTTTAATATAAACCACTTTTTTGTCTTTCTTTCCCTTTTGCTCCATATCTGACCACCAATGGAGCTGAATGGAACTTACTGAATGAATATTTAGAGGTTGCATACAATCTTTCCCTCTGTCATTATAATAGCTCGTTCATTAAACCAGAATTTTCTATAACGTGTTGCTGATCATTGGAGGGTTTGAGTCCCCTATTTGAAGTGTGCCACATGTCCTGTCAAAATAACTTCTTATGGCTGCGTAACAATTGCGGGTGGCCTGTGATCACCTTGTCAGAGCGTCTTTCACGCCCAGAGCTGGCTGCCAGATTCCACATTAATGTACTTGCCTCCCAGTGCGCCTCGCCACAACTTGTACTCCGTATATCATCTCCTTCCTCGTTTTTCGCTGGCAGTTGCTGGGCTGAACAGCAATTTGCAGTTATTTATGCAGCTTAAACCCTACTGTCAACATCTGTATCCTCTGCACACAACCATTCCAGTGGTGTGAGTCGAGCTTTTAGGCAGAGGGATGTGTTGAGGTTAACAGAAGCAAGGCTTCCTGGGGTCCTCAGCCAAAGCACACATTGCTGCTGAGCTGCTTTCTCTCCTTCTCGCCTCTATTTGGGATGGATTTTCATTTGGAATTAAAAACAGATCACAGCTTGCTGTTTGTTTGCTATTGTCAGGTCAGACCCAGCACTCAGGGAGAGGGTGGTATCACGGTGTGTGTAGAATTTTCTTGGCAGTTTAATAGGGATGATGGAATTTGTCTGCGTTTGTATAGCACCTTCCCTCCTGGGCTCTCACAAGCCTCCCAAAACAGAATCTAATCCTCCCAGCAGCTGGAGAGGAAGTCAGGTGTGGCCTGGGAGACTGTGCCCCTCCCCACCTCAAGCCCATTTCAGGGGGTATAGTTCAGGGAGAACAGGTGAAAGCAAGTGGAAGGAGGGAAGTAAAGGCTAACATTTCCTCAGGGACACAGATGGGTCCTTTGTGCTGCTTTCAAAACAAGGATTCCCAATGGGTAGATAAATTCCCAAAAGACTCTCCTTCCTCTAACACAACCCCTGTCCAAGCACACATCTTAGTGAATGGAATATAAGCTGGATTTAAGCACCCCATTTTCCCTCTGCCAGGCACTCTTAGACTAGCACAATTGTGAGATTGCCTTGAACTCTTATATCCAATGAAGTAGACTAGGTTTGGATACTTAATGAAGGTCAGAATATTTGTCAGAGGGGCTGATTATTTCCCCCACTGCACTGCTGATCAACCAGGGAAACTATCAATACCTTAATATCTAAGTCTAAAATTATAGTTTAATTTATAGACATCATTTCTTTTATTCAATAAATATTTATTAAGCACTTATGTACAAAGCAGTAACTCCCTCCAGGAAGTTAAAGCCCTTTGGGAAGAAAACAAAAATTGCAATAAATAACCATATGTGGTAGGCAGCTTCTGACATGGTACCCAGAAATCCTTACCTCTTGGTATTGACATTACTATATGATCTCCTCTCCTGGGCGTAGTGACTAAAGAATTCTGACATGTTCTAATGAATGGAACACAGCAGAAGTTGTGGGGTATCGCTTCCAAGATAAGGTTACAGAAGACAGTGGCTTCCAGCTTGCTCTCTCTTGCCTTCTCACTTGTTCCTTTGTATTTTGCAATCTACCATAGACACATTCTATGGAGATGCTCATGTGACAAAGAACCAACAAAGGCCACAGGCCAATGTCTTGTAAGGAATGGAAACCTCAGTCCAACAACCCATGAGGAATTAAATTCTGCCAACAACCACATGAGGAAGCTAGGAAATGCACCCTTCCCAATCAAGCCTTGATAGAACTGCTACCTTGTGAAGGACCTTCAACCAGAAGACCCAGCTCAACCTTCCCCAGATTCCTCACCCACAGAAACTGTGAAATAATAAATGTATGTTAAGTCATTACACTTTGGGGTAATATATTACGCAGTACAAGGCTGTAATCACAAGGTTGTAAGCAAGGCATCAGCCAGGACTGCAGTCTTCTCAAGGCTTAAGTCCTTGAGCAGGGAAAGATCCACTACTAACTTCACTCACAGGGTGACTCTCTGAACTAACTCACTCAAGGGTTTTTGAATTGAAGGTCTCATTCTTACTGCCTGGTGTCCAAGGGCAACCCTCAGTCCTTGACTGCATGAGCCTCTCTGTAGGACAGCCGACACATGACAGCTGTCTTTCCTCAGAGTGAGAAAGTAAGAGAGCAAAGAGGTCAAGAAAGGCAGAAGACGTAATCTTTTTGTGAACTAAACTTAGAAGTAATGTCTCGACACTTTTGCTGTTTTCTGCTAATTAGACACAAAGAACTAGTTCCAGGCCACACTCAAGAGAAAAGGATTAAACAGACACAAGTATCAGAAGGTAAGGATCCTTGGAAGTCATCTTAGAAGCTGCCTATCAGACCTTCTCCATCATTTCATCAGTCCACCCTTTCTCCTAGGCCTCAGACACTTCCTTTCCGGTCTTCTCTCTCCTCATCAAGTTTACTTGTACATAGCTTTACAACTCATGCCTAAACTCTGACACAGCCTCCTGATGAAAATTTACCTTCTTTCTTCCTAGTTTCCCAGCTGGTACCCAGAAAACTGACTGATAGTTCTGATTACATTATATTGTACTATATCCCTAACCAAAAAGCCCACTGGATCCCATATTGATCTCCTATATTCATGACTGCTCTCAGTCTACTCCACCATACATTTCCAGTAATACTTACCATCTATACCCCTCCAGCCAGACGAGTTCATTCGTTGTCCCTAAACCACAATTAGCAATTAGTCCTCTCATGGCTTTGCTCTTGATAGTCCTCCTACCTTGAGAATCTCCCCTTTCTCTCCACTTGTCAGAATTCTCCCCAAATCTCATGACTCACTACAGGTCTTGTCTCCTTCTCAAAGCCATAAAACTTATGACAGAGTACCAGGGACATGGCTGGTCAAAGAATCTGATAGCCTGGTTTGATCAGTGTGGAACGAAGTAGCCTCTATCTCTAATTCTTAAACCACCCCTTACTCACTGAATCTCTGCTATGATACTTCTCATGGACTTCTGTTACTTTGCAGTCAAATTGTTTTTAAAGGGTGTTAACTATACATACACATTGTTAAGAAATGTGAAACAACTTAAAATTGAAGAGCCATGTCTATGTTCTCTGAGTTATAATCTATAACTCATGATGACCATGGTCACAGTATGTTCTGGAGCTGTTCTATCAACTTCCTTGGGATTCCACTTCTCCTTATCCTGCCCTCAGTGACTTATCATTACTAGCTGTAACTATATGTTTGCTTGTGTCAACTTGACTGGCTTTAGAGCTTCCCAGATGTTTGCTGGCACATATTTTGGGGTATACCTGGGTGAGTCATGAAGGTATGACCTTGGGTGCTATATCCTGTTCCCCTCTGATGCTATTCCCTGTTCTGCTTTCCAATCACCATTAACTAATGGGTTGTGTTTCACCATGCCCTTCACCATGATGTTTGTGCTTTGCAGCCTACCAACCATGAACTGAATCCCCAGAAGCCATGAGCTAAGTAAAACTTCTCTTTTAAATTGTGGGTGTAAGATATTGTGTCCTAGCAACAGGAGAACTGACTAATACATCAGCTCAATGAAGGTATAGCAATTTACATTCACAAACATGCAATTCTTAGCATTCTCGGGCATTATTTCTTAGTTTAACACATACTATAGCAAGAAAAGTGCTCCTCTTTAGTTTAAAAAAGGGAGAAAAGGAGATTCTAATGCCATCATGATTCCTTAAGAAAGAGAAGTCTGTCAGAATGGCCGTGGATATAGATATCTCAGTGGGTAAAATATTATGACATATAGTAAAGGTACTGATGATAGTCTCTTACAACAAATAATCTAAGAACAAAGTAGAAGTTCAAAGAAAAAACAAATATTTTTGGTGAGTTGAATTCACAAGTAATTAAGAAAATTTAAAAGGGCTAAAGTTTTTTTCATATACTAACAGACAATGAAAAATAACAATTATTGATTGCCTGCCAGTACCTTAGGTCGTATTATTTTATCTATCATCACAACAACCCATCTGACAAACAAGAAAATTAAGGTCCAGAGTGGTTAAGTAATCTGCCAAAAAGTCATACAACCAGTAACTGGTAAGACCAGGATCCCAACCCCACCATGGCTGATTCCAAATCCCATGCAGCCTAATCTCTTGGACATAGAACTTGGAAGTGTTGCTTTCCTCATGTTTAGAAATAATCGTACTGGCTGGGGATTTAGCTCAGCGGCAAAAGCGCCTGCCTGGCAAGCGCAAGGTCGTGAGTTCGGTTCCCGGTACCAGAGAAAAACCAAAAAAAAAAAAAAAAAAAAAAAAAAAAAAAAGAAATAATCGTACTATTATTTTGCATGGTTTCATGGTGAAAGGCACTCTATATCTCTGTCACTAATCTCTTAGAAGCTATGCTAATCTCTTAGCAGCTATGCCTTCACTATGTCCAAATGAAGTGAAGGGCAGACTAACCAATCTACTAAGAGAATTTAATTATAAAGACAGGTGGTAAAATTTGATGAAGTCATCATTGAGGTCATATTCTTACTAGTCTTTGGAAAATTCTTAAGATAGATTCTTTTTGTCAGACATAGACTACTTTTTGAGTCTGAAAGGTCTTTTCTGGAGAAATACCAGCATGTGAAAATGCAAAGAAATATAAGGTATGGCTTCATTTCAAAGTTTGCAGTACCCTTTCTTGGGCTCTCTGGAACAACCCATTTAAAAAATGTCAGGTCACAAGGTCTAGTCCTTGTAATAGTTTGGCAATAATTAAGTCCACGCCTTTCACAAAACGGTACATACAGAAAGCATCAGGAGAGGCTGCTGGCTAGTCAAGGTCTGGGAAGTGTGGACTGAGGAACCGTTGATGCCGCCTGTGGACAGAGGGGGGCAGCAGAGAGCTGCTGGAGACATGTTCGTCAGGCAGCACCCAAGGGGTCAAGTAGCTCTGGTCAATTTCCAGACCTTGGCAGGAAGATTCAGCCCCAGGGTCAGTAACCCAGCTGCAGAATTAGCCCTGCTGAGGTCTCGGGCTAGGATCCACAACAGGGCCCTCCATTTTCTTCACTGTGACCGGAGATCTTTATAAACCTGATCTGATCATGTCATTGCCCCTGCTGAAAGGCACGTTAATCAATGGCTCTCCACTGTTAAAAACATTGGTTCACAAACTTCAGTATGCATCAACTCCACTTAGAGGCTTGTACAACATGGGTCACTGGAGTCACCCCTGGTGGTTAGGTCTTGGGAGGACCTGAAAATTTGCATTTCTACCATGTTTCCTGGTGATGATGGTGCTGATGCTGCTGGTTTCTACTGGTCCAAGAACCAGACCTGGTAAACCTCTAGCTTAGGGCATACGTGAGCCCATTCTTCTCCCATTCAGCTTTTCTCCACACCACTCCTACTTGTATCCTTCACACCCTTCGCTCTTCTGGGGACCTCCTTCGGCTCCCAACGAAGCCATGTTCTTCCACACCTCCTGGCCTATTCATATTTGCCCTCTTCCTGTGACAGTCCTCCTCCATCTCTTCACCTGGCTTAGGCTGACTTAGCTTTATGTCCCAAGTGAGAAGCCTCCCTGCTCTGAACTTTCATCATGCTCTGCACTTCCTTCCCTGCACTGTGTTGTAAATCACTGCCATGTGTTTCCATCCCAACTAGTCTACAGCTTCAGCATGAGCAGAAGCTCATAACTCTACACGCCACTGTGAACTCATGGTCCCTAATCTCACCTAGATTCTTGACAGTGCACGATAACCACGCTACATTTCTCTGATCATCTCCTTTTTCCGTCCTCAATAACTATTTCAAACAATCTTCACTTCCCTTGAATATCTAACCTTCACGCCTCCACTATCACACTCAACAGATGGCCTTGCCTACTCCTTCACAGAGAAAATAGAAGCCACCAGACAGAAGCCGCTCAGCTTCCCGCCACCAATCTACAAACCCACCAGCATCTGTACCCACCCCATCCCCCTGACCTCCTGTTACAATAGAAGGGTCGCTTATACATTTCAAGATTGTTGAATGCCAAACCTTCCATCCCAGCTATGGTCCCCACCCCTACCAGCCCCATCCTGGTGCCTCAAAAGTCCAGGATAATCAGCATATCTTTTTCATGTATCTTCCACTCCTTCTCCTCTTATTTTCTCCATCATTTTAAAAACATGTTCAAGTTTCTCTTCTATAAATAACCATCCTCCCTATGCTTTGTGTCACTCTGTAACTATCCTCTTACTTCCTACCCACCCAAATATATCTAACTGGAATCTATTACCTTGTCTCCCATTCACTCCATAAGCCATTTTCCCCTCAAAGACTACTCTCATGACAGTCCCTAAGAACCTTTCTGTAGCTAAATCAAATGGGTGCTTTTGAGTTCCCAACATGCTAGACCCAGTATCCTCCCTACTCTACCTTGAGGTTTTCTAACCTAGGACAACCTAGCCTAGTCTTCCCCTCCTCCACTGTACTGCTCTTCCTTTAAACTGATCTTCCCCTATATGAGTTGTAACTGCCGATGTTTTATGAGACTCAATCCTAAATGCTCTTGTGTAAAGTTTGCCTGGATACCCTTATCCATTCCCATTGATTTAGTTACTATACACACCCCCAACATTCCCTTAATTGGAGAGATCTCCAGCCCTTGCCTCTCTAGGCATATAACCAACTTCCCACTCTCTTTCTCTCCCACAAGTCTCTCATACTTAAGTAAGCATAACCTTCCCCCTGATTGGTTCCTTCTAGATGATCCTTATGGACAGAAATGGGCTCAGGGCATGCATCCTTGATACTTCCCTCTATCTCCTACCTCATCCTACCAAGTCCACAATTTTTCAAATCTATGAGCTATTCTCATCTCCACTACCGTTTCCAAGCTATCATTCAATATCTCCCAGATTAGAGCCACACTCACAAGTTTCCTTAAGGCATCTCTGGCCTCCTCTAATCCATTCATCTTCCTTTTGCTAAAGGAATTTTCAGAAGCGGGGAAGGAAGAGGAAGACAGAGAGGAGAAAGAAGTCGCTTCTTTTCATAAAACTCTCAATGTCTATCCATCACTGTTGGGATAAATTTTCCACAGCTCTTCCAAAGTACCAAGCTCCAGCCTGGCTCAAGGTTTTGCCTTTGTATATGCTGTTCTCTCTCCCTGCCATGTTTGCCCTCATCCGTTTCTGTGCCTGACAAATCTCCAAGGACCAAATTTTGAGGAGTATTGCAGTATATAAAAGATTTGCAATCTTAGAATTTTTCTCAATCTTAAAAATGTATCACATGGTTTCCCTGCAATCTGCTCTTTTGTGATAAATAATAGAAGTTCCTCAAGAGAAAAACTTTAAATGCAAACAAAATAAAACAGGATTAAAATGACGATATGTGTTCCTCCTCCATAGATTCCTCACCTTCCTCTTCTTTCCTTCACCCACACTTTGCGCAGGTTGTGGCATGCACCTATTTTGAAGGAAGAAAAGTATTTACCTCTTAGGAAAGGAGTGTGTTACCTAGCTTTCCTTGTTTAATTCTCACAACTACTCTGTAGGATTAATGTTGTTATACCCATGTTAAAGATGGGGAAACTAAGACTCAGAGGTAAAATCATCAACCCATGAAAGCAAAAAGCAGCTGAACCACCAGGTGACTACCAGTCTGTTTTCCTTTGCATTGACACTGACCTTCATATTTCTATTTATCCTTCAGTTCTCCTAAATGTGCAAATAACAGAAAGTAATTTCTCCCAACACTCATGCAGAAAATGTCAACTGAAAAACACAGATCTAAATCCATCTCTCCCCAAAATAGCTTTTAATGTCTCTTCTTTTGTTTACTTCTTCTTTGAAGTTAGTTGCTATTCTCAAATGTATAATTTTTAAAAAAACCCTCAAGATCTTAAATCAAACAATTATTGGAACCTCTCTAAGAAGGCAGCACCCCAAAATAACCACAACATGGCTGCCTGTCTTGGGCCACCTGACAGTACTGACTTTTATCATCTTCCTGGTGTGGTTGAAGAAGCCTTTTAAAATTCCACGGCAGTGCTGTGAGGCCATAGATCCCCCAGGATTAATCACAAATATTTTATAAAGATGAAGTTTTGTTATATCTTTGTTCTTTGTATCTTGGCTTTTGTTAGCGCATTTTAATTAGGATCTGGTATCTGCAATAAACAGTAAACATAAAGAGCTTTGCAAAAATGTATTAGACTGTTTGTTTTCACACTCTAATGCATATTTGCACAATTTTACCATGAAAAAAGGAAAACATGCTAAGCTCTTGGGCTCTATCCCAAATGTCCTGGAATAGAATCTGGAAATTACTAAAAATGCAACCAAACCTCATCATATTCCAGCAATTAACCTAAGAAACAAGGGTCCATTCTCTGTATGAAAAAAACATTTTTGAGGGGAGAAGTCTGTGGAGGAGAATGCTTCTCGATAACGCACCTATCACACTCTCCAAAACCGTTTTAAAATTTGGACTACTTCCCTTTCATGCAAAAAGAGCTTAATAAACAAATTAAGTTGGGTAATGTTTTATTTTTTTTCTTTCAGCATGTTAAGAAAGCCTCTCCGACAAAATGAAGACTGGAAGACTTCCTCAACATAAAACAAGGATAAATTAATCATATGTGATCACATTTTTAAAAGTAGCTAGTGATTAATAACATTCCTACTAAATAGTTATATACTAAAATGAATTATTATTAAAACAGGAGAGCCATGGAGAATGCTGATGACAAAAGATAGTTTAGGGGTTTTTTTATTTCAGCATTTTCTAATCAAAAAGTAACAAAAAAATTTAAAATTATCTAAATATGACTCGTGTGCAATTGTTATTGATACGACATCCTGATAGTGTTCAAATGTGATGCAAAATAATAAAAGTGCAAGCAATTCAGAGGCATAAAGTGAATTTTCCTTCTGTATCCACCCCTTAATATGTTTCCAAATAAAACATAGGATTGAGTAATTTATTTTGTTCCATGATTTATTTATGGACCTAAACACGGCAAACAACAGATAAAAGGCATGGTCCCAGGCATCAACTTAAAAGATAAAAATCATTAGATTTTATTAGAGGGAGACATATAAAAATGACAAAATGAAATGTAAAGAATGGAAAAGTGTTAGCTTAGGGGTCCCAAATCTAAGTTATACTTGGTGTTTCTAACTCCCCTTTAGGGGAATAATATGCCTGAATTTAATTATAAATGTAGGATTTTTTAAAGATTACAGTTGTGAAAAAGTTAAATGGTTGGATAATACAAAAATAAAAATTACACTGAGAATCTTAGGGAATTTGAACTGGTAAACTTAGATCTTATTTCCTGACAAATGTTTGCAAGAGGATTAAGAGATCTACAGGAATTATTGGTTTTAGATAAAAGCCAGCATTTTATAAACTAATTAATTTTTCATTAGATTCACATAATTTTGGGGAAAAAAGTTTTGTTCTAATAAAATTATTATATTCCAAGATGTTATGCTAAAATACAGCCATTAACTTCATATTAATTTAACCATAGTTATAATAGGCTAAGGTAGAGGCAGGAAAAGAGTAATAGTTTTTAACAGAATATATTAAAATTAAAAAGAAAAAATTAAGATGAAAAATAATTTTTAAGAACAGGACATAAAACTTTTAATTTCTAAGTATGCTTATGCATTTATTTAAAAGACATCTTCTGTAATGTTGGTTAACCATATAAAAGGAATATCATAACGTCTCCTTTAAGTTTTTGCAAAGGGTTATCTTGGAAATAGCAGAAGCAGTTATTGTATTAAAATAAATTTACTTTACATTAAAATAAAAAAATAAACTCTTTTATATAAAATAAATAAAATAAACTGTTTCTAATAAGGTTCAAAATAGACCTTATTAGATCTGAAAACTTTATTCACAGAGCCAAAAATGCTATCCTTCCCAGTACTGACCTACCTTTAAAGCATTCAAAGAATTTAACCCTGGTGGTCCTTTTGCCTGGACTTGGGGCTTTTAATCTTCACCAGAAAGTCAAAGAAGTCTAGCTGAGTCAAGATAAGGGATCCCACAGTTCTGGCCAGAGAACACTTCTTATCTATTCTACTTCCAAAGACTGCATCCCCTAAGGAACACCACTGCTCATCTCACCACCAAACTGCTCCAGCCCAGGACTGCCTCTTTCCTGTTCACAGCAACACTCTCTTACCAGTTCTCTCAAACCCCATTCTTGTCCCCCATTGCAACTCAGTTCCCACTCAGTGGACTGAAAGAATTTTTTTTTAAATGAAGGGGTTAAAATCCTCCATTGATTTCTCTTGCATCTGCAATAAAATCTAGCTCCTTATCTTGGCCTACAGAATGGTGACTCTTGTCTCTCTCCTCAGAGGAATACTCTACCTAGCAATTTGTTTAGGCAAGCCCTGCTAGGTTCCTTCAAACATTCCACAGCCATTCCCCACAGCGGATATGTACCAGGCGTTGGGTAAGTGCCACATTCTCCTATTACCACCACTTTGGTTAAGACATTTGCTTCAACATGTTCTTGATAAAACTTTCTGTTCTTTCAGATTTGTTGCCTAGTTTGGGACGTTTCTTTCTCTTTGGACTGGGCACACAATTCTCTCTTCTACATATGATTTTGACTCTCCCTCAAATATTACATTGTTCCATATCCTGCCTGTTTCATAATAGGCCAGAAGCATTCATGTGAGCAGTGCTGAAAGGGAAGTACGTTTGCCTAGCTTCTGCCAGCCTCATGTGGGCCTAAGCATTCATCTGTTCTTTAATGATACATGTGAATTCATACATCTCCCCCAGCAGATCGTTGCTAACTTTCAGCATCGGCTATGTTCTCATTTAGAACTTATTACTGGAGTGATAAGGATTTAGCAGATATCATATTCACTATGGGCTCAGTTCAGGACATGGTAGGATTTCTGACTCCAAGAGGGATGTTAAAGTAGGGTTGAGAGAATCAAACCAAGGGGGAAATTAGTTATGTGTTCCTACACCACCTATGCAGCCACTTTTCTATCCTACAACCTATGCTTGATGGTGCAAAGAAAGAAAGAAAGAAAGAAAACATAGCTACTTATTTTTTATTTCTTTGCAAGTTCTTGGCTCCACATTATCATCTCTTTGCACATGGTATGGGCACACAGGCACACAACTTTTGATTCTCTGCTGAATATCTTTAAATTTGCTTTCAAAAGAATAGTGGATCATTGTCTACATAGAAAACCCAAGATACACAATGAAAAACAGTGAAAACTAATAATAGAATTCAATTAAGTGCTAGATTACTGGGAAAATGTGCAAAATTCAATTAATTTCTTACACACAATAATCAAGTAGAAACCATTCCCATTCATAACACCAATAAAATACAAGAATAGCTAAGTATAAACCTAATAAGAAATATGTATAAAGAAAATTCAAAATTTTGAGGCATGTAAAAAAATCTTGTACAATTTGAATGAAACACAAATGCTCTGATATCAGAAAACACATGGTAAAAGTATCAACTGGACCTAAAATAACTTACAAATAGTACGTAATGTCAAAATAATGTTAAAAATCCTCTAAAATGTCTTGGAATGAGAGAAAATCATGTTTATGTGAAAGGATAAATAAGAAAGAATACCCCCAAAAAATATTGAAAAGAATGATTGTCAATCACTGTATAAAAAATTGTCCCAAAATTTAGCAACTTAAAACAACAAATTTTTACTATTTCACCTCCTGAATCTGGAACCAAGCTTGGTTTAGCTTAATCCTTCTGGCTAAAGGATTTTTCCCAAAATTGTAATCAAAGTAACAGCTTGGGAGTACAGTCCACCTACAAGTTCAATGTGGGTAGCATCTAGTTTCAAGTTCAGTGGTTGTTAGAAAGATTCAGTTCCTCTCAAGCTGCTGAACTGAGGACCTTGGCTCTTCACTGGCTGTTGTCAGGACTCCCTTGGCAAATGGCCATATGGACCTCTCCATAGGCAGCTCACAACAGGGCAGCTGGCTTCCCTTAAAGCAAGCAAAAATTCAAGAAAGAGTATCCAAGACAGAATCCACCATCTTCTTGTAACCTAATCTTAGAAGCAATATGCCAACACCTTTACCACATTCTGTTCACTAGAGGATAACTAAATCCATTGCACAGTTAAGGGAAGAAAAAGGCCAGGGACATGAGTACAAAGAAGCCATAATCATAGAAGGCTATCTTAAAGACCATCCACCCCAATTAAGAAGGGGAATCCATACTGTCAGCATTAGGACATACCCTGAGTTAGAAATCATTAACACAGCATATGTCTGATGACAGAATAGAGTCCAAGCCTGTCTTAATTACTTTCTTGTCACTGAACACAGTACCTGGAACTCACAACTCAAACGAGGAGGGGTTTGTCACATTTGTAGATGTTTCAGTCCGTAGGCTGGTTCCAAGGCAGAGCAGCATGGCAGAAGTGACAGTAGGAAGCAGAAAGAGAGACAGAGACAGAGACAGAAAGAGAGAGAGAGAGAGATCAAAGGAGGCAGGAGGGAAATGTACCTGTCCAGGCCATGACCCAGTGACCCCCTCCTCTACCTAGGATTCACTTCCCAAACCACATTTAGCTGTAAGCTCATCAATGGACTAATCCATTGATAAGTATGCTCCGTGATCCAGTCACCTCCCATGACAGCTGCCTATGAGCACATGAGGCTTCATGGGAACATGTAGATATAAACCATAACAAAGCCAATTAAGAGGATATACAAGTGCTGGGTGTGGTGGGGCATCTCTGTAATCCCAGGCCTGGGGAGGCTGAAGCAGGAGGATCGCCATGAGTTT
Source organism: Chinchilla lanigera (assembly GCF_000276665.1). Classification (NCBI taxonomy): domain Eukaryota; kingdom Metazoa; phylum Chordata; class Mammalia; order Rodentia; family Chinchillidae; genus Chinchilla; species Chinchilla lanigera. Next base: position 10,105,258 of record NW_004955430.1, on the reverse strand, counting down.
GAGGATAGCTTGGGCTACACAGTGAGTTCAAGGCCAGCTTGAACTATATAGCAAAACTCTGACTCAAAAACGAAAAGAGAAGAAAGAAAGAAAGAAAGAAAGAAAGAAAGAAAGAAAGAAAGAAAGACAAAGAAAAAGAAAGAAAGAAGAAAGAAAAAAAAAAGAAAAAGTAAAAAAAGTATATACAAGTCATTAATACATAAAATAGCGATCTTCAAACAGGATGGATAACCAAACTATGCTGAGAAGAAGGGCTATTCACTTGTGGGAAAAACTGTTGAATTCTTACCTCACTCTACCACCAGCATAAGGCCTAGTTCCCTAAGTAGTTAATTATATGTGCTTGAGAAGGAACACAAATTGGTATTAAAATCCAGCAGTAACATTTTATTTCTTAGGATGGGTGGGAATACTTGGATATTTCTTGTAGAAGAGTAAAAATTTTAGTTCATCACACAGGTCACCCTTATAAGTAAACATTCATGTTAATCTACTGGGATTTCAGAACTAATTTAGAAGTGTATGTATCTTTCTCATTTTAAAATAAGGAAATTAAGGCATCCAGTCTCACATTTTGAAAATTCATTCTTGGTGTATTAGTTACCTATTGTTACATAACAAATTTCCCCCAAATTTAGCAGGCTTAAACAACAAACAAATACAATATACTCTAATACAGTTTATGAGAATGAGGAATATAGAAACTGCCTCTCACAACATGGTTCTGCCTCCAGGTCTCTTAAAATACCACAACAAACATGTTAGTTGGATGTAGCGGCACGTACCTATAATCTCAGCGCTCTGGGAGGTCAAGGTGGGAGGACTGAAAGTATCTAAAAGTAATTATGGACTTATTTTCAAAATACAAATGCATAAAATCTGGGTTGAAGTCTGTGCTTTTTGTTGTTGTTGTTGTTGTTGCTTTTACTTTTGTTTTTTCAGATAGTCTTGATATGTAGTTTGGGCTGACCCAGAATTTACAGTGATCCTCCTACTTCAGGCTCCCAAATGCTAGGATTACAGGTGTGCGCCACCACCCCCAGCTGTGCTCTTAATCATGACATATCCTACCTTTTAGATGATTGCTCACACCACTTTCTATGTGTAAAATATTTTGTAATTTATAGGTTAAATATTAAAATTGAAGACATTAATGAATCACAGGAAAATATTTTAAAGTATTCTTTATAAACATGACACCAGAAATAAAAACCAAAACAGCAAAGACTGAAAGACATAACTACATTAAAAAATTAAAATGTCTTCATTAAAATCAAATGAAATACTTACAAAAATATGTATAATATATGTGACAGATGCAGAGATTTTATTCTCAATATCAGAAAGTATTTTAAGATCTCTAAGAAAAACATAAACATATTAATTCATTAATACTTTTAGAATAAAAAGTATTTAAAAATTAAATCTGATTTTCAAGTTAGCAAAGATTGGAAAAATTATGATATTTTCAAGATCTAGAGGAAAAGCCAGACGCAGTGACACATGCCTGTAATCCCACCCTCTGGGAGGCTAAGGCAGGAGCATCACAAGTTCAAATCCTGCCCAGGCAACTTAGTGAGACTCTGTCACACACAAAAAACAAAAACTAAAAGGCTGAAGATGTAGCTCAGGACAATGGCCAAGGTTTCAATTCTCAACAACACATTGTGGTATGGAAGGGAGATCTGGAAAAAAAGGAATTATATGTATTCCATAGGGGTATAAATTGGCACAAATTTTGTGAGAAAGTTCTCAATATTCCAGAAATCTAAGGAGTTGTATGCCTTTACACATTGCAACTTTATTTCTAGCAGTTTATCTTGAGAATTAAATGGACATGGATGTATTGAAAGAAAATCTCCTCTCTTTTAGCTGCAAGGCTGAGATTGCAGAAACCCAAATGCAGTCCCTTACAATACGATTGGCTGAACTGCAACGTAAATTCAATGCTCAGCTTTGAAGGGTATCTGAAACAAAGGTGAGGGCACTGATTGGAAAAGAATGGGATCCCATAAACTGGGATAGAGACATACGGGAGGATCCTGAGGAAGCTGAGGATGTTGTGCTTCTAGATATGAATGAGATTATTTTGACAGAGGAAGAGATTTCCCCACCCACCGTGGCAGAGGTATCACCGCCTCCACCCTCTGTGCTGTTGGCATCTCCTAGTATACCTGGGGAAACTAATCCAGTGTTGACCAAGCAGTTTAATGCTGACGTTCCTCAGGACCCACCCTCACTAGTGACTTTTGCTTTTAGGCCCATAATTGGGCTCAAATCACAGAAGGCTCTTAAGGGTGAGGTACATAGTGTGACCCATGAGAAGGCCCACTATTCTCCCAAAGAACTTCTTGAGTTTTCTAACTCTTATAAGCACAGGCCTAATGGGCAAGCATGGGAATGGATTTTACAAGTGTGGGATAATGGTGGCAAAAACACCCCTGGATCAGGCTGAGTTTGTTGACATGGGCCCATTAAGTAGGGAGTTTGAATTTAATGATGTAGTTTGTAAAGTAAAGAAAGGTATTAATAGATTATTTGGCTGGTTGACAGAAGTATGGCTCAAATGATGGCCCACTGTGAATGATTTAGAGATGTCTGATAGTCCATGGTTTACTATTGATGAAGGGATTCAGAGGCTTAGGGAAATGGGAATGCTGGAGTGGATCTGTCATGTTAAACCTAATCCTCCATATTGGGATGATCCAGAAAAATATATCCTTCACCAATACCTTGAGAAACAGATTTGTGAGGGGAGCACCAGCATCCCTGAAGAGCTCCGGCATTTCTCTTCTCTGTATGTCAGACCTTATGGTGGGGATCACGGTTACTCAATTTGGATTTTTTAGAGCAATGGGTTTGATTGGATCCCAGAGTGGCAGAGGTCAAGTGTCAGCATTTAATTACCTAAGGCAGGGTCCATGTACTTACCATAATGACAACAGAAGCAGAGCAATGACCAAAATAACCTGACATGTGCAGACCTATGGTGCTGGCTGATTAGCCACAGTGTTTCCAAAAGTAAAATAGATAGGAAGCCTACAAAATTTTTAGTAGATTTATATAATCAAAAAAAATTTAAGGGCAAATGAGCAGAAACCTACTTCAAATCATGGTAACACAGAATCACGGCCTATTAACCAGTTCCTGGATGTGAGCCAGTTTACAGACCCAAGATGTCTTGAATGATAGGGAGGCCAGGTCCCCTTGGGGAAGGATCTTGATGTGCCAAAAATTTATACAGTCAGTCTTTCTCCTATCCTTCCCCAGAAGGACCTAATGCCCTTTGCCCAAGTGACTGTACAATGGAGAAAGGAGAATGATCAGACATTTTGGGGACTACTGGACACTAGTTCTGAACTAACGCTGATTCCAGGGGATCCAAAATATCACTGTGGCCCTCCAGTAAGAGTAGGGGCCTATGGAGGCCAGGTGATCAATGGAGTTTTAGCAAAGGTCCTACTCACAGTGGATCCAATGGGTTCTAAATCTATCCTGTAGTCATTTCCCTTGTTCTGGAATGTATAATTGGGATAGATGCACTTAGTACTTGGCACAGGCATCACATTGGCTCCCTAACCTGTAGTATGAGGGCTATTATGGTTGGGAAGGCCAAATGGAAGCCATTACACTTGAGTTTTCCTGTAAAATAGTAAATCAAAAGCAGTATCGTATTCCAGAAATTAGTGCCACCATCAAGGACTTGAAAGATGCAGGAGTGGTGATCCCCACCACACCTTCATTTAACTCTCCCATTTGGCTTATGCAGAACACAGATGAGTCTTGAGAATGACAGGAGATTACTGTAAACTGAATCAAGTGGTGACTCCAATTGCAGCTGCAATACCAGATGTGGTTTCCTTGCTTGAGCAGATTAATGTATCTCCTGGTAGTTGAAAAATGCTTCTTCTCCATACCTATCCATAAGAACCATCAGAAACAATTTGCTTTCAGCTGGCAAGGCCAGCAATATACCTTCACTGTCTTACCTCAGGGGTATATTAACTGGCCAGTCCTGTGTCACAATTTAGTTCATAGGAATCTTGATTGCCTTTCTCTCCCACAAGATATCACACTGGTCATTACATTGATGATATTATGCTGAGTGGGCCTAGTGATCAAGAGGTAGCAACCACTCTGGATTTGCTAGTAAGGCATTTGAGAGTCAGAGGATAGGAAATAAATCCAAAAAAATTCAAGGTCCTACTACCTCAGTGAAATTTCTAGAAGTCTAGTGGTGTGGGGTATGTAGAGATAGTCCTTCTAAGGTAAAAGATAAGTTGTTGCATCTGGCTTCCCTTATGACCAAAAAAGAGGCACAAGGCCTAGTGGGTCTATTTGGACTTTGGAGGCAACACATTCCTCAGTTAGGTGTCTTACTCCGGCCCATTTACTGAGTGACTTAGAAAGCTGCTAATTTTGAGCGGGCCCCAGTACAGGAAAAGGCTCTGCAACAGGTCCGGGCTGCTGTTCAGGGTGCTCTGCCCCTGAGGCCATATGATCTAGCAGATCCAATGGTACTTGAAGTGTCAGTGGTAGATAGAGATGTTATTTGTACTCTCTGGCAGGCCCCCATAGGTGAACTGAAGCGCAGGGCTTTAGGATTTTGGAGCAAGCCTCTGCCATCATCTACAGACAACTACTCTCCCTTTGAAAAGCAGCTCTTGGCCTGCTACTGTGTCTTAGGGGAAACTGAGCACTTGACTATGGGACACAGGTCACAAGGAGTTGCCTTTCATGGTGTGGATATTATCTGATCCACAAACTCATAAGGTTGGACATGCACAGCAACAGTCTATCATTGAATGGAAGTGGCATATTTGTGACAGAGCCAGGGCAGGCCCAGAGGGCACAAGAAAATTACCTGAGGAAGTTGACCAAATACCTATGGCTCCTACACCTGCTATATTGCCTCCTGTTTCCCAGCATGTACTTATAGCTTTGTGGGCTGTGCCATATGGTCAGCTGTCAGAGGAAGAGAAAACTAGGGTCTGGTTAACAGATATGGTTCTGCATGCTATGCAGGCACCACCCACAAGTGGGCAGCTGCAGCATTACAACCCTTTTCTGGGACATCCTTAAAGGACAGTGGTGAAGGGAAATCACTGCAGTGTGCAGAACTTTGGGCACTTTGGGAACTTTGATAGTACATTTTGCCAGGAAGGAGAAATGGCTAGATGTGTGACTGCATACTGATTCATGGGCCACAGCCATCGGTCTAGCTGGATGCTAGGGAACTTGGAAGGAACATAACTGGAAAATCAGTGACAAAGATATTTGGGGAAGACATATGTGGATAGACCTCTCCATATAGGCAAAGGATGTAAAAATATCTGTTTCCCAAGTACATGCTCAACAAAAGGTGACATCAGCAGGAGAGGACTTTAATAATCAAGTGGATAAGAAGGGTGGTTTCTTCAGCCACCCCTGTCATTGACCAATGGGCCCATGAACAGAGTGGCCATTGTGGCAGGGCTGGAGGTTATTCATGGGCTCAGCAATATGGACTCCAGCTCACCAAGGCTGATCTGGCTACAGCCACTGTTGAATGCTCAATATGCCAGAAGCCAAGACCAACACTCAGTCCCCAATATAGCACCATTCCCTGGGGTTATCCACCTGTGATCTGGTGGCATGTTGATTATATTGGACCACTTCCATCATGGAGGGAACTTCACTTTGTCCTCACTGGCATAAACGTGTATTCTAAATATGGACTTGCCTTCGCTGCATGTAACACTTCTGCCAAACTACCATCTGTGGACCCAAAGAATGCCTTATCCACTGCTGTGGAATTCCACACATTGCCTCTGACCAAGAAACATATTTTATAGCTAAAGAAGTGAGGCAATGGGCTCATGCTCATGGAATTCACTGTTCTTACAGTGTTCCTCACCATCCAGAGGCAGCTGGATTGATAAAAAGGTGAAATGGTCTTTTGAGGACACAGTTACAGTGACAGCTAGGTGGCAGTAGCTTGCAGAGCTGGGGTAAGGTACTTCAAAAGGCTGTGTATGCTTTGAATCAGTGTCCACTGTATGATACTGTGTCTCCCATAGCCAGGATTCCTGGATCCAGGAATCAAGGGGTAAAAGTACGGATGGTACCATTCACCATTACCTCTAGTGATTCACTAGCAAAATGTTTGCTTCCTGTCCCTACCTTATGTTCTTCTGTCTTAGTTCCAGAGGGGGAAAGGCTTGTACCAGGAAGCATAACAATGATACCATTGAACTGGAAGCTAAGACTTTCCCCTGGTCATTTTTGTCTCCTCATGTGTCTGAGAAAACAAGCTAAAAGAGGAGTCACAGTGTTGTCAGAGGTGATTGACTCAGACTATCAAGGGGAAACTGGACTACTACTCCACAATGAAGGAAAGGAAGAACATAAGGGGAGTGCAGGAGATCCCTTAGGGCACCTCTTAGTGTTACCATGCCCCATTATTAAAATCAATGGGAAACTACAATCTAATACAGGCAGAATGACAAATGGTCCAGAGCCTTCAGGAATGAATGTATGGGTCACTGCACCAGGGAAAAAACCAAGACATGCTGAGGTGCTTGCTAAAGATCAAGGGATTACAGAATGGGTAGTGGAGGAAGGTAGTTCTAATGCAACTGCAACCCCATGATCCGGTACAGAAAAGAAGATTATCACTGTACTATTTCTCCCCTAATATGGTTCTAATATAATATAATGTTAATAGACTTAATATTGATTCTTAAGGATTGTTAAACCTGTGTTATAATGTTGAAGTTATGAAATGATAAGAGTAAGCATCAACCAAAGAAAACTTACTTTCTATTCTGGTGAGGGCATTTCTATTTGTATGCAGGATAGTTGTAACATGCTAGGTGAAATTATATGCATGCCTTCGTATCTGGAGACTGGTTTAAAGAAATGTGTATGGTTGCCAAATTGACAAGGGGTGGGTTTTAGTGGTTGATTAATTGTGTCATCTTGAGAAGTTTAGAAATTTAATTAAATCAGCTCAGCAATTCTATACCCCAGGGTGTAGAGGACCTAACCTAGGGTAACATACCACCTGCATGGTGTAAAAGGGAAACGAGGGAGGATAGATGGGATTCTGTTCTTCAGAGGAGCTCCAGTCTTCACCTTCAGCTTGGACATCATCTCCTGGCTTCTAGTGCAGACTTTTTGGCTTCTCCTTGGATCCATCAGCCTTCGCATGTAGACTCATCAGCCTGTAGCAGACCCATTGGTCTCCTGTTACAGACTTGCACAGAACACTGCAGTGAACTCCAGACCTTGAACTGAAACCTTTGGTCTCTAGTGTGCAGATACCCTCTGAATGCTTCCTCATCCAACTCTGTGGCTGACCATGGTAAGCTAATCTTGTAATTTCTCGTACATTTGTATATCTTATGTTATATCTGTTTCTCTAGCAAAACACTGACTTACAGATGTATTTATAAATATGTTCACTGAGGCTTTTTTATTGTACCTAAAAATTTGAAACCGCCTGCCTCCAAAATCTGATTTTATAAATGAATAATGATAGAACAGCAAATGATGGAATAAGATTCCACTAATGTTTTAGAAGTATATTTACTAACATAGTGAAAAATCATGAAGTTAAAAAAAAATTAAGGCAAATTTAAGATGGCACAAATAACATTACTACTACTGTGCCTTAATGGAAACTGAGCAAGACAAAAGTACACCCTGGAGGACACAAGGGAGGTTATTCTGAGGAAAGCCATGATAGCAAGGTCTTCTTCAGATCTGTGTCCTTTTATACTACCCAAATCTTGAAGAAACCTGCAAGAACTTCTATGTACAGGTTCTGAGAGGTGGTGCTGGGATACCATACTTCAGGCTGACATCAGATCTAAGTCATCCTGTTGAAAACCTGCTTGCAAGAAGTTTTGGGAACTGTTTTGGGTGGAATAAGATGGAATAAGATTTGGGAACTGTTCTGCCCATATGTCCAGGACTTTTTAATTAACACATCATGCCTACTTCTCCAGCCAGCTTTGCCATGCGCTAATCACCTATCTCATATGCAAAAAGCATACATTAAGAATGTTAAAGTGCTATATGCACAAACATTAACAGCTTTAACTTTTGATGATAAAATTTGGAGGTACTCTTTATTCTTTATATTCACATTATTTGGTCCTGTTTTTAAAGTAAGCCCGTCATAAATCCTACATTACCTCTCCAAGACCCCTTTTGGTCTTTTTCCTTTTTTCTGTACTAAGTGAATAAATGATAGCAGCATCTGGAGCCTGTTATTACTAGTTAGTAGTCATTAATTCTTTCACTCCTAGCATAGCATCTGTAATTTGCATAATAAAGAAATGAGTCAGAAATCCCCAGTCCAAGGATCTACAGCCACTTTAATGAATATAGTAGTGTTCTGATTTTAAACTAGAAAAATGTTTAGTAGCACCTTTAAAGTAAAGATAGGTTCGCATTTAAGGCAAAATATCTTACGTTTTTCTGCTTTGCTTGATCTTTTAGCTGTTGGACTGATTTTCCATAGGTTCTTGCTATTTTTAAGACATTTCTCTTTTCCTGATCACTAGCTGCAATTCTGTCTTCAAAGTCTGATATTCTATCCTCTCCTTCATTCAAACCGTTGCATATTGTTTCAGTGGGGGTTTTAATCTCTTGGATCTGTTTCATGGATTTGAATCTGTTTCATGGATTTGAATCTGTTTCATGGATTCCATTTCTTTCCTATGTTGGGCGTGTTTTGCTTCCATCATTTTTCTAAGCTCATCTGTTATTTTATTTGTGTCTTCTCTAATATCTTTGATTTTAAGTATCATTTCTTTTTGTACCTAAGAGATTTTCTCTACAGCCTTTTCCACTTGTTTCTCACATCTGTTGCTATCAATTCAGAAAGTTCCAGTGTTTCCAATTTCATCTTCTCATTGTGTTCTAGGCTTGTCTTGGGTGGACTGGGGGTCTGAGGTTGCATTTTGCTTCTGTGTCTTATTATATTCTCTTTTCTCTTTTTTATTTTATTTTGTTTTCTATGTTGAAGTTTTCCAATTTCTTTTGATTGACAGCTTTATCACTAGTATTGAGGCTTCCCTAGGATATGTCTGTTCCTCAGGGTTGTCCTCTAGATGTATGTGGTTCTTTACAGTTATTCTAAGAACCTAGCTTCCCAGTTTTTAAGGGATGCAAAGTTACTATTTGACTCAGCACCCAATCCTTCGGTACTGGGCTGTGGTGATAATTATGACCCCATACAATCACAATGTTATCATATAGGAGAGAATAATTTATTATAATATGCATGACATCCTAACTAATGTAGTGCAGTTAGTAATAACAATAGTTTCAAGTACAGTTTAACTGCTGATAAACTATGGTAACCATTACCATAGTTACTGCTACTTCAGACAGCAAGAGCAAACTCTAAAGTTATATAACAAAATCAAACATATGCCATGCACTTTATGTAGTGATTTTACCCCTAAAGGAGTGACTTTTACTCTTCTGCAGGGGAAAGGGGATTATGATGGGTAGGGGACAGGATAATATGATGAATGAGATCAAATATAGTAGAGTCACGGCTGGAGAATAAAGAATGATCACCCAAGTTTTGGGAAATTAGAGGACACAGGAGGGAAAGAATGAAATAGAATGCAAAGGAATAACCAGAAAGGGGAGAGACAATGTTTACTCATTTGAAAGTTTGAATTCCAGAAGTAGTTGAGGAAAGAGGGAAAGAAGATCAATAGAAGAACACAAACAAAAAAGGTGAGAAGTCTGAACAATGAAAAAAGAAAGAATGTGGAGAATGAAAAAGAAAAAAAGAAAATGAAAAAGGAGACCAGAGAAAGAGATGAAAGAGAAAAAAAGAAAAGTATTTTACAAAAATAATTATTTTACAAAAATAACCACAGCATATAAAACAAAACAAGATGACATCCAACCAGAGAGAAAAGGGATAGCAAATCAGAAAAATGAGGGAGAATAAAAGTAGTGAAATACGTCTGCTGTTTACAGTTCTGTGATAATGTCCATCAGATCCCAGAATTGTGCTGTGCAGTCCAGCCAAGTTTGCCATGGGAATTGTGTTGGATATGGAGCTGATCTTGGCCTCTGAATGTGAGGGCTGGGACTGGTCTTTTGGTGTTAGAGTTCTAAGCCCAACTGCTGGATCCTTGCTGCTACTTCAGACACTTCCACATTGCTGGTCTCAATGATTACTCTGCCCTGCAAAGGTCTTTGTGCACCTGTGTGTCTGGGACCAGCTGTCCTGGATCTTGGGGTTCCGGTCCATCTGCCCACCAAGCGCGTGTGTCTGCCTCTGTCATTTTACAGGTGGTTAAAATTTTAATTTTGAATATGAAATTATACTGTTCACACAAGTCTATAATTAACAGTTAATTATTCATACTTAAAGTTAGTCAGGGACAAATAGACAATCCATTTATCTCTCTATGTTCTAATGGATTAATGTTTTTAATTAGATTAGCCAAATTCTGGCAAAATTTCTGTCAAGAAAAACACAGTCCAAGAAAACAGATAACCACTTTTTTATGTTAAAATAGCATCTCATATTAATGTCAGTATTTTACAAAGTGAAAAACAACTATGTAAATTGCATAAAAATAACAAATATATTTTGAAAGGCAATAGCCAACATAAAACCATCACTCACTTTTAAAAGCTAGAGTACTTTTACATTTAAAAAGAAAGAATATAATTCTATAACTTATAATAAAATGGTTAATTCTTAAGAGAAAGTGCTATGGTTTGGCTCTTGAATGTCTCCTAAAGGATTATGGGTTAAAAGGCTTAGTCTCTGGCTTGGCACTATGGGGCATTGCTAGAAATGTGTAAGAGGTAGGCCCTACTGGGAAGCCATAAGTCTTTGGGGTCATGTCCTCCAAAGGGATATTAAAACCTTAGTCCCTTCCTATTTCTCTGTTTCTGCATCTCAGTCACCGCGAAGTGATCATCTTCCTCTGCCACACACCCTATCATGATACCACATATTCACCACAAGCCCAGAAGCAACAAGGCTAACTGACCATGGACTCAAACCCCCAAAATATGGAGCAAAATAAAACTTTCCTCTGCTTAAGTAGATTTTGGGTATTTTGTTACAATTATGGAAACCTGATTAACAAGGAAAGAGATTTTAAATTTTAATTAGTAAAAAGAAATGAATAATTTTCACTCTCTTTTCTTTCTTAATTAATAAAATTTCACAAATTCCTTTACTCCTATGAGGTAGCACATATCATATCAAAGCAATATGAATTTTCAAAGACTTTGGAAATTATTAGGTTAATTTATTCATATGCCAACATAAATATAAAACTACTCTAGTTTTCAAAATTGAATGATGATTTTATATTGGCTAATGAAGATTTTTATAGATGACTTTCTACTATTCCCCTGTACTATATTATTGATTATCTTTGGGAAAGATGTATTGGCTGAATAGTATTGGTCCTTACAGAGCATTAAAAAAAAGATTACATTCTTTTAGAGCTATCAATTCCCACTGAGAGCCAACTCCTTTGATGGTATTAAATAAATAATAAGAATAAAAGTTATAACATCCAATGTCTGATTCAGCACCCAGCTTAATGAGTTTTAAGGTAATGTTAAGTGCTTTAAATTTTTCAGTGAGTAGAAAGGATGATATACTGAATCATCCATTTAGAATAGAATGCCATTCTATTGGAGATTAATATTACCATTCTTGATTTTTTTCAATATTTGCACTTTGACCTTTCTTAATTTTCCTTCCAATTATTTGATGAAATCAACCAGAGTTTAAAGATAGACAAGAATTCTGTAAGGCTGAGAAATAATTTGGGGCTGTTCCTTTCTATCACTGATGTTTAATACACTCTCCTTAAATTAAAATGAATAATACTGAACAAGAATCTAAAGAAGCATCTATTAGATACTATAAACTTGCTAACCATCAAGAGACTGGAAATCTTGCCTTACCTCTCATTTTGTTATATGGGAGACTGGTGACTTATCCTGTACTTAGTCTGGGCCTCCATCTTTTTGTCTCTAAAATGATATCTAATGGAACAATGTCTATCTGCAATATTCTTTGAGCATATGAAAGCATATTAGGCAATGAAAGCACGTTGAGAAAGACCATTATTGAAAATTAGGGTACCTTGTGCTACAATATGGGAGTACTTCCTTAGAAATTCCAACATAAGGGTACAGGAGCCAGGCTGAGACCCAGACAGCCTTGGGAGCCTCAGTGACTGCACCACACCCTCTCCACACCTTTGCAGGAGCCATGTTAAGCCACAGACAGCTTCAAGATTCTTGGTGAGCAACTCCCCACACTAACACACACCATCACAGCAGCCAGTCTCAGGCTCAGGGATCCTTGGGATCTTCAAAAATTACAAAATAGGGGCAATCCCCTCAGGCTCCCTTCTGTCCCTCTCTTGGACAGAAGCCTTCTTTCCCTCAATAAATATACTCTGCTCTTTAAAAAAAATGACAAAACAAAGGAGGAAAATATAATCTCAGATTTCCATCCCAATGAGAACAAGTCCAGGAGACATCAACACACAAGAGCATCGAAGTCACATATCTGAAATTTCTGAAATGATAGCACTTGAAGTAAAGAAACAATTCCATTAGGCTATAGAAGAAATAAGATCAGAATTAATCTCTCAGGTTAAAAAAAAGAAATGACAATAATAGTGAAAAATTGCTAAGCACATCTAAAAAGACAGATAAAAACATAGAGGAACACAGAAAAATGATGGAAACCTTGAATGAAAAATATAGGAAAGAATTAGAATGCATGAAACAGATTCAAAGAGATATCCAGTAAATTAAAGTTCCATCAAAAGCTGGCAAAACCACTTGAACAAAGCTGAAGATAGACTTTTAGACCTTGAAGACGGCATTGCAGCTAATGATCACAAAAGGAAAGAACTCTTAAAAATAGCAAGGAATCATGAAAAAGCAATTGAATAGCTGCAAGATGATGCAAGGAAAAACAATGTAAGATTAATAGGTGCCAACAAAAGAGCAGGCATCAAAATAAATGACATAAAAAGACTATTTGCAGAAGTAATAGCAGAAAATTTCCCAAACATGGAAAAAAATTGGACATAAAGTTAAGTGAGGTGTATGGAACCCCATAAAGCCATGACCAAAATAAACCCACACCCAGACATATAATAATCAAGATCCCAGAAATTCAGCAAAAGAACAGAATATTAAAAGCTATTATAGAAAAGAAATATCGCCTATAAAGGAAAGCCCATCAAAATCATGTCAGATTTCTCAACACAAACCATCAAGTTAAGAGCTTGGAGTGAAATATTTCAGATCCTGACAGTAAAAACTTCCAACCCAGATTGATGTACCTTGCAAAACTGTCCTTCAAAATTAATGGAGAAATAAAATACTTCCACAACAAAGAACAACTGAAGAAATTCATGAGCACCAAACCAACCATACAAAGAATACAAAAGATATTCTAGAAAGAGATAAAAATGACCACAATTTCAAGAACAGCAATAGAAAGGAACCACAGAGCAAAGTAAGCAATTATACAGAGGGGGAAAGTAGGGAACAAACAACAGGAAAATAACATGACAAAGATAAGCCAATACATATCACTTATAACCATTAGTGTAAACGTTCTCAATTCACCAATCAAAAGAAGCAGAATGGCAGAGTAGATCAAGAAACAAAATTTAACAATATGCTGCATACATGAAACACATTTAAATCAAAAGGAAATTCATAGACTGAAAATCAAAGGATGAAAAACAATACTCTGTGTGACAGGAACCTAGAAAAAAGCAGGTAGCTATTCTGTTTGCAGACAATGTGAACTTCAAACCAAGAATAATCAGAAGAGATAAAGAAGGTCACTACATATTTGTGAGGGGAAAACTTCAAGA
>NW_004955430.1:10051184-10088165 GCF_000276665.1 Chinchilla lanigera | reverse complement strand
AAAAAACTAGGATTAAAGGTCCCACTTAACCCAGCTATTCCCCTTCTGGATACCTTTCAAAAAAAACTGAAAACATCATACCACAGCAATATATGTGGACTCATGTTTATAGCAACACAATTTGTCATATCTAAATCTTGGAAACAACCCAAATGCTCATCAACAGAGGAATGGATAAAAAAGATGTAATGTTTTTATACAATGGAATATTATGTGGCTATAAGAAAGATAAACTTGAGGCTTTCATAGGTAAATGGATACAAGTAGAGATCATACTCATGAGTGAAATAAATGAGACACACATGTGTAAACATTGTATTGTCTCCCTAGTGTAAGAACCTGAAAGAGTAAATAAAACCTGAAAGGTATAATAGATATTGTGAATGGGAAAGAAATTGCTCAAAGGGATGAGGGAAAAGAGAAAAGAAAGAAGGAAGGGGAAGGAAAATACATATATGTATATACAAGGATAGCTGGGATAATTGTACTGCCAATGTCTATTGGTTTATTGAAAGGAACAATTAATGCTTAAAATTTTCTTGATGAATTTTGCATGCTTATATCTGGTAATCTGAACAACTAATTTGAAGGCAACAATATGTAATATAACAACCACTGTTGAATATGTACCATCTTGTTTTGTGAAGCTCTGCATTGTTTCTAATGTTTTTATTACTTTTTATTCTCTTTTATTGCTTGATCAATCTTGCATTCTTACATCTGGTAATATAAGCAACTTTGTTGAACATAACAATATGGAATATAACAACCATTATTAATTCCTATCTTTTTGCTTTGAAATCCTGTATCATCTTTATTGTTTTTGTGTTTTGTTTTTGTCTTTGTTGTTGTTATTTTGTTATTGTTTTTTCCCTTTAAAATAAAATAAAAAAAAGAAATTCCAACATAAGAACTTCAAATCTGTGAGAACTCCCTTGTGTGTTGAGAAAACAAAATTCCTGCCCAAGGAAGGTAAAAACAATTACTTTTATTAATCTACCTTGATTAACCTCACACTTTGTTCAAGGTCCTTTTAGAAACACCAATTTGGTCCAGAGCCTACCTGTCCTAAGCAAAGAAATTTCTTAAGTGAATTTAAAGATTCTCATCCACAAAGTATACTTAGTTTCCAAGAGATAAGGTACGTGGAAAATCAAAATAACAAAAGCTTTCCGTAGTAGCTTAGCAGCTTCTTCCCTCTACAATATCATCAAGAATTCATTTCACAAAACTTCAGCTGGAGAGTTTACTCAAATCCATTCTGATGTCATTCCTGGTAGGTCCTACTTTTCTGCGATGAAAACATTGAGAGCCATTTCTTTGTAACTTGGCAACTACACAAAGCTTTGCCTCCCCTGGGCCATCAGCCTACTTCCTCCTTTTTGAGGGCTGATATGTGATTTATCATGCTTCCCTCTTACCCAGCCTCTCAAAAAAGCATAGACTCAAGGTTGAAACTCAATCATAGCAATCAGAAGAACAACTGCAGTTAGCATATTTTCCTCATTCTTTTTCCTGCTCTTCTATTTTATTAACTTGTTGTTAAAGTTGTTTTTGGTATACACTGAAAATTCTTTTGAAAGGAGTTAAAATACAAATAAATACAACTGTAAATAATTAGCATGACATAAAAATTATAATCTCTGTCTAAAGAACATCCTTCATCTCTGTACGAGGTATTAAAATTAAAAGTGAATTTATTTGGAAGAGAACAGCATGATAGCAGCAAAATTTAGACAAGTAGTAATTTGTTTATTAGATGCTTCATCAAGTATCTCAATGCATTTTGCTTTATTAATCTCTTAGGGAAAATTGAGACCTCTCTGAACACTTAGCATGCTCAATTAAATTAAATATTTTGTAAAAATACATGTTGCTAATTTTTAGGTGAGTGTCTATGTTCAAAGTAGAGTGAAAATATTTTAGAACCAGAGGCTCTGTGTTACTTAGGGAAATGTTTGATGCTGTAATAAATATGTTCACACAAATATGTGTGAAGACTGAAACACTATTCACCATCAATGCGTCTTTTGTTCACCTAAGTCTGAAGGAGTCTTTCCTACTTAATAGGCAGATCTCCTCAATGTAGTATTTCAGATATCCAATTCCTTCCAACTTTGGCTTCACCATCCCCTCAATCATCTAGCTACCAAAAAAGAAAAGAAAAGAAAGCATTAGGCTGAAAATAATATATCATTCCCATTCACATCCTTTTGCTGAAGACCAGCAAAAGGTAATCACATCTAGAGGAAAAGCCAGGGGTAAAGGGGAAAGGATAGGAAGTTAGAAAAATGAAGATATAAAGCTCATACCTATGTTATCAGGTAGCTCCTTCTAAAAGCGGCTTGACAACTAAATGTTACCAGGTTATGGGTTGCTAGCCTCTCCCTCTGGAGTTAGAGTCCAGGTTCTTCTCATCTCAAACAAAGAATTGAACAAACAAGAAAAGACACTGGCCAAGTTTATTTGAGAAAGTAAAAGTAAAGAGCTAGGAAGAAACTGGCTCTGCAGAGTAAACCTGGGCTGAATAAAAGAGGAAAAAGCAAGATAAAAGTACACCCTGGAGGACACAGGGTGGGCTATTGTGAGGAAAGCCATAATCGTGAGCTCTTCATGTCATCTCTGTCCTTTAATGCCATCCAAATCTTAAGGAAACCCATGAGTACCTCTACAAATAGGTCCAGAGATGCAGTGCTGGGATCCCACGCCTCAGGCTGATGTTGACGTTTACACTATCCTATTGAAAACCTGCTTGAGTTTTTGCAAAAAGTCCATTTTGGGAACTGTTCTGCACATACTTTCTGGGATCTTGTAATTAACAGGTCATGTCTATTTCTCCAACCAGCTCTGCCACATACTATCTCACCAGGACTTCAAATTTCCAGCAATGATTCTACACAAGTCAAAACGGAAAAGAGGATACATACATTTTTGTGAGTGTCTTGCCCCCCATACTACAGGTTCATGCCTTACCAATTTTAAACTAACTCTAGCAAGGACAAACACAGAGTGATAATTTTGCAGCATAAATTGGTCCATATCAGACTAGGATACTGGTAGAGAAGACCCACTGACAAAAAGGAAGGTGAATCGAACCAAGATGAAACTGCAAAAGGTGAAGAGTCAAGTAAACACCAGCCCAAGATCATAAGGTGACATTCTCTTTCCATGCTGTTGAGTCCAGGTGACCAAGGTACTAGATACTCCAGATTAGACTCAGTCTCATTTTTTTAATCAGTGGAAACTGCTGAACTTTGTTGAAGATAACAATATGTAGTATAACAACCATTGTTAATTCCTATCCTCTTGTATTGAAATCCTGTATCATTTTTTGTTGTTTTTGTACTTTTTGGATCTTTATTGTTGTTATTTTTTTTTCTCTTCAAAGTAAAAAAAAATGTTGGCTCAGTATGTTACAAAATGCGAAACACTGGAAAGGTTTTTCTTAGCAATAAATTTAGAAATCAAGAAATTTGCTTTGTCAAGCTATATATCCTGATGTTTGCCCAGGAAATATGACTATCAGTTAGGTTCTAGGTCCAGTTCAGCCAACTGAGATTACTTCTGTGCTATTTTGATTCTTCTTGGGGGAAAAAACAAGAGATTAAAGTACATGGTAAGTTAACATTTAACAAAGATCCAGTGAAACAAACTCAGCAATCTGAGTGGCAACATAAAGCTAATTCAACCTAACATTTTTAACTTATGTTCTGGCATCAAGACTAAACCAAGTTACTGTAATAAATGCATCCACTGATTGAGTTTTGAGCAAGTAATGATTTTTCTAAATCCAAGTACTGTATTATCTACTATGGGAACTATCTTTTCCCCATATATCAGACTTTCTAACCATTAATCATATGTCAACTTGAATGGATTAGGAAACTCCTATCAGACTAGTAAAGCACAGTTCTGGGTGTGCCTGTGGACAACTAACATGTAGGCCAGCAAATAGGCTTGTAACCTTGATAGAATAAAAAGGAACAAGATAATCTTCCAATGCAAACTTACACTGGCAACTCCCCAGTAGCTTCCAGGCCTTCAACCTTAGACTGATACTGCATCCTTGATCTCTCTTGTTCTTTGGCTTCCATCTTCTGGGCTGACCAGCTACTGTATTCTTCAGCTGTCTAGCATGGAGGAGGTCAATGTTTACTCTCCTTCCTCTGATCCTATAATTCTAATAAATCCCTTTGTATGAATATATATATACACATATATATATGAATATACATATATATGTGTATATATACATATGTATGTATGTATATATGTATACATATATATGTATGTATATATATATTCTGTTCTTCCAGAGAACTCTAATATGGACATCATTTTTTTTTTATTAGGTTGTTTATTTGAGCATGCTCACTTTTTCTGATGTGGGAATTCACTGTTACAAATTTCCCTCACAGAACTGCTTTCATTGCATCCCATAAGTTCCCGTATGTTGTCTTGGCATTATCGTTTTACTGTAGAAACTGTCTAAATTCTTCCTTAATTTCATCTGTGACTCATTGGTTGTTTAGGAAGGTGTTACTTCATTTCCATGTGTTTATGTAGTTTTGTGGTTTCCTTTGCCAATCATTTCCAATTGTATTGCACTACAATCTGACAGTATGTATGGTATAATCTCAATTCCTCTGCATTTACTTAAGCATGTTCTATGGGCTAGTATGTGGTCTATTTTGGGCAAAGTCCCTTATGCAGCTGAGAAGAATGTGTATTTTGTTTTTTGGGGAGGGTGGAAAGCTCTGTAGTAGATATCTACTCAGTCCATTTCTTCAAAAGTTGGTTCAGTTCCGATATTTCTTTGTTGATTTTTTGTCTAGTTGATCTGTCTACTTGTGACAGTGAGGAATTGAGGTTTCCCATTACAATTGTATTAGTGCTTATTTGATTTTTTTTCCTTTAATGTTTGGGTATGCTGGTATTTGGTGTGTGGTGATTTTCTTCTTCTCTCTTAATCTGTCTTGGCTTGAAATCCACTAAGTCTACAGATAGAATAGGTTTTTCTGGGTTTCTGTTGCATGAGATATCACTTTCCGCTCTCTAACTTTCTGTCTATGCATTTCTTTTTTGCATTAAATGTGTTTCCTATATGCAGCATACAGTCAGATCTTGTTTCTTGATCCATTCTGCCAATCTGTTTCTTTTGATTGGTGAATTGAGATCATTTACATTGGTGGTTATAATTGATATATTTGACTTACCCTTGTTATATTATTTTCCTGTTGTCAGTTCTCTTTCTTTCCCCTTTGTTTAATTGCTTGCCTTGCCTGGTGGATTCATTCTATTGGGATTTATGGAATAGTTTTCTTCATTGTCTTTCTTAGAATATCCTTCAGAACTTTTTGGAATACCTACAGACTTCACTTAACCATATGCCTAATTTACTGCTATAGAATTAGCAGAGTTTAAATAGAGCTTTATCCTTTTAGAAGCATGACATCACATTTAATCAAACCACATGAAAGGTCATACATGGCTTTGTTACCACATGATGAGCTCAGCAAATCTAATCCAGGCTTTTGCATCATTTAGTAAAGAATTGCCAAGCTTACACCCAACACCAAATGGAAAGCAGCTACTTTTGTTGAAGGTCGTGGGAAGTTGTGTTTAGGACAAGCCTGTTGCAAAAGAAGATATAGCCAAAACAGAAGAGTGGTGCTATCACAGCATGCAGCACACAGCACACAGCAGCCTCCAGAAAATCAGGCTTTTGCCATCCAGAGGATTGTACCTCAGCCCAGGTTCCTCCTCTGAGGCTCTAGGTGTGATTGACAGGGTGTTGAGTCACCTTATTATAGCTAGCTAAGTTAGGTAGAAATATTATAGGCAGTCAGACAGAGTGAGCCTTAAAAGGAGTCAGTATAGAAGATGAAAACACATCAAAGCTGTGGCTGGAGATGCATCTGAAGAAGATTAAAATCACAATGGCCAGATTTACGTATTTCCCTCAGAAATAAACAAAAGCTTGAGAGTACTGGTACCACTCTTTTGAGATGTCCATATAAACCATTACCTCATTAGGGGTGTGCCATGATCTCCTACCTACTAAGATTAAGATGACTAGACTAAAGATAAGAGTGAAACACAGATTAGTGACAAAGGTTGATGATGTCATCCACATACCCTTGCTACTGTTGGATCAGTATTAGCTGAGCAGCTATATTTGTAATCTTACTGGTTGATTTGTTCTATAAAGCTCTCAGAAAAGTGGAATCTGTGGCAACCCATTCAGTATCTGTTCTGTCTTTTAGGAGCTATAGCTATTTTCCATTTCTATCTCCCAATAAATTTTCCTACTCTTAACCTCTATGGTTCATTATGCTTCCATTTTGGGGAACAAAAACTCAGTATATCTGACATCTTGCAGGTTGGGAGTTATGGGGTTTTTTCCCTTTATCAATCTCAGAGTCCCTCAGCACACATGCTTCCCTGACAATTCACTCTGATCTTAATTATATGCATGATATGCAGTACATATTTCTGAACCCTTAAAGTAAGATTGGAGTAGGGTAAAGGTGACTGAAGGTCAGGCTAGGAGAACCAACACCCGTGTGTTCTTCTCTGGAATATTAGAGATTTACTTGGTTTTCCTTATGTGATTCTCTACCTCTCTTAAGACAACAGAGGAAGGAATGACCCTAGGGTGTTGTTTAAAATTAAATGAGTGGAAATCTACTGGAAGAGAAAGTAGGTAGAAATTTTGAAGACATAGGGGTAGGCAGAGAGTTCATGAACAAAAACCAAACTGCACAGGAAATACTTCAAAGAATCAACAACTGGGATCTCATCTTATTGAAAAGATTTTGGCACATCAAAAGAAATCACCAACAGAATAAAAAGAAAACCCACAAATTGGAAAAAAAATTTAGCCAGCTGCTCCTCAGACAACAGACTTCTATGTAGAACGTATAATGACTTAAAAAACCAGGCTCCCGAAATTTAAAGACCCAATCCAAAAATGGCTATCTGAGACAAATACATACTTCTCAGATAAAGAAATACAAATCACAAATAAATACATGAAAAAATATTCAACAGCATTGGTCATTTGAGACATGCAAATTAAAGCAACACTGAGATTCCATCTCACCCCAGAAAGAATGGCTATCATCAAGAAATCAACCAGTAACAAATACAGACAGGGCTGTGGGGAAAAAGGAACCCTGCTCCACTGCTGGTGGGAGTGCAGACTGGTGCAACCACTGTGGAAATCAGACTGGAGATTCCTCTGTGCAATAGGATTAGAGGTCCCATTCAATGTCACTATTCCCCTTTTAGGTATTTTTCCAGAAGTACGAAAACATCATACCACAGCAATATTGTGCACCCATGTCTATAGCAACACAATTTGTCATATCTAAATCTTGGAAACAACCCAAATGCTCATCAACAGAGGAATGGATAAAAAACATGTGGTATTTTTAGACAATGGAGTATTATGCAGCTATAAGAAAAACATATATATATATATATATATATATATATATATATATATATAAGCTAAGATAATTGTACTACTAATTTCTATTGGTTTATTTAAAGGAACAGTTAATGTTTAATTGTTTGATCAATCTTACATGCCTATATCTGTTTATCTGAGTAACCACTTTGAAGATAACAATATCTAACACAACCATTTTTAATTTCCTGTCACCTTGTTTTGAAATTCTGTATCATTTTTATGTTGTTTTGTTTATGTCTTTGTTTTTGTTATTTTGTTTTTGTTCTTTTCTCTTTAAAATAAAGAAATTAAATTAAGTTAAATGAGTGGAAGGGAGTACTTTCTTGGTTCCATTGTTTCTAACTGTACTAGCTTCTTAATCAATTATCTGAGGAAAATGCAATAAGGTTAATTATTTTAAAAAATCATGTGAAGCCAAGCATGGTGGCATGCACCTGTGATCCCAGCACGTGGGAGGCTGAAGCAGGAGGATGACGAGGAGTTTGAGGCCAGCCTGGGCTACATAGTGAGTTCAAGGCAAATCTGAACCCAATCTAAAAGAAATGAAAACAAAACAAAACAAAAGAAATTTCATGTGAAAAAGTAAATACTAGTCTTCACCAACTGGGTGTTTTTCTAGCCAGTTAGAATGCCATTCAGTAAACAGCTGAGTGCCTTACTTAAATCAACAATGATCTCCAAAACTCTCACCCACCCAGCAGCAGGGCTTGTGGAAGGTGACTCAGTTATGGGGCCATTACATTTGGCTTGCTCTTAGGAGGGTCTGGTTAGAGGTAAATCTCTATGGAAATGGTCAAAAAGGATTTGCCTCCTGGTGACCATGATGTGAGCAGTTTCCCTCCATGGCAGATCCTTCCAGGGTGTCATTACTACCTTGGAGTCTAGACAGCCATGCAAGGGCTAAGCCTTCTGGGACTGTGAGCCAAAATATACTCCTTTAACTTGCAGGTGTCGGGTATTGTGTCCCAGAGGCAGGAAAAGTGACTATGACAGTGCCAAACCCAGGGAGCAGCTGCAGGAGGAAAGAGGACACCCTCCCTCCACCTCTCTGGTAGCATTGCCTAGGGGCACCACCCTAGTCATCTCTCTAGATCTCTCAGTGCTTCATCGGAGTTCAGTGTTCATTGTGTGTCCCGGCAAACAGTCCAAAAAAGAATTAATCAGCATTAAAATCCATTTGACAACTAAATACCAAATCATCTGGGTTTTGCTTAATTTTATTACCAAATCTCCCTAAAGAAGTTTGATGCAGGCCAGGGATATAGCTCAGTGGCATGAGCACCTGCCTGGCAAGCACAAGGTCCTGAGTTCTATTCCTAGTCCAAAATTAATAATAATAATAATAATGATAATAATGATAATAAATGAAGTTTGATGCATTTCCAGAAATAAGCAAGCAGAATAAGCAAGAGAGGACTAAATTCTACCTGGGAAGAGGTGAGAGGAGGAGGTTCAGAGAAGGTTTCCTAGATAACAATTGAGCAGGCTCTTCAAAGGCAGGAGGAGGAAGGAGGTAGGAAAGGAAGGATACTCTTTCTAAAATGCATAGGCAAGGAAAACAAAGTACAGAAGGCTAGAGAGTTTGAACCTTATCCTGTGTATGATAGAGAGTTACTGATAAATGTTAAGCATGAGGATAACAAAATAAAACTGAGACTGTTGTTCTGGCAATGGTATAGAAGATAAATTCTGGCCGGAATGGGAACAGGGGCCAGTAAGGAGAAAACCATGTTAGTTACTACAATGTCAGCTTACCAGAGGTACTATGACAAAGTTCCTGGTCAGAAAACTGCACACCCTTCACACCAGCCCTTCAGTGGGTTCACAAACACAGGAAATTTCACAGACAAATGTTCCTAATCCAAACAAATACATTCCCAGGTAGTAATGTGAGCTCAAGTTTTACTTACAAAATGTGTAGAACTGATTCTTTTTATTGATCCCTTTCCATTGCACATAAACTGGGATAGTCTTTTGCCCCTCAACCCTTATGGTTTAGATTAGTGCTTCTGTCTATGTTGGTAAAGATGAGCTCTGGGGTTTCTTTTTCCAATCTGTGGTAGAAAAACTGAACTGTCTGTCAAGTACCATAATGATAAAGTATTAGCAAAATAGAATGACAAAGCAAAAAACACAAAATACAAGACTGTTTTCCAATTTCATCCCAAAGGCCTAAAATAATTCTATGGTATTGCTATCAAAGTTTCTGAATGCTTACTCTCAGTTGCCACTGAGAGCATTAAGGGTTTGCAGAATGGTTCAAATCCACAGGCCATGCTATGAATGGCACCTGTCCAGGTACCACAGGTCCAGATGGACAAGAACCCTGGAAGCCCAGGAAGTAATGACCTCTAAGGACACCTTGAACTCCCTTCCTCTCTCCACCTAAGAGACTGAACAAAGATAGTACTAAAACCTTTAGGCAAAAGTGGTCAGGCCCAGTCAAGCCTTGTATCATGAAACAATTTTTTAAACAAAGCAGCATTTTTATTCGATTTGGATCATGAGAACGTTTCTCCCCTACATGTCTTTGTTTTCAGCAACCACTGAAAACAATATTTAAACATGTTAGCACTGATGAGCAATGCCAGAAAAAATGTAATCAAACAAAGTGACTAAATTAATAATTTATAGACTAACAACTATGTGAAAATATAAGGCATGTGGAATTAAATTAGAAAAAATGCAATCCAAATTAGAGTGTCTCAATTAAATTAGATTCCCCAGCAGGGTTGTAACTTTAGTTAAAGCCAGTAACATTACAGTGACCTTAACATCACTAACAGCAACTTGACTTGGAGCATATGTGGTATATTTGAAGCACTTTATAAATACTTGTGTGGATGTTTTCCTTAAGCTTAAATGGCAAAAAGACTCTTCCCAGGTTTCTCTTTATCATGTAATATATATAGTTATTACTGAGCATTGTTATGCTTCAGAGACTATCTCTTTACATATATCCCCAACAAACCTGTAAAACTCTCATTTTTAAGATGAGAAAATTTAGGTTCAGAGAGCATAAATACATGCTCTACTATATTCGGCCTGCACCACCAGCTCCAGTTAACCTGGTCCAAAGCTGGAGATCGCCTAGATCAGGTTCCTTTTTCCCTTTTGAATAGGAGAGAGAGATGCTAGCTATGCCCTTCCCTGAGTAATAAAAACTGTAGCAACTGCCGCCATGCAGGTCAGCCCTATCACTGTACCTATCAGCCTTTTAAATGGTTTTGTTTTGAAATAATTTTGGGATAAGAGAAAAGCTGAAAAAAATACTTCAAAGAGTACAATATGGGAACAGAAATTTGCATAAATCCTTTATGCAGTGCACCCCCCATCTTAACATCTTGTACAACCATTTCACTGTTATCAAGACCTAGAAATTAACATTGTTACTGTGCTATTAATTAAGCTTTTGATTTTACTTAAATTTTTCCAGGTTTCCTGTTAGTGTCATCTTTCTTGTCCTGGGACCCAAGCCTAGATCCCACATTATCCATCTTTAATGTCTTCTTAGGCATCACCAATCTATCTGACATATCCTCAGTTTAGATTTGATGGATATTTTCTCATGGTTAGCTACCACAAAGATGATGTGCCACAGAAATGATACGCCCTTGTTACTGCATTATGGCAAGAGACATATCCAGATAATTTGTCTTACGATTGGTAATATTAACATTCATCACTTGACTAAGGTGTTGTCTGTTAGATTTCTCCACTGTAAAGTTGCTATTTTCCTCTTATAATAGTATTGATTTCTAGTAAGTATCTGTTGCTGCGATGCTTCAAGGATTTTTAGCTTTGACATATCATATCTTTAATTTTGGCACTTAAGCCACTGACTTCAGAGTCGCTGTGTATTTCTTCAGAAAAGGGTGGCTGGGGTAGATTGTCAGAGAATGGACCATTTATCCTGAGGGAAAAGGAAAAACGGTCTTTCGGGGGCTGGATGAGAAACAGAGACAAGTAAGAGTAGCTCAGCAGAAAAAAAGCCCCACAGAACCCCCAAAAGAGCCTATGAATTGTTTCCCACTACACTGCATAAAATCTTTGTATTCCTTTTCATATTTTAGACCTCGTTTAACCTCAAGTTTGGGCAAGATATGTGGCCTTCCCATTTAAACCACATTTTCAGTTAGACAAGGCCTTGTAACCGTTGTCAGCAATGGCATGTAAGCAAGAGATGATGAGTGTGCTTCATTCAAAAGGAATTTCTTACCATCAGCACCCTTGCTTTGTTTTGCCATGACCTGAGAACAGTATAGTATTTGTTAATCATGCCTATATCCTTTTGGTATCCTACTGAATCTACCCCTGACATCAACAGAATTTGTTTTCATTATGTAAAGATGTGATGAATTATAAGGGAAACCAATCATAAAGAAATATTTATTAATTTTTTAAAAACCTATGGTATGTTACTTACATGTACTTTTTATTGATATATGATGTAGTGAAATCTAGTGAGGGTGTCTAACAATTAACACTTTTAAAGTAATAGTAAGTGTAAATAATACACTATGAGTTGTATGCAATAATTATAAAATGCAATGAAAATGATTATGACTTCTATTATTTACAAAATCATTAGTCCTTTATAACACTACCAAGGTTCATTGCCTTTAGCAGAAGGAGATGTTATATTTCTTTTAGAGGTTTCCTACCCAAGTTCATAGACATCCTATACACCTAGGCCCCAGATTAAGAACCCATGCACTTATGTGTGTCCAGGCAACATAGCGGAAGGAATCTGAGACCCTGAATGACTCACAAAACAGAACTACCTGCCTGCTGTGGATTCCCATTCCACTGACTTCTTAAATATTACTTTATAAGGAGAGAATTTCTATTGCTTGAACCGCTTTCTGTATCCATTTTGCTTTATATGTCTCCTAGTTATCATAGCTGAACTGCACTCCAGTTCAGTGATTCTCAATCACACTGGCCTTAGGATTCCTTCATTATCCTGAAAATTACTGAGGATCTCAAAGAACTTTTATATAGGTAATATGTATCAATATTTACCACATTAGAAATTACATCCAAGATGTTTTTATTTTTTAATTCATTAAAAATAACAATAATAAAATCATTACATGTGAATGTAAATAACATTTTTATGAAAAATAGCTGTTTTCCAAAACAAAAAAAAATTAATGAGTAGAATAGACATTGTTGCACATTTGTGAAAATCTCTTTGGTTTCTGGTTTAATAGAGGACAGCTGGATTCTTATAGCTGCTTCTGCATTCAATGTTTGCTGCATTGTCTTGGCTGAAGTATAAGAAAATCCAGCCTCACACAGATATGTAGTTGGAAAAGGGTAGATTATTTTAATAACCACTGTTGATAGATATGGATATTCTTTGTAATACTATAGTAAAACTTGACAAGTAGTAATTTCTTAAAAATTAGTTATAATGTGGTCTCTAAAATCTTATCAATGAACTTTCAATACTTTTGTTAACATTAAAATCCATTGTTTTATCTTTGACTCTGTTTGAATGTTTTTTTTTTCCCATGCACCAATTTGTGACATTATCAATTGGTCATTTGGAAAATATTAGTTTATTTAGTTATGTAAAACTTCCAAATATTGACATAGTTCATTATACAATATATATAATCACTACAGATCTCATTTAAAAGTTTCTCATTTGCGGAAAGTGTCAGGCGCATGGTGATAGATATAAATCTTCCAAAATTATGATTTTCACTTGAAAGCTCAAATGTTATCATTGGCAACAAATACTGTCAGTTGTTTTCCTTGAAGTGACAGGCTTTCTTGACTTCGTTTTTGAGGAAATGACTGCCAAATATCATAGGCTGTCTATCAGTCGTTCTTTCAAGTAAAAATGGTTTTCCATGAAAAAGTGGTTAATTCAGCTCACAGCTCATACAATTGCACAAACACTTTCTCTTGAGACAAGCCTAATATTCCACCATGCAGAAGTCCATTCTGTGTGCTTCTTGTTCTGCCACTAGAACACTAAATGTACTCAGGGGTTACATTTAATTAATAATTTCTATTGCTTTACCTAGGACATTCATAAATAAAGCAGGCTTCCTTTTCCTGTGCACGCAAGGTCATGAAAAATACAGCCATTACTCGTAATTTTGGTACCACTTCTTTGATTCAGACTGAGGAACCAGTAATTTTAACTGTCCTTGTTTTTGCACCATCACTGCAAATGTCAATACACTGAAGAGAACAAATAAAATCATAGAATTCTTATAGAAATAATTTGATCTGAAAAACCCATAAGGGCCCAGAGACCTCACTTTAAGAGATACTGCTCTACCTAATCCAGCTCTCCAGGCCTAAAGCAGGCAGTCAACTGGATGTGGACTGCTCCAGAAAAAGGGCCATAAGGTATCAAGAGATAAGTCAGTGTGAGGTGACTGTTAATACCTTGGCCTACACCATGACCTCAGAGCCAGGCCAATCCCTAAGAGTGAAATTTGATCGCACCGCCTGGCCCTCACCAGGCGGGCACAATAACCTCCTCACATGGGCCACAATAACCTCCTGATTTCTTGTGCCAAGGCCTTTGCATGCCAGCAACAGTTCTTAGGTTGATAGTACGAAAAGCTTAGCCCTCTTTTTTCTTATTTTTGGTCCACATATAGTTCCCAACACACTCTTTTTTCCTCAAGCTGGCTGTTTTCTGAAACTGTTTCCGTTGCAACCTCTGTCACAGTGTTTTACAGAGAGATGAGTAAGATCACAGCAGCGGCCAGTTTGTAGGCTGCAGCTAATTAGCACACTGATGCGCCCAGGAGTCAAGCTGTGTCCATGATGCTTGGGATTGCAAATTGCGCAGTCGCTCTCCAGATGGCTGAAGAAGTAAGCTAGAAACCAGTGGTTCTCAAACTGAGTGTGCTTTAGAACCACCTGTAGGAGTTATTAAATACAGATTCCTGGGCCTTACAACAAAGTTTCTGATTGTGTCCCATGTGGGACCTGCATTTTTAAATTTCTATTGATTTCCCAGGTGAGGCTAATGCTGCTGGTCTGGGCAGGCACCACACTTTGAGATTGATGTAAAGTTCCAGAACTGTCAGGGCTGAAGATCATGATTCTGATCACATAGCAGAGAAGTGAGAAAATATACCTGCAGAGATAGAAAGATAGAGAACTATGATAGAGGGGAAAGAGAAAGAAGGGTGAGAGATATAGAAACTGTCTAATATATAAAGATAAAATTCACAGAGACTATCTTAGAAGTTTTCAAGGGCTATAACCAGTAGTACCTGAATTCCAGCCACATCCCCATCCTTGCACTTCATGAAATTTTCTGGATCTTTATAACAACATGTAAGCTAAAATTGAGTTCTTCCCATTCAACTCAGAAACTTCCTAACAGGTACGCTTCCCCAGGACTAGCCCCACAAAAGTTGTATTTGGAGCCACTGAGGCGACAGAAAGAAAATAGATGTCTTGTAACATCTCACAGACACTTAAAGCCTCAGTCCAAAGCAGAATTGAAGATATTAATTTCCTGAAAATGAGCCCCCAAAACAAGTGTTCTCAGCCACAACTCAGGAGATAGCAGAATGGATAGAAAGGCAGGCGAGATCCAGGTGAGAATGCGTTACTTTGAATCTGACTCTGCTGCTTGCCACCATGTAATTGTGAGCCAATTACACTATCTCTGCAACTCTCATTTTCTTCATCTATAAAGTAACAATGCCACAGGATCTACTTCAAACATTTGCTGTAGGTTGAATGCTGTGTCCCTTCCCAACATTTCTATGTTGAAACTTAATCACCAATGTGATAGTGTTAAGGGGTAGGGCCTTTAGATTATTACGTCTGAAGTTAGAGTCTTCATTGTCACAGTTCATACCCATGACAAAGCGTGAGGGATAAAAGATTACTCAGTCAGTGTCCAATTCATAATCCAAGAGGGCCCAGAGGGGTTAATGCCAAGACTATTCAGTGTGAGAGAGTCTAATAAGGACAGCCCCTAGCTGAAGCCTCCGTGGCTTTTTACTGATAGAACCTGGAAGCAAGGATAAAAGAAACTTGAACAGCCTCTGGGCAGGAACTCATGTAGGGGACAGGAGAAGGTCAGGGTGGTCCTTAAACCAATCCAAATGATAAATCAGAGTATGGGGAGGACAAAGGCCAGAGCATTCATTCCTTAGGCCGTGTATTTGATCCTATTTTTGGCCCAGTAGGCTATCTTTTAATCTCTAACCATGCCTTCTGGGAGGTTTTGGGCATGTCTCTCCAAAAGTCCCCTGCTTCCTCATATCTCATGCATACCTCTAGCCAATACCCTCACACCTCATGAATGGGATTGCACTCTTATAAAAGAAGCATAAAGGTAACATTTGCCACTTTTATCTTTTTGACCTACTATCCCTTCCACCATGTGAGAACACAATGCACAACATCTCCTGAAGCTGTAGCTTGGAAGCAGAGATCTGAACATCACCAGAAAGTGAACCTGCCAGCACCTTGATCTTGTTTTCCAGCTTCCAAAGTGGTGAGAAGTTCATTTCTGTGTTTTATAAATTAGTCGATCTCAAGTATTCTTTTATAGCAGCAGGAACAGATTAAGATAATTTTTTGTTGAATTAAATGAGATCTGTAAGACAGTTTAGCACAGTATCTGGCACAGGGTGAGTGCTTGATAAACGTTCATTTTGGTTATTTCTTTTTCCTGGTCTGTTCCCTTTGTGCAGTACCAAATGCATAATTCTAGACCTTGGTCTCCATTTGGTTTCTTGTCCTGTGTATTAGTACAAATAAATCCTCCCTCTACTCCAGGCTCCAAGGAATTTAACTAATAGTTTCTCCAGGAGGCAATTCAAGCTTCAAAACCATCAAAGTTGCTAATCCCATCAGGCATTAAGATTCTTCAAGAGAGTATTCTAGCCCCACATGTCTGGGGAAGATTTCCAACATAAAACAAAAACTGGAAATGAAAAGGTAAAGTTCAACAAGTTAGTAACCAGAGTCAGGTTATTGTAGGCAGGTAAGTTATTTATAAATATTACAAGCAGTTAGACAGGGCTGGGCCTGCAACACAGAAGACAGTTGTGGCAGGAGGCACATTCACTGAAGACCAGACTTCAACAAAAACAGGAACTGCACCCACATATTTCCCCTAGGGATGAACAGCAGTGATTGATATTCTAAATAGTCATCTGTCACCTGGGGTAGGGAACCAAAACCTCCCTACCCCATTCCTTCCCAGAAAATCCTTGTTCTGTGCAAGTATACTTACTACATGGCTTGCTTCCCCACTTTCTCCCCATTTAATCAATATTACCTAAGCAAGTATACTTGAATTCTTATTGGTTCGCCATTTATCTCACCTCACACCCACCTTGTGATTTCCCATTGGATCAATATTACCTAAGTGACTACATTTATAATCTTGTTAGTTGACCATAGTTTTGTCCCACCTTGAACGTGCCTCTCCTTGTGGCTTTGCTCAATAAAACTCCCTTGAGAAGCAGGGTCAGTGGGCCACCCACTCAGGATCCCCTTCTGTCACTCTTAGAAGCTTTCTTTCTCTCAAAATTTCTTCCTGCTCTTAACTTCCATTATCCTTAGAATTCTTTCCCCAGCTTTAGAGAACACAAACTCAGCATGTCAGACATCTAGGAGATTGGGAGTTATAAAATTTCCCTCATACTATTGGGAGGTCCATATATCTGTTAAATAAATAACAGCATGAGGAAACACCCAGAGGCCAAGGCTGTGGGAAAGATTGGATTTTATTCCACCTACATACAGGCAGACTGACATTGGAGTGATATCAGCAGCTCTCTGGAGGGGAGGCTAAGTATATAAAGGGTTTAGAGTTGGGGGTCGCAGATTCAAAGAATCCAGGTGGAATGTCTGAAGTCAAAGCTTCAAAGACAATTAGTGCAGGTGTGTAGATAGAGCTGGCAGCAGGAAGACCTCAGGTCTGGTCCTAAATTCTTCCATGACCTTCAATTCTTTTATGCTTAGGGCAACCTATTGTCAGTAGTGGGCAGCCCAGGTCTCTTTCAGGTCACTCACAGGTCAGGCCTGACAACATCATCCCTATGTCATCTGCCTATATCAAGCTCATGTGTGAAAAGATGCAAAGATAACAGGAGTAGGATGATGCTGGAGGAGTTCCCTGGTCCTAGATGCAGGTGTTATTGTGGCTTCTCATGCGGTGTCAATGGCCTCACACGAGTAAGCCTCTAGGATCAGGTAAAGAATCTGACAAGGAGCAGACTCCACTCTTGTCAGCTTCAATATGGACAGCGCCAAACGTTGTTATCATTTGCCACTCAGTCGTACTGAAAACCACTCTCTAATTTAAGTTTCTTCTATTTACATCTGAGAAGGCTCTGTGTCCCAAATACCCAAGATAACCACACTTTCACATCTTGAATTGCATGTCCAGAGCCAGCCCATTGTCATGCTCAGAAATCCTCTCTCATGGTGGCATGTGCCGTGCTGCCTTATTATTCTTCCTTTAATTCATCTGGCCACTTCTAGCCACATCTTGGTAGGCTTGGTAGATGATATCTCTATGTTCTCTGGACTCCTTGCTATGATATGAAATGACAACCTTTTCAAATTGATGCTATAATTCTCTTCCTTTGAGGCTTTCTCGTTCACCTGCTTCATTCATTTCAATTATTATCTATGTGATAGAACTACAAATTCTTATTTTCATCCTATCTTTTCCTGTAATCATCAGACTTATATATTTAACTATCCTTGGAAATCTCTTTAGTTGTCCTGTATGAAATAATACGCTCCGAACAGAACCCCCTGTTCTTCTGTGTTCTTTGTTTCAAAACATGTCCATGTAGCAAAGAAGCAAGAACCCCTTCCAACAACTAACATCAAATTTCTAGTCAACCTTCCCACCTAACTTTCTAACCCAACAGTAACTGAGTTATCTTTTTGCCTTAATATTTTATTCACTTCTAAACTCTAAACTCTGAATATCAGCTGTACTTTTCCAAACTGCACTACTCCAGGATAGACAGCGTTGTGATGTTTGTTTTTTAAGTCTACAATCAGAAATCATATGCTACACAGAAAATCAGAACAAAAACAACAACAAAAGTTCATGTTTTCCTATTAACTATTGCCATTTAACTCTGAGAATCTGAGAATCCTATTTCCTATTGACTATAGACCTTGGTCTCCATTTGGTTTCTTGTCCTGTGTGTTAGTACAATAAATCCTTCCTCTACTCCAGGCTCCAAGGAATTTAACTAATAGTTTCTCCAGGAGGCAATTCAAACTTCAAAACCATCAAAGTTGCTAATCCCATCAGGCATTAAGATTCTTCAAGAGAGTATTCTAGCCCCACATGTCTGGGGAAGATTTCCAATATAAAACAAACCTGGAAATGAAAAGGTAAAGTTTTCAGAATTCTCAGAGTTAAATTTGTGTAGCAGTTTAATAACTGTTTGTGTATTTTAGTTTAAAACCCCAATCTGTAGTGTCTATAAAGCTTGTTATTTCCCATTTCTATCTTGATCTTAAAATCTGTTTTGGATTCTCTGCTCCCCCCGCCCCCCCCCCGTATTAGCTTTCTATTGCCCCAGACCAAATTGCCACAGATTTGTGTTTAAAACAGGATATATTTATTTTCTCCTTGCTATGGCTCAGGAATTCACAGCTCAATTTGTTCTGATCAGACTCTCACTATCAGAGACCCTGGCAGAGAACTCCAGTCTCCTGCCTGGAGTTGTGCACGGTGGAAAGAAAAAGCAAAAGTCAAAATAGGGGCACAGCAAGGATCTAGGGTGGCCAGCTGTTCTTAAGGAACAAAAGGTCACGAGGCACCCAGAACCTTGGTATTTATTCACTGAGGAAAATGATGAGGGGATTGCAGCTGGATGCAACTGGACAAGTGGTGAGGCTGGCAAGGCTTGTAACAGAGGGAACAAAGCATTCTTGCTTAAGGGACAGGAACAGCAAGATTTAGGTTATGGTTAATGAGTAACCTGCTTTGTAGCCAATTCTGGGAAGGAATTTTCATCTGGAGTCATGCAGGCCTCGGCAGAGACATTATCTCATATCTTAGCCCCATGGTATCACAGCTTGTTTTTCTGAGCTCGACCATGGCTGTTGATGATAAACAATGCTAGATCATCATCAGTCACCTGTTTTCATGAAGATACATACACATCCTTGGCCAGACTCACTAATTAAACTGAAAGCCAATTTAGGGAATTCACTTCTCTATAGCCTGCACTGTGTGCAAGCAAGCACAGTCATACATGGGTCTGGGGGAGGACAATGTGGCTGTCCTCCATATCTCACAAAGCTGCAATGTAGGTGTCAGCTGAACTACATTTGGTTTTAGGGCTTAAAATTGCTGGTGAAATTGAGTTCTTTGCAGTTGTACGCCTAAAGTCTCTGCTTTCCCGTTGGCTGCCAACCAAGGGTCACTCCCAGCTTCATGGAGACTTTCATGGTCCCTCACTACCTGCTCTCACAACATAGCAACTTAGCTCTTTAAAGTCAGAAGAAGAGCTTCTTCAGTCTGCAAAGACAATCTACATCATTGTAACATGCTTGTCCTATCACTATTGTATCACTTTTACCACATAATGTAAACTAATGGAGAGAGATACTATTATTTCCACAAGTTCTTCTCATACTCAAAGAATTATAAAGGTCATGTACACTAAAAGGCAAGAGTCTTGGGAGCCATGATAAAGTTCTTCCAACTATACTTAATCTTAAATTTGTATTTATCATGTAAAAAATTTTGCACAGTTATCTTTTTGAAATCTATCAGCTATTTGTGGAAGCAAGTTATATGGAGAACTAAAATTACATCATATATTACATGGTAGGTTTATTCTGAAAAGAGTCTATCTCCACTTTTATTTTCCCTGTGTTCACATCTCATGTAACTCTGAGGCTCATCCCAGAGATCCTGAGATAAACTATGTCTTCCTTTGGCCAATAAAATATATATTAAAGGAGCACTTAGAAAGAAAAAATCAAGTTTTCACAACTGAAGTAAATTCCCCTTTATACTACCCCTCCACAAAGTTACAAAACTGTCACTGATTGATTAACTGCCTTTATCTCACTTCTATAAACTCTCTTGCCAACCCACTAGTTTCGCACCACTAGGTAGACCAACACTTTCAACCACATGTATAGAGCCCTTTCTTTGTTCAGGGCTCAGCCTTTGGACATGAGTCTGCTGAGCCAGTGAACACCTAAACTAAATCTCTTGTTTCACCCATTGGTCTCACCAGTCTCTTAAAATAATACAACACATATAACCTGATGTGACAGAGCCTAAGCCTGAAGAAGGTTTTTATGTCCTGCTATCTTTGTCTTAGAACCACACAACTGCCAACAAGGCCAGATTGCCTGCTAAGAATGATATACATTATGTTGAGGGTGAAGGTGTGTACCTCTGGTGTCTAGCACAAAGCTACTGCATCTCATGATTTTGACAGGGCTACATGAGAAGACAAATTCCCATGTAGACCACTGTTAAACCACTCAGCCCCCAGCTGACCTCCCAATACATCATACATCTATGAACAAACCTAGCCAAGACCAATAGAACCTGTCAATCTATTAATGCATAAAAAACAATAAATGTCTAAAACTGCTACAATTGGAGGGGTGAGTTATTACACAACACTAAATAATTGATTTATGCAAATTAATGAGAGAAATATAACAAAGGGATATACACAAGAAACAAAGCATCCTTGAAAGTTATGATTTGCTCATAGTACCTCAAATTCCTCTTTTTTATATCTTAAATCATTACTGATGAATGTGGAAAATTTTCTATCTGTGTGTCTGTGTAATCTTCACTAGAAAGACTGATATATGACCTGCAGTACCTTTTACAAATACTTCCTAATAGTACTTTCTAAATAGAACAAGAAAGAGGGAAAAAGAAATCAAACAGTAAAGAATTTTGCAGTGCTATTCTAGACACAACTGCCCTAATAGAGAAATGTGCAGTTCCTATTTTTTGTAGTATCTCTGTACTGAATTACTTTAAAATAAATCCCAATGAAAGCAATAATAAATTATATCAAGAAGAAAACAAAGTTTGATCTGAAAATACTAACAGAGCCTAACATTTTTAGAAATAAATTACCATGCCATGTCCTGTGGCAATATTATATTAAATTGTTTAAAGATAAATTGTGCAACCAGCTCTTGGTTCTCTGCACGTGAGATGTAGGTTATCATTTTTTGTAGATGATTAAAGGCAAGCATTTAATTCCAGGTTTTTATCTCTCTTTCTTTTTTTTTTTTTGGTTTTTCTCTGGTGCTGGGAACCAAACTCATGACCTCATGCTTGCCAGGCAGGCGCTTTGCCACTGAGCTAAATCCCCAGCCCCTTTATCTCTCTTTCTACCTTTTTCCCCTTGTATATTTTCTTTCTTTCTTTCTTTCTTTCTTTCTTTCTTTCTTTCTTTCTTTCTTTCTTTCTTTTTCTTGTTTTTTGTTTTTTACTTTTTGAGACAAGATCTCATTATGTAGCTCAGGCTGGCCTTGAATTCATAACAATCTTCCTACCTCTGGCTCACAAGCACCGGGATTTCAGGCAAGCAACACTAAGACAGATGATTAGGACATGGCAAAGTTGGCTAGGGAAGTAGGCGTGATCTGTTAATCACAAAATCCTGGAACAATGTGCATAACAGTTCCCAAAGTCCTGCACATGGACTTCTTGCGAAAACTTGAGCAAATTTTCAACAGGATAGCCTGGACCTGACATCAGCCTGAGGCATGGGGTCCCAGAACCATCTCCTGGACCTGTATATAGATGTTCTTATGGGTTTCCTTGAGATTTGAATGGCACAAAGGAATACAGAAGCCATCAAGAGCTTACTATCTTGGATTCCCTCGTGATAACCCGCCTTGTGTCCTCCAGGGTATACTTTTATTTTGCTTTTCCCTCTTTTATTCAGCTCAAGCTCATTCTGCAGAACCAGTTTCTCCCCCACTCTTTAATTTTACTTTTTTTGAACAAACGTTGTCATTTTATGTTCTTTTCATTTAATTCTTTGTTCAAAATGAGAAGAACCTGGAATCCAACTCCAGAAGGAGAGATGAGCAACCCAAACTCAGTAATATTTATTTAGTGAGCCACTTTAGAATGAGACTACCCAGTAATATCACCACATCTGCCATCCTCTACCTGTACCCTATGTTTCTCTACCACCTTCCTGTATACTATCAGTCACAGGTAAGCTAGGAGGACAGAAACTTAGTGAACTACATAATTCATTTCTTCTGTGTCATACAAATATAAAATAGTCAATAAATTTCCAAGATAGTCTAAAAGTTATCCAAGCATTTTGCTTAAATAACTGTAACCATTCTGGCATAAATCTTTCTAAAATGTATTTTTCATTTTCCTTACTTATAAAATAGTGTTCTAAAGTGCCTTAATGTTAAAAGGATGCAAGGGTAAATCAAAGGAGGATTTCAATTTTAAGTGGCTACAACTGAAGGGGATAGTGTGAATGTTTAAGCACATACATAGCTGATTTCATATTCTCATAAGAATCAGGAGAATCAGGATCATGAGAATAGTAAAGATAAAGTCGTATATGAATTTAAAGAAAATTTTGAGTTTGAATTTGCTTCATAACATAAGAGAAGTCTTGGTAGGATTGAATCTTTTGGACAAATGATCTGGGTCTGGGTGAGCAAGTGAGGCAGTTGCCCTCATGCAAAATTTCAGAGGGTACCAAAAACTCTTTAGTTAATATTTATAATATTTTGATGCATTACTTTTTAAAACTCAGAACTCATGGTTATTTATAAAACCCATGATGAACAAAAGGCTAACATATTAAAGAAAGACTGGATTCATAGCAGTATTACCATATGAACCACATGAGAGCCTGAGATAAAGGAAAAATTTGTAAAAATTATTTAGATAGGTCACTATGTAGAAATGTAAAAGTAAAGATTTTTGTGGAAACCAGCTGGCTTCTGACCCATAGATAAGCAGCATGAGAGTGCCTGGAAAGGAGGTGCTGGGAATGTCCGGACATTATCTCCTGTCCTTGGGAGAAAGAACATCTTGTGTTGACACAGAGCGCCTTCCCCTCCTCTGTCCATGAGCGGAAGACCTCCGCATTCCTGCACAATCCCCCCCACCCCCGTCATAGGGAACCAATAAGTGTAAACAACAATATGAACTAACCAATGCTATCTGCTTCTGTAGTGACGCTTGCAACTCCCCTCCTTTGTGGTTTTTTTGGGTTAAAAAGCCAGAGCTAACCTGGCTCGGGACTCTCTGTTCCTGCGAGTTCAGTGAGCCCCATGCATGCTTGGTGAATAAAAATCCCCTTGCTTTTTGCATGAGAGAGCGTCTCTTAGAGTCTTCCTTCATGCGGCGAGTGTCACGACCCTTACAACTAGAACAGTCTGCTAACTGAGAAGCTACATTTCCTACAATTACAGTTTACTGCAACAAAAATAATGGTCCATCGCAAGGAATGATAATTTATGTCATTGCTTGAGTCTTTTTATAAATTTATGTGCCACACCCGAAACAGAATATTGAAGATGCAGATTATACATGCAGATATTAGCCTCAAGCACTTTTCTTCTAATCAGTTAAGATTTTAGACAGAATCTGAAACCTGAAATTAACCTCCAAGTAGAAAATCGGAATCCTGGGTCAGAATTATATTGCTCTAATGAAAACATTAATATGTTTTGTCTTTATTTCTGCTAGAAACAACTCTCTCCAGGCAGCCTGGGGCACCAATCTGCCTTGGGAGGATTAGAACTGTTGAACAGGAATGCAAATAGGAAGAAAGCTATAATTTGGCCTCTGACTTTAAAAACAGGATTTTTAATTATGCAATTAGGACTCAAGAACTAGGTTTGGTTAAAAGAGAATGGGTTTCTAAATTCCCTTATCTTCCACTTTAATCTACCCAGACAGGAACTGACTGAATCACAGAGTGTCTTCCATAATGAAGATATGTATCCATTCCAACTTAGCCAAAGGCAAAAAGAACTTGTGGTATAGGAGGTGAAAAGTCCAACATTTGCTGCTTCTGATACAGAGATTTAGGGAAGAGAGACCCAAAATAAGAAAGAGATAGCTCATCTCTGGGGCAAGGTTGAGAGCTGGAGGAAAAGGATGAGCGCAGAGACGGCTCTGAGTATATACCAGGCCGACGCCTCGCAGGCTGCCCTGACTCTAACTTCAGGGAGAAACTAATAAAGTCAAACAGCAGCGCTGGGAGCAGAGTGAACTGCAAGGTTTAACTTCTCTGAGTCCAAATAGGTGTGACGAGAACCCAAAGGTTTTCTAATGCTTCCAAGAAAAAAGAGAAAAGGCGATGAGAAGAGCGCAAAAGGGGTTTCTGGGACCCACCACTGCAAGGGGCGAGATCACCGCATAGCTGAGACCGCGCGGGGTACTGTCTAAGCCATGACAAGTGGAGAGTGTGGCAGAGACTTGGGATGCCAATGTGAACCACGTTAAGGCCACGTAAACACAAGTACACATATCTAAGGGTATACAGGTTATGCCATGCAAAGACACATCTGGAAGGCATTTTCGATCCTAAACAACCCAGGAGAGACAGGATTATAAGTTATACAAGCTACTATCTTCAATAGTTTGCATAATTCAGTCTATTTTCTTGGCTTATTTGTTAAGAGGTGGCCATGCAGACAAAAGAAAATTCGAAACGAGCAGGGAAGACAGAAGACACCACAAAGTGGACCGTGCTCTGCCCAGATCCCGCTGGGTCACTTTTACCGGTTCTTTGTGCCTCAGGCAACCCCAGGGCCTGCAGCTGAGAATATATTTTGGAGCTGTGTCCTCAGTCTGCTGGTAGAGCTTTATCCAGCTTCTAGCCAGAGACAGAAGCATCACGGCAGTGGCCCTTATGCAATTAGTGGGGGAGTAAGTTACATGGAATGAGCAGAAAAGGCCAGTTTTCAAGTCAGGACTATTCTGGGAGGTAAGACCACAGCATTTCCCTGCAGGGTCGAGGAAGCTGACTTTCACCTGATTTTGCCTAAAATTACCTGGCTCCTTTCGTGCTATTACTCCATTCCTGCTATTTGTTACTGTTTTTCTTGTTCTTTGGGGACTTGCTGCAATGGAAGCTCAATTCATGTATTTGTATTCTTTTCAGTGTAAGAACATTTATGTTCATGAATTTTCCTGTGGGTACACTTATGATATAATACTGTGAGTTACAACATGATGTTCAAGGAGGTCATATGTTTCTAAATATCCTATAATTACTGTCCTGAGTTCCTCTTTGACCTAAATGGTAAATTGGAAGACTGTTCTATAATGTCCAAGTATGAAGGTTTTAAGTATTCAATTAAGTAAAAAGAGATATGAAAATACATGCCTACATAAAACCTCACATCAGTATTCTATCAGCATTGTTCATAATAGCCAAAAAGTAGAAACAACGAAAGTTGTTCAACAACTGTAACAACATGTAGTGTATTAATAGAACAGAAAATTATTTTCAATAAAAAGAAATAAAATAATGTTACATGCAACAATATGGATGAACTTTGAAAACATTAACGTAAATGAAAGGTACCTGTTACAAATAGCTACATATTTTATGGTTCAGTTTACAGAAAATGTCAAGAACAGGCAAATTCATAAACACAGAGAGTATATTAGTGTTTGGCAGGATTTGAGGAAAAATTGGGGAAGTTATTGTTAATGGGTAGGATGCTTCTCTTGGGAATGATGAAAATGCTGTGAAATTATATAGTAGAAGTGGTTATGCTACTCTGTGGTTATAATAAGAATTACTGAATTTTATAATTTAATATTAAATTTTATTCTATGTGAATTATATATCAATAAACTCTTATTTAAAAACAAAAGTTGCAATCCCAACACTTGGGAGGCCAAGGCAGGAAGGTCAATGTGAGTTTGAGGCTAGCCCAGGCTACAAAGTGAGACTCTGTCTCAAAAAAAAGAGATATTACTGTAACACAACAGATTTAAAAGTTGGTTATTCTTAGCAATGTGAATAAAGTAGTATCACAAAAAAGAACCAATTTTTAAAAATATAATATACATTGTTACTGTTTTAATGTTTAGATATTTAATCCATTATGATTCTAGTTTAGTACATGTTGATGACAATAAAATAGGTAAAACACTTGAACTTGTAGGTGTAGGCAAGGGCTTTTTGAATAGAACTCCAATTGCACAAGAAATGTCAGCAAGAATCAACAAATGAGATTATCAAATTAAAAAGCTTCCATGCAGCAAAGGAAACAATCAGCAAAGTGAAGATACAACCTACAGAACAGGAAAAAATTTTACCAACTATTCCTCAGATAGAGGATTAATATCTAGAATATATAAAGAACTCAGAAAAGTTATATCACCTAAAATAAAAGACCCCTGCTGGATGTGGTGGCACTTGCCTGAAATCCCAGCACTCCAGAGGTTGAGGCAGAAAGTTTACATGAATTTGAGGCCAGCCTGGACTACACAGTGAATTCAAGGCCACCCTGAACTAGATTGCAAGACCCTACCTCAAAAAAACCAAAAATAAATAAATAAATAAAAATTTTTACAAGACCCCAAAAAAATCAGCAATAAAAGCTGGATGTGGTGGTGCACACCTATAGCCCCAGCACTCTGGGCTGAGGCAGAAGGAATGCCATGAGTTTGAGGCCAGCCTGGGTTACATAAG
Source organism: Chinchilla lanigera (assembly GCF_000276665.1). Taxonomy (NCBI): domain Eukaryota; kingdom Metazoa; phylum Chordata; class Mammalia; order Rodentia; family Chinchillidae; genus Chinchilla; species Chinchilla lanigera. Next base: position 10,061,012 of record NW_004955430.1, on the reverse strand, counting down.
TGAGTCCAAGGCCAGTCTGCACTACATGTACCTTGTCTGAAAGATAAACAAACAAATCAGCAATGAAATAAAATAGACACTTCTCAGAAGAAGAAGTACAAATGGCCAATAAACATATGAAAAATTTTCAACATCTCTGGCCATTAGAGAAATACAAACTAAAACAACACTATAGTTTCATCTTTCACCAGAAAGAATGGCTATCATAAAGAAGTCAAATAACCCATGCTGGTGCAACCTGCAGTGAAAAAGGAACACTCCTACACTGTTGGTGGGAGTGTAAATTAGTACAACTCTCTTGGAACTCTGTCTGGAGAGTTCTCAAAGAACTAAAATTAGAAATTCTGTGGGTTTTTTTTTTTTCCTTCCAGTACCAGGAATTGAACTTATGACCTTGTACTTGCCAGGCAGGCGTTTTGCCTCTGAGCTAAATCCCCAGCCCCCTAAAATTAGACATTCTATATGACCCGATGATTCCCCTTCTAGGTGTCTTGCCAAAAGAGCTTAAGACATCATATTACAGGGACACGTTCACACCAATGTTTATAGCAGCACAATTTGCAATAGCTATATACTGGATGCTGCCCATATGTCTACCAACAGATGAATGGATAAAGAAAATGTGGTATCTATATGTTCTGGAGTACTATTCAGCTGTAAAGGAGGATAAATTCAAGCCATTTCTATGAAAATGAATACACCTGGAAAATATAACATATGATATAAATGAGACACAAGCTTAAATACTGTGCGATATCTCTCATTAGATCAGGGTAAAGTATAAACAGAGAAAAATAAAGGTTCGATAGAAGGAAACAGGGATATAGATCTTTTGCAAATGGGAACCCAAGAGACTGAGGGTGAGGGGAAGTGGGAAGGGAAAGGGAAGAAAAAACATTTAAAGTGTGTTATGTACATGCACCAAATACCACACTGAATATAAACATTGTATGTCATAAATATAAATAATAATAATAATGATGAAAATGGGGAAAGGGGACCTAAGGACAGGGGATGGGGAGGGGAAGGGGAATAAAAAAATCAAGATGTTTTATGTACATACACCTACTTCCCAAGATGAATGTAAACTTCATGTGGTGCAAGCATGCACTAATAAAATAAAATTTAAAATTTTGTAACATACATACAAGTGTACCTGATGAATGCACCAGTAACCAACAAGCTAGATCAGGATATAGGGCTTTTCCATTACCAGCATTGTGGAAATCCCCCTGGGTATTCTCCTCCAGGCATAGCTTGGAAGATTTTCTTTAAGGAATCCTCATCTCAAAGACTGTTTCTGGAAAACTGTACCTAAGACTACAAGGATCTCTTCACGTGCCTCCTCCCTGCTCCAAAAGCTGTCTTTGAGATAGGAAAAGCAGCAGAAAGAAGTCTACATGTATAAGCCTTACCCTAAAGAATTATAATCAGAAGTTATATTTTGAGATACTAAATAATTAAATTGAAAGCGATAATTTAAATAGTGAGTGTTCATTGTCATGGCTATCTAAGGCGTTGGAGGACCATGAAAAAGGTCAAAGCAGGTATAGAGAAATAAAGCAACTACCAGCTTCCTGTATATCTGGTAAAATGTGAATTCATCAGGTGACGCCACCAGAAAAACTCTCTGTGTAAGGAACTCAGTGCCTGCCAATAGCTATGCCCACTGGAGGGTAGTTATTCACCACCGTACTGTACTGTGAACCCAAAGAAGTAATTTAACTTCTGCTGGCCTTTGGGTGCCTAACTATAATTAAAGGAGGAAAACGCTGAATTGCATGTGGTTTTCACATCCATAGTAATCTAATTGTAATTAAGATGAAGAATGTCCACTTGCACATCAGAAAAGGCAAATGGTTATCTTTATAAATAACATATGTTCTGGTCCTAAATGGGGTATGATGAAGTCCCCTGCGACAGGCTTCTTGACGGCAGAGACAAGGTCAAGTTCCCCTGTGGCCATCAGCTGCCTCAGGCAGTCAGTATAATCTCTGCAAAGGAAAACAATTCCTTGCTTGGAATATATGCTCAGCTGTCCAATTGACAATAAGCTTAACTCTATCTTATGAACAAAACTTTGGCATAGTCAGCTGTAAATTAATACTTGGAGAGGGCTCCTTTAAAAATCTAACAATCTGAGATGCTACAGAATTAGAGAAAAAGCAGACAGGTGCTAATAAATACACTATGAGCTTGTTCCCACAGTCTAGCATTCAATCTTAGCACTGTCAAATTTAATGGGATGGAAAACCCCATTCAACAGAAGAATCCATTCGAAGATCCTTTGCTTAATATCCAAGAACGTTCGTGATCTGGTTCTTCACGCTCTTCCAAAGTCATGCCCCACCAATTTCACTGGCTGACGGGTCAGGTAATGCTGCTTTTCTATCCCCTAAGGAGACCTCTTTGATTTTGCACCTGCTATTTTTTATTTTTGATTTTATATCTACTTTGTATTCAAGAAGTCCTATTTTCATTTTTTAATTTTAATTTTAATTTTATGAGTACATATTTACAGTACATGAAGTTTATGTTCGTTTTGGAGAGTAGGTATCTGTGCATAACAAAGTTTGTTTCTTTTTTCAATCCTCTTCCTTTTCCCACCCACCTCCCTCACTGTGTCTCTAAATCCCCTTCCTCCATTTGCATTCTTGTTATTATGATTCTTAGCTCATGTTTATGACATATAATGTTTATATTCATTGATGCCTGTACTTGGTGTATCTTAATTATTCTTACATCCCCTACACTCCCCTTCAATCTGCTGGACCTCTTCCCATTTGTAAGGATCTTTTTATTTCTTTCTATATACCCTTTATTCTGTTCTTAGTTTGTGCTTCACCTTACTCAGATGAGAGATACAATACAGTATAAGTTTGTGTCCCTGATTTATTTCATTCAATATTATATTTTCAAGAGCATCCATTTTCCTACAAATGTCCTGAATTTATCCTTCTTTATAACTGTGTGGTATTCCATTATATACACATCCTACATTTTCTTTATCCATTCACCTGTTGATAAGCATATAGGTTGCTTCCAGGGTTTGGCTATTATAAACTGTGCTGCTATAAACATTGATATGCATGTACCCCTGTAATATGATGTCTTAAATTCCTTTGGGAACATACCAGAAAGCAGAATTTCTGGGTCATATAGAAGTTCTAATTTTAGTTCTCTGAGAAATCTCCATACTCATTTCCACAATAGTTGTACTAATTTACATTCCCACCAGCAGTGTAGGTGGGTTCCTTTTTCATCACAGCCACACCAGCTTTTGTAATTATTTGACTCCTCAGTGACTGCCATTCTTTCTAGTATAATATGAAACCTTAGCATTGTTTTAATTTGCATTTCTCTAATGGCCAGAGATGCTGAAAGTTTTTTTTACATGTTTATTGGCCATTTGTACTTCTGTTCATTTCACTTTCCCATTACCTGATTGGGTCTTATAGGTGATCTAATTCTTTTTAGTTCTTTATATACTCTAAATATTAGTTCTCTGTCTGAGAAATAGCTGGAAAAAAATTTTTCCCATTCTGTAGACTTTCTCTTCACTCCGCTAATTGATTCCTTTGCTTTGCAGAAGCTTTTGAATTTGATGTACTCTCACTTGTTGACTCTTATTCATATTCTTTGTGCAATTGGAGTTCTATTCAGAAAGTCCTTGCCTATATTTATGAGTCAGACTCATTTAATAACCAAGTGGATTGGATCCTGTTTTTTTTTAAATATGGCTATTAAAGACCATTTAGCCAGGCGTGGTGGTGAACGCCTGTAATCCCAGCACTTGGGAAGCTGAGGCAGGAGGGTTGTCTTGAGTTTGAGACCAGCCTGAGCTACAAAGTGAGCTCAAGGCCAGCCTGAACTGCATAGCAAGACCCTGCCTCAAAAAGACAGAAAAAAAAAAAGATGGCTCAAGGATAAGTGGGCTGTCTGAATACGGTGTGGATGTTATGTGATAGTAGAGAAGTATTATTAATGGTATTACATTTACTCTCTTCTTCCTATCTAACTGTAACCCTCTACCCACTGGCAAACTTATTCCATCCCCAGGCCTTTATTCTCTTCAGTTTCTGACAGCACCATTTTACCTTCAATTTCCATGAGATCATCATTTTTAGATTCCATGTATGAATTAGATCATGTGGTGCTTATCTTCCTGTGGCTGCATCTTTGTTTGACTTAACATAATGTCCTACAGACCCATCTATGTCACCAAATACAGAGTTTTGTCCTTTTTTATGGCCACATAGTATTATATTGTATGTGTTTACACCACAGTTTCTTTATCCGTTAATCCACTGTTGGACATTTAAGTTATTTCAGTATCCTGGCTATTGTGCACAGTGCTGTGATAAAGACTGAAGTGCAAATGTCTCTTCCATAGGCTGCACTTTTAATTTATTTTTGGTTATTTAACTAATATATCTCATCCCACAATATTGTATGTCTTAGAGCAAGGGACACCATTTTTTCTATAAAGGATCAAATAGCGAATCCTTTAGACTACTCAATCTTGCCATGAATAATAGCAGTCATAACAAAATGTAAAAGAGTAAATGTGGTTGTGTTTTAATAAAATTTTGCTTGAAAAATAGGTGGTGGGCTGTATTTGGCACACTGCCCTGAGTTTGGGCAACCCCAAATCTAGGACATCAGATCTTTATTTTCTTTACCATTATATCACCAATCCATACCACACTGCTTTACTTATAATAGATACCAAAAAATAGTTGCTGAATGAATGAATTGCCATACAAAAAGATTATGGCCATTCTGTCTTTCCCATATTTATTCAAACCATTAATCCTATTAGAAATACCTATTCAGTAAAGAAACTATATTTCACTTCTTAAGACTCTTCTTACTACTATTTTCATAAAACTCTCTGTGATTATCCAAGGTTCTATTATTGTTAAAGTTCTGGCTTTCAACAGAACTCATTTTCTGGACCAGTAACTTGACAGAGTACTCTGGAATGGACTTTGATTTTCCTGAGTAGCAAGGCAGTTTGTGTTGAACCAATCTACTATGACTGTAGGTATCGCAGAGGATAGAGGAATTTAATAATCAGTAGTGTTGAATTCTATAGAAAGTCATGGAATTATAGAAGCAGAGGTATCTGGAGCTTCGCAGAGCATTTTTATGGGTCACATAGGAGATCTAAGAACTCGGGAAATTCCACATACCAAATCCAATGACAATGGACCAACAGAAGGGTATGGGAAGAAGAAAAGAGGTAAAGCACGATTCTATGTAGTGTGGTGTAAGGCAAGTGTATTGTTCACATAGACCATTAAGTTTATACTACAGGGCAGCTCTCCTAGGGCCAACTGAGCCTAGCAATAAGGCCAAATTATTCCACCTACAACAGTATTATCCTGTCTCTTATCTACCTACATCTTTTCCTCCTGATGGCTGGTGTGGTTAACTTATGACTAACTACAGGCTCAGTTCTAGAGTTAGAACATCAGCTTTCTGGACCATCAAATTGGACAACTCTGTGTGTGTGTGTGTGTGTGTGTGTGTGTGTGTGTGTGTGTGTGTGATCAATTTATTAAGTTAGCATAAAGACTGTTTCTCCCTTGGATCCTGACAGAACATACATTCCAAAGCTGTCTATGTGATGTTTTAATGTGATGTTTTCTTTGTTCTTTTAAGGTATATTCTTCATTACAGAAGAAAGAGATGTGTCCAATTGAATCGACCTTTGGAAAGTCACAACTATAGTTGGGTGCCCATTACTGTTTATTTGTTAATGCATTCCTTATGTAATGACACATATATAGTGACTTGCTTAATTTTACTCCTATGAGTCACCCAGACAAATAGTTGCAGAAGACCTTGACCAAGGACTCAGAATGAGGCAAGCCAAATGCATAGAAAATGTAATCAATTCCTTCTTCCTGTCAGGTTTGTCTCTCAATGCAAATATTCCCTAGGTTTCCCTCTGAGGTCCCACCCCTGCCCTGCGTTTCATACCCCTAATTACAAACCAAAGTAAGAGGGCTAACTTCCATACTGGCTTGTATTTCTTTTTCAAGAAGCTCCTATTTTCTTTCATCCCCCTTTCATGACCAACATCTCCTGGTCACTCCAGTCCCCCACCATTAATACCAATGTCTCCCACACTTTATGTTCCTCTCAAATAGTTAAAGATGTAACATGCAGAGTTAGCCAAGTCCCATTTTCACCAATTTAGTTTATGATACCATCCTACTCCTCTTACATAGGTACCTTGATGAGTACAAGCTTCCAAAAATCACCAAACTTGATCACAGGCTTGTGCCACTACATCCAGCAAGAGCTCACTTCTATAAAAAAAAAAAAACAACAAAAAAAAAACCAATAATTTATTAATCCATCAAGGATAAATCCATTTATGAGGGCAGAGCTGTTATGACCCACCTCCCAAAGGCCTAACTCTCAAATATCATTAGCATATGACCTTAGGGACATGAAATTTGGGGGATATATTCAAACCAGAGGAATAGTACTTTTAGTATTTATTTTTACTATTTGTTCCCTATTTCCTAGCTCTTATGTGGCACAATTCTCAGCCCTGGCTGCAATTTGAATCACCTGCAGAGCTTGTGAAACTGTCTTCCTCCTGAACTCAACAGAATGAACTTAATTAGAATCTCTGAGGGTGAGGTCTAAGCATGATACATTATCTATCAATAAATCAGTATGTGTGGTACATACTGATGCATGTATATAAACTCAACAAATGTGTTACTAGGTATATATATGATCTAATTAACATATATATGGTCATCTATACATGATCATTATGTATATAAAATCTGAATCATTATACCTACATGTGGTCAATATATAGAAATTTATAGTTAATCAGCAAATACCCACACAATAACTGTGTGTGTGTGTATTTAACTCAAGTAAATCCAATATATATCTAAGATCAAGAACTACTGCTTTTAATACATTTCCTGTAAAACATTCAACCCTACCCTACCTAGCCTTGTTATGGAGATAATATGAAATTAAAAAGGCAGATCAAGTTAGACAACACAGTGGTTTCATAAGAAGGTTAAATGAAGTTGGAGTGACTAAACATTTAAGAGTGTAAGACCCGGTGTTCCTTCCCATAAAAGCGTTCATCCTCATTATTAGTATTCATACTCTGTTGTGAGTATATCAATTGGTTTTATAAAAGAAACCAAAAATTTCTGAAAACAGAAATTTTCAAGAAGAATGATTCCTAGGAAATGATGCATTTTGTCTTAATAACCCAATTTTAATATATTTTAAAATACTATTTCCACCAAGATGATAGTTGATTGTGTAAACTTGAGTAACTAATGCCCAACTAAATTGGCTCATCATTGTTCTTGGCATGGAAAACCCACCTGAGGGAGGATTATTACCGGAATTCTATAAAAGGGAAACAAAGGAGGAAGGACTGTTTTTGACTTCTTCAGAGGAGCTCCAGTCTTTACCTTCACCTTGGACATCATCTGCCGGCTTCCAGCACCGACTCTTCAGCCTCCAGCGCAGACTGTTCAGTCTTCTGTCGCAGATCCTTTGGCCTCCTGACGCAAACCCATGTAACACAACACACAGAGCTCCTCTAGGCCTTTGACTGGATTCTTTGGATCCCCAGGGCACAGACTGACCTTTCTCATTTTTCCACACACAATTCTGAGGGCAGCCATTGCAAACCAATCTTGTAAATTCTTATATGTTTGTACAACTTGTATCAGTTTCTCTAGTAAGCACTGACTGCTACAACCAAGAATTGACAATATTTTAAGAGAAAAAAATGAGCCTAATGTTTGGTGTCTTGAAAGCCAAAAGATGGTATTTAGGGGTTGAGGAGCAGGAACCTCTTCAAATCATCCTAGTGAAACAGCTTTCATAGTTACGTAATACCAACTCTTTTGGTTCCATTTTTCCGCCAAAATAAGAGCTTATTTATGAATTCCTCATTGATAAGTAGCCCTTCCCATTTAAAGATTCATATGGCTATCACTCATCCATGAAACTATGAAGCAGTTACAGTGGTGTTTTGTTTTATTTTTCTAATATTTGTGCTTCAGAGTATCTTCTGGTGAAAGCTGCTAGGAAAGAGTTTTTGTTTGCCACTGAAGATGAATAAAATATGTATTCAAGAACCCATGAACATGATAAGAACCAGAAAATTTAGAGGCAAATGGTTCTACAAGTTTATAATTAAAAATCTTTCTCTTGTAAACATTTAAGGTACACAACATAGTATTCTGATATATTTATCTTGATAGTAAAAATCTTAAAAGTTGAATTTTATAGATGGTAACTATAAATCAATTAAATTCTTTTTAAAACTATATACTTTGGATATATTTATCTGATTAAACTAGCAGTTCTTCAAACATTTTAAAATCAACTTTTTATTGGTTTACAAAAATGAAACTTCTTACACTGCACATAAAAATGAACTCAAATGGATTTTTTTAAAAACTCACATTTAAGAAATAAAATTATAAAACTCTTAGAAGAAGACATCATAGGAGTAACTTTTCAAGATTTTAGATTCAGCAATGGTTTCTTAAACATGACAGCAAAAGTGCACCCAGCAAAAGAAAAAATAGATAACATGGACTGCATTAAAATTATAAACTTCTGTGCTTCAAAAGGCACTGTCAGGAGAGTGAAAAGATAAGCCACAGAATGAGAAAAAATATGTATAAATCATATGCCTAATAAAGTTTTAATATCCAGAATATATACAAAAATCCTATAACTCAATAACAAAAAGACAACCCAATTAGAAAATGGACAAGGAATTTGTATAGACATTTCTCCAAAGAAGATATAGACATGGCAGATAAGTACATGAAAAGATACTCAACATCATCAGGAAAGTACAAATCAAGCTGACAATGCTATCCCACTTCACTTACTAGAATGGCAATAAATAAGCAAACAACAGAAAATAACAAGGGTTGGCAAGAGTGCAGAAAAAAATGGACTCTTGAACGTTGATGGTTGTTATGGTTTGTTTCTAGATGTCCCCTCAAAGCCTCATGCGATCATAGGTGGGGCTTTTTTGGAGGTGGCTGAATCTAGAGTATGTGATGCTGGGGTTAAGGACACTCCACCCTATATGTTAGTGCCACCACCCAAAAGGCAGATAGCATGATGGAACATAAGCTTTCTGCTTCCCTGACATGCCATGGACTGTTTCTCCTCTGCAATGCCCCTCTGCAATTCCCTCTGCCATGCCACCCAGCCTTACAGTTCACTGACTATGGACTGAAACCTCTGTAAACTGTGAGCTACAATAAAACTTTTCCTCCTTTAATTTTGGGTGTTGTGTGTTTTGACTCAGCAAAGATAAAAGTAACTAAGAAAATGGTAGGAATGTAAAATGATATAGCCACTATGAAAATAGTTTCCAATTCCTCAAGAGGTTAAACATAGAATTACCACATGACATAGGAATTCTGCTCCAAATACATATTCTAAAGAACTAAAAGTAGAAATTCAAATAGATATTTATATGAAATATTCATTGCAGCTAGGCATGGTGGCACATACCTGTAATCTCAGCACTCAGGAGTTTGGGGTAGGGGTATCACCATGAACCTGAGACCAGACTGGGTTATATAGTAGTGAGTTTAATATAGGACACAGGGTGTGGCAAAAAGGCGGGGGAAATGAGTATAGGACCTGTCAATTACAAGATGCTAGGACAGTGCCAAATAATTCTCATAGTAGAAACTTCTCCCAGGCTCCCATGAGATATGGATAGCATAAAAGAGAAGAGATGCCATACAGAACCCACTACTGTGATTTCCCATGATAGCCCATGCTATG
>NW_004955430.1:10016874-10050946 GCF_000276665.1 Chinchilla lanigera | reverse complement strand
ATATAGCATAGATAGATAGGTAGATAGATGATAGATAAGAGACAAAGCCAAAAATGTATGCACAGTTCAGGAAAAGAAAAATAGTATGTTTTTTTTCAACAGATAGTGTTGTCCTCGTGGCTGTAGTAACAAAAAGTAGTATAAACAAGTGACAAAATAGCAGAGGTAGAGTTATCAGTTGAAGAATGAAAGGCCATTTTAATGTGATATTTCAAATTTAAGAATATTGGTGAAAAACAACAGTGAAGGAGGTGTGAGTTTGGAACAGAACCTCCAACATGCTTGAAAATTTCTTGATTCATGATAAGTTCAAAAATATGGTACCATGTGTGATATAGATATAGATATAGATATATGAAAATCCCCCAGACATGTACAGCAATGAGTGCTGCTTCCTTGACCGTGGTGCTGGAACAGTTCACACAGTCACCACAAAAGTCTGCCACACAGTGTGCATGTGAGACAGGAGTAAGCAGTACAAGTATCAGTGCATTCTCAAAGGAGGTTAGTGGAAAGTGTACATCCCAAGACTATTCCACGCATCCAGTTTTATGGCTGGTTTCAACACATGGTAGCAAAGGATAAGGAATTTGTGAGAAAGATTGTGTGGTCTGATGAAACACAATTTAAGCTAAATGGAACAGTGAACTGACATACTTATGCTTTCTGGGTACCACTTGATTCTAAAGTGCACGTGGACAAATCAGTCAATTCACCAGGAGCCAGTGGTGTGGAGTGTCAGAAAGAGATTTAATAGGACTATTTTTCTTTAAAGGTATTCTTACAGGTCAAGTGTACTTAGACATGCTACATACAATCATCCTACCTATCATACATGAATTTTTAGAAGTGATGAATTTTTTTTCAACAAGATGGTATGCCACAACAATACCACAAAGACATGCAAGCTTATCTGGATCAGAATTTGCAAGGATGCTGGCTAGGACATAGAGATACAGCTGAGCTTCCTACATGTTCTCCTGATCTAACATCTGGTGACTTTTATCTATGTGGGACCCTATACTGCCAGCCCTTAGAGAAGAAATTGAAAATGCATGTGTAGCAATCTCAGTGGACACTTTGACCAAGGTTACCCAAGCAGCAGTTGGCCATACTAATAAATGTCTGCAAGTTAATGGCTACCACTTTGAACACTTCTTATAATTGCAGAGGCCAAAGGTAATTTGTATTAATCTCATGATGTCTCAATAAATATAGCATTAAAATATTTATAAAAGTTTTTCTTTTCCTGATGTATGTATACATTTTTGGTGGAAAAAAACACACACACACATATATATATGTGTGTGTATGTGTATTTTATATATGTATGTATATGTATTATATATTATGTGTGTGTATATAGTCTACTGATGGATGAATAGATAAACAAAAAATAGAATATCTATACAACAGAATATTATTCAACTGTAAGAAATGAATTATGCCACATCCTATAACATCAACAAAATCTGAAACATTATGCCAAGTGAAATGACCCAGATACAAAAGGACAGATACTATGAAACATTTAGAACATGTAAATTCATAAAAAGAGGTAAGAGATTTTCTTTTTTAAAATTAATCTTATTGGCATACTTTTGCTATAAATAGCAATCACATTCATCATAGGGAATTTGTACCTGCACATAATATAGCTTGATTCTTCTTTTTTCCCCATTGCCCTCCCCTCCCTTCAGTCCTTCTTCTCCTCCTTACTTAAAAAAGCCTTGTTCTATTTTTTCCTTCTACTCTGTTTTGTTTCCTTTTCCCTTCCTTCCATTCCCCCTCCCCCTCTCTTGTTCCCCTTCACATTTGAACATTTTCTTCCTACTTCCGATATCTATCCTCTATTTTGGTCCTTATTTGTACATTCGGTTTCTCACACAAGAGAAACAATGCAATATTTAAACATGTGTGTCCGATGTATTTCACCCAAGTGTGGTTTCAAGGTGCATCCACTTACGTAAAATGTCTTAAGTTTATCCTTCTTTAGAGCAAAGAGGTACCCCACTGTAAATGGAAAACACATCTTCTTTATCCATTCATCTAATGATGGGCATCTGGGCTTCCCAAGATTTAGCTACTACAAATTGTGCTGCTATAAACATGGGTGTGCATATATTGCTGTGGTATTACACTTTCACTCTTTGGGGAAAATACCAAAAGGGGAATAGCTGGGTCAAGTGGAGCCTCTAGTTTTAGTATTTTGAAGAATCTCCATACTAATTTCCATATGAATTTCACCAATATACACTGCCATCAGCAGTGGAGAAAGGTTCCTTTTTCCTCACAGCCTCTCCAGTCCTTGCTATTGGTCGATTTCTTGATGACAGCTGTTCTTTCTGGAATGAGATGGAATCTCAGGCTTCTTTTAATTTGCATCTCTCAAATGACCAGTGATGTTAAACATTTTTTCATATATTTCTTTGCTGTTTGTATTTCTTTATCTGATAAGTATTTAGTCATTTCAGATGCCCATTTTTGGATTAGGTCTTTACATTTGAGCAGTGTGATTTTTTTGAGTTCTTTATATATTCCAGATATTAGTCATTCATCTGAGGAACAGCTGGTAAAAATATTTTCCAGTTCACTCTCTTGGTGGTTACTTTTGCTGTGCAGAACATTCTTAGCATGAGGAGATCCCAGTAGTCGACTCTGTAGTAGTTCCTGTGTAATTGGGGTTTTGTTCATAAAGTCCTTGACTATACCTATGTCTTCACAAGTTTTATCTATCTTATCTTCCAGGAGATTAAATGTTTCTGTTTTAATATTTAGGTTTTTTTTCCATTTCAAATTTAGTTTAGAGCTTGGTGAGAGATTTAGATCTAGGTTTAATCTTCAGCATATGGAAAGCCAGTTTTTCCAGCACCATTTATTTAAAAAGGCTATCATTTTTACAGTGAAAGTCTTTGGGCCCTTTGTCAAATGTAAAATGGCTGACTGTGTTTGGAGTTGTTTCTGCATCTTCTGTTCTAATCCATTGATCCACAGGTTTGTTTGTTTGTTTGTTTGTTTGTTTGTTTTCTGCTTTTAACACAGTAACTATGTAGTATAACTTCAAGTCAGGGATTGTAATGCTCCCTGCCTTGCCTTTGTTGCTCAGAACTCTTTTGCCATTCTAGGTCTCTTCTGATTCCGGATGAATTTTATAATTGTTTTCTCTAGTTTTGTAAGGTGGACTATTGGTATTTTGATTGAGATTGCATTAAGTTTTGGAAGTATGGCTATTTTCACTCTATTGGATCTGCCTATGTAAGAACAGGGATATCTTTCCAATTTGTGATATCCTCTTCTATTTCCTTTTTCAGAGTACTATAGTTTTCAGTGTAAACTTTTATTTCCTTCACTTAATTGATCCCTAAGGTTTTTTTTCCTTAATGCTGTTGTGAAAGGTGTGGTTTCCCAAATTTCTCTCAGTGAATGCAATGGTTGTTCATTGTGTCAACTTGAGAAGTTCAGAAGTTTAGCTAAATGACTCAACAAGGGGTTGGTGTCCTCACTTTGTAAACATTCTGAACCTGTGCAAGAGGAGGGCACAGAGACGGTGTGAGTGCTATACCCACCTGAGGGCATGTAGCCTACATACCATATAAGGGAGGGAAAAGAGGCTTGTTCTCCCCTTTTTGCTCTTGTAGCTTTTTCTGTCTTCTGCCATCCTGAACTGTTGCCACTGTACCACACTTCCCTGCCTTGGAGCCAGTTGATTATTCGCTGAAAGCTCCACAAACTGTGAGCTAAAAAACCTTCCTTTCCTTAATCTTGAGCATCAGGTATTTCATCCCAGCAACGAGAAAAGTAACTAAGACAGTGAGGTTGTTTTTTGTTTGCAGGAATGCTATTGATTTTTATGTATAAATGCTGCCAAGGCAAGCCCTGCTATTGATTTTTGAGTGTTGATTTTGTATCCTTGTACACTACAGAATTTGGTTATTAAGTCCAGTGGAGTTTTTGAGGGTTTCTATGTAGAGTATCATGTCATCTGCAAATAATGATAATTTAACTTCTTCCTTTCCTATTCTTATTGCTTTTACTTCTTTCTCTTGCCTACCTGCTCTAGCTAATATTTCCAGAAGTATATTGAATAGGAGAGGTGACAGTGGGCATCTTTGTCTTATTTCTGATTTTAGAGTGAAATCTTTCCGGTTTTGACCATTTCCTAAGATGTTGGCTATTGGAATGTCACAGACTGCTTCTCTCAACTTTAAATATAGACCCTCTATTCCAATTTTCTGCTGGGTTTCTGTCAGAAATGGGTGTTAGACTTAGTCAAATGCTTTTTCTGCATCTACACATTACTTGGTGTATTTTTTTTTCTCATCAAGGCTAATTCAAATTCTGTATGTGTCACTTATTTGTGTGTCAAATTCTCTTGGGAAGCTTTCTGCCATTTCTTCTGTGAACAGTTTCTTTTTTATGCCTCTTGTACTCTCTTCTGATTTTTTCATTGATTCTGATCAACCTTATGTTACTCTTTTTTGCATTATCTAGCAGCTATTCGATTGATTTTTTTATAGTCCCTTACTATTTTTGAGAAGTCTTTAACTTCAAACCTGTTTTCTAGAGTTGATATTTTGTCCTCACATTGGTTGATTCTGCTGGGTATACTTTCAAGAAGCACTGTTCTCTCAACCTTTGAGGGAGTAGGATGTGGGAAGCCACAACAGATTGCTTCAACACTCATTAACCAGGTACCTCAGCCTGGTTAAGGACATATAAGGGCATGATCTTACTGTTTGGCACAGGTGCACAGAGGGATACACTGATATAAGCATCACTTAGAGTAGAGAACCACACAGGTGCTACATGGTTAAGACAGTACACAAGAATGTAAGCCTTGATAACAGCTAATATATATGAGCCACACAATAAAGACACTGCTGCTGTTGCTGTTGCTGATATCTGCTCTACATGCTTTCTTTTTGTTTATGACCTCCCCCACAAAAATATCTCTTCAACTCCCTGGGTCTGACAAGAGGTATAGTTGGCAGGATGAGGTGAGTATGCCCTCCTTAGCAACTGTGGAAACAGAACCTGGCATCAAGGGTGAACCCCAGGGGCTATGGGAAATGGGCATGAGGCAAATGTTGTTCACCACACAGTACCATAGTCTAGATGAGGAATTGCTTATGGAACACATGAAGGGCTTTATCTTGGTGAGCAAGCTGGCTAGCATATTCTGGACACTATCAGCCTTTCTAGCCCTCTATATAGATCACCCAACCAATGATGTGGTTGATGCCTTGGCAGGGCCAGGTGATATAGAAGTGAAGCACCAAGGTAAGGTGAGACCTTGAAGACTCAGTTACTTAAGGAGAAGAAATTGGTAGCCCCTGACTTCCTGGGGTCAACTTTCCAAGGACATGTTCTTGGGCCACTGAAGGTAAGCTGATGCCAAATTTTAGACAGACCTACTGACTGGCAGCTTGGCTGCAAAGAGGATAGACGGACAGCCTTTGAATGTGTTGCTATTGATGTGGTGGCAGTTGCACCTTCAGTAGCAATATCAACCGATAGGCACAAAAGTAAAAACAGCACCACAAAGCAGGAAGATGTGATACTGACTTCCTTTTATCCAGATTAGCAAACAGGACGAAGTACCTGATTAAGCGTGACCTGGGAGAACAGAAGCCACATCTGGAATTGACTATCTGCTCCCCAAAGAATATACAGCATGTGCTAGCATTGGTGAATACAGGAGCTGAATCAACACTAATATATGGCAACCTAGACCATTTCATGGGACCTACTGCACATAGAGAAGGGTACAGAAGTCACTACATCACAGTCCAGAAAGTCCAGGTGATTCTGGGTATCAGGTGCTTGATTCATGCACTTAAGATGTCTATGTGGGCCAGGGATATAGCTCAGTAGCATAAGTGCCTGCCTGGCAAGCGCAAGGTCCTGAGTTCAATTCCTAGTACAAAAAAAAAAAAAAAAGATGTCTATGTTTCTCTGGTTGCTGAAGACATCCTGGGGATGAACATACTGACCAGTACTCAGCTCAACACCATGCAGGGAGAATTCTGCTTGCAAATCTGCATGGTAAAAACCATAGTCTGAGGACATCCATACTACACATCATAGACTCTCCCCTAGGCTATGTAGATTGTGTGTGTGAAGCAGTATCAACTACTTGCGGGTCAAGAGGAGATAGGACAAACCATCTTGAAATTGGAAGAGTTGGGGGTGATACACTCAGCACATAGCCCTTTCAACTCCCCAGTGTGGCCCATATAGAACCCAAAAATGACGTGGTAAATCCACATGGTGGATTACTGGGACTTGAATAAAGTGCCTGGCTCCTCCATTGTATGTGGCAGTGCCTAATATTATAGACTTGATGGACTGTCTCACCCTGATACTGGATAGATACTGTTATGTTATGGATTTAGCTAATGCCTTCTCCATTGTCATCACATCTGACAGTTAGGACCATTTGCCTTCACCTGGAAAGGCAGGCAATGGACCTTCCAGGTATTGTCACAAGGCTATTTGCATAGCTGACTTTGTGTCATTGCCTGGTGTCCCAGGACATGACCACCTGGACCAAGCCACATTCTGTGTCACTATTCCATTATATTGATGATATTATGTTAACCTCTGATTCCCTTGTCTATTTGGAAGCTGTTGCACACAGTCTGAAGGAAGCTTTGCTGGCCTGGGGGTGGGCCGTCAACAAAGACAAGGTTCAGGGACCTGGATTGTCTGTCAAATTCTTGGGGGTTATCTGGTTCGGTAAGATGACTGTAATCCCCAATGCCATTATCAGTAAGATCCAGGCACATCCCAGGCCTACAACAGTGCACCAATTGTAGGCATACGTGGGCTCACTGGGCCTTTGGGGGACATTCATGCCACACCTAGCTACCTTGCTTTATCCTTTGTATCAGATGACCTGAAAGGGCATGACATGGACTGAATAGATGCAACAGAAGCTGCTTTTCAGGACTCAAAGAGGGCAGTCACACAGGTAGAATCCCTCTGAGTTATTGACCCTACCCTGCCATTTACCCTAACAGTCAGTGTAGATGATGTCGGGTTTGACTGGGGCCTGTGGCAAAAACAGGGGAAATGAAAGCACCATGTTGGTCAGTTGTGAACAGGAACAGAAAGCCAGTATCCTCTAATTGAGAAACAGTAGCATTAGATGCTGCTTTGCATGCCTGTGAAGGTATCATGGGGCACCAGACAATAGAAATACAGAGCAGAGATCCAATTGAGGGCTGGGTTCATACATTGATGTCCTTTCCTAGGAGTGTAATGGCCCAGACCTCCACCCTCAAGCACTGGTGGACATACTTTCAACCTGTTGGCAGCCAAACTGGCAACGGTATTGGGACCAGTCATGTATATGGCACAGGAAACTGTACAGGATGACAGATTACAGGTCATGACACCTAGCCTTATACAGAAGGGAAAGAGAGCCCTCTGGCTGCCACCTGGTATACTGATGGATCCAGCCATGGCACAACCTCACAGTGGTTGGCTATCCAGCACAGTACAGAAATCCTCTGATTTGAAACCAGAAAAGGTAGGTTGAGCCAATAGGGAGAGTTGCAGACAGTGTGGCTACTTGTAATGCATGAAGAAGGCCCCCTACGTGTTTTCCTGGACAGTTGGGCTGTCTTTAAGGGGCTGATGCTCTGGTTACCAGCTTGGGTAGTCCAGGATTGGCAGACAGGGCATTGACCCTTGTGGGGTGCTGACCTGTAGTTAGACTTCTGGGAGCATGCCCAAACAACTTACCATGTAGTGTATCATGTTGCAGGACACAAGCCCCTCCTCCTTCCAAGGAATGACTTAGTAAATGCCTTCACAAGGGTATCTGCTCTCCAAGGGCTACCTTCTGCATTGGTGCCATGGCTCCATAAGAAACCTGGACACATGGGACCCTGCACTGTACAAGCTGTAGCACAGCAGCGACACCTGGATTAACTCCTCCTGGGTCAA
Organism: Chinchilla lanigera; assembly: GCF_000276665.1. Lineage (NCBI taxonomy): Eukaryota > Metazoa > Chordata > Mammalia > Rodentia > Chinchillidae > Chinchilla > Chinchilla lanigera. Next base: position 10,042,993 of record NW_004955430.1, on the reverse strand, counting down.
AGGCTACAGTAAAGGCATGTCCTCAGTGTGCCTCTCTTGGCTCCCAGAGAAGGAAGAGAACCACACAACTTGGCATAATACCATGAGCACCCCACCCTCTACAACAACGGCAGTGGACTATATCAGGCCCCTGCCTCTCTTGCAGGGACATAAATAGGCTCTGATTGCTGTGGATACAGCCACAGGTGTAAGCTTTGCCTACCCCATTCCCTCTGCTGACCAAACTCATATTATTAAGACATTGCAGTGGTTAACTGCTGCATGTGGGCATGACACTAGGAATAGTAACTGACCAGGAAACCCATTTCATAGGGGCCCAGGTACAACAATGGACCAAAGACAATGTCAGATGGCACTTCCATGTGCCCTACCAGCCACAGGCAGCTGGTATGATTGAGAGGTACAATAGGCTCCTAAAAACCAAACTGGCCTATTTGGCTCCAAAGTTTGCTAGGTGGGTGTGGATCTTACCCCAGGCAGCTCAATTGCTCAATGACCATCCCCAACATATGGGTGACAGTTCACCAGGTCACCTCCTGAAAGCACAGCTGTTCTGTCTACATGTTTGACCCATGGAGCAAGGTCCTAAGGTAAGAAAAGGAGCTTTAATCGTTCCCATATTGGAACACATTTGGCCAGGAATCTGCTATTGATGGGATTGGGATTGGCTCACAGAACCCCTGGTGGGAAATTAGGTATTACTCTTGGAGGCCTGGGGGAAGGACTAAGACATGCCATAGGAGCACAGCCCTGGACTTCAACATGGGCCTTAAGGACCTCGGTGCACTCTCCACCAAATGCCGGAGCCACTATACTGAAAGGTCGTGACATCATGGCTGCTTGGCCCATCCCTCTGGGAATGGTGGGCCTAACCCCAATTCCCTTACCCTGGTAGCAGAGGAATCCAAGTTTGGTGTTCCAAGCCTGGGAGTAGGATACTTCTGGCCACAATTCTATCGCAGGATGAACATGTGGCCTGCATCCCCCCAGATGAGCAGGATGGCTTTATAATTGTTTCTCTTTCTGCCTTGTCCTTCCAACCAGAATGAGCCATGCTAACAGCATCATCTCTTGAGCACACATGTTTGCCCATGTACACCAACCATCACAATGTCAGGTGTGCACTGACCGCCCGACGGATGCAGCCGAGGCCTCCCATGAAGGATCATGCTGGTGTGCCTGCTGAACTGGGCTGACAGGTGGCAACAAAATCGGATAAGCTCTGCCTGGAGTCAGAGATGCCGGGTTGTTGAGGCACTGACCTGGAAAAGCATGACCACCCCACAGGGACTGGCATCTGCTTTGAACAATGGCTGGGGGTGGATGACAGGGAACCAAGTAACATTACTGGATATAGCCCTGATTTGCGTTCAACAGATGAATACGTCAGTGGGGAACTGCACCACAGGGTGGATACCACTTGACCTGTGTAACTGTGATACTGATAAATGATACGAACAACTGGTGGGTCAGCCATCAACTCACTGGTACAGTGCCCACTGATTGGCCCATGGTGGAGGTCTTGTGGATCTGTGGCACCATGGGCTGGCCATTCCTACCCACATACTGGACAGGGCTCTGCACCTGTGGATTCCCATGCATTCAGGGCACTATCAGACACCATCACAGACACCCCATACACACAATTGGGACTCTGTGTATCACAGATGGCACCATACTAAATGGTTGGCCTGGTGGTTTTATCTGAGGATAATGTATACAAGCCAGACAATAGAGACGCTGCTGCTGCTATTGCTGCTGATGTTTGCTTCACATGCTTTCTTTTCTTTGAGGACCCCACCCATGAAAATCCTCCTTCAGTCCCCAAGCCCTGACATCATACCAGAGGCAGAAACAACAGACCTAGCCCTACAGGTTGAAGCCTTTGCTCAATGATGGCCCAGGCCCTGAATGTCACATGCCAGGCCTTGGTGTTGCTCAAGGATGAAACTTTTCAAAGGAGAAAGGTAGTTCTGCAAACCTGCATGGCGCTTGATTTGCTAACTACAGCACAAGGAAGCACTTACGCCCTCTTGCAAATAGAATGTTGCATTTATATCCCTGACCACCAGACGCAGGTACAAGAAGCCTCACAGGAAATGAATGCAGAGGTTTCTGACAGCCAGGGCTTGCAGCAGGACCCAGTGGTGGGAATCCTTGGGATCCACCTGGCGCTGGGTGGCCATAAGCTATGCTGTGGTGGCAATGGAGTTAGCAGTATTATGCTGTTCCCTTTATTGTTTTTGTGGTCTCTGTGCATAGGCGTCATCTCCGTGGGTCACTCACAAAAAGCATGTTCACTCAACCTTTGAGGGGGTGGGATGTGGGAAGCCACAACAGATTGCTTCAAAGCCCATTAACCAGGTACTTTGGCCTGCTTAAGGATATATAAGGACACATACAAGGACGTGGCCCTACTGTTTGGCACAGGCGCACAGTGGGATACACTTACATAAACATGACTTAGCGTGTCATGTGCTATGTGGTTAAGAGAGTACACAAGAATGTGAACCTTGATAACGGCTAATATATATAAGCCAGACAATAAAGACGCTGCTGCTGCTGTTGTTGCTGATGTCTGCTCCACGTGCTTTCTTTTCTTTGGGGACCTCACCCATGAAAATATTCTTCAGCCCCACCCCCACCCCTTCAAAGCCCTGACACAGTGTCTCATTACATAATTCAGGCTGGTCTTGAACTCACTATGTAGCCCATGCTGGCCTCAAACTCATAGTGATCCTTCTAGCTCTGCCTCCCAAGTCCTGCGATTCCAGGTATGTGCCACTATGCCTGGTGGACCTTTCAAACACCTAACTGTGGCACGCATGCCATAAGCTCACCACCATTGCAAACTCTGGCTCCATAATACCCAAGAGATTTTTCAAACACTGGGAAAAGAGTTACAATAGGGAGTTCCTACTTTTTTGCTTTGTTTTTTTGAGATGAGGTCTATGTACTTCAGTCTGGCCTTGAACTTACTATGTATCCCAGGTTGCCCTCAAACTTGTGACAGTCCTCATGCTTCAGCCTCCCATATGTTGGGATTACAGGTGTGCACCACCCTGCCCAGTGGGGGTTCTTTCTTAATGGGTAGAGTTTCTCTTTAGATTGCTAAAAAATTTTTGGAAAAAAACAGTAACTGTGGTATAACATTGTGAATTAATTAATGCCCCTAATCAATCCAAAATTAGTTAAAATGGAAGGTTTTACATTTTACCACAAAGAATACTTTTTAAAATCTATGATACCAACTACCTTATTTACTATCTTTTTTAAAATTCTACTGTTAGGTTGTGTCATGGAAATTAATCAGAATTTTGAAGTTCCTCATATAAGTGAGGAATGGATTACTAGCTTATTACAGACCAAATACAGATGTTGACATAAATCACCAGCATATGGCATTAGTTCACAGGACACTCAGGATACCGCACTGAATCCAGAACTAGGTTTGACAAACTACTGATCTGGAAAAAATTGTGTATGTTCTGATTCTAGAAGAATAGATTTCCTTTTCCCTTCTGATTTAATTAAGATTATCTTTAAGACAACTCTATTATGTATGGATTTATTAGAATTGAGATTAGTTTTTTGAGAAAAAAATGAACACCAAAAGTAATATGATATTTAAATAAAAAATAATTTAATTTGTCATGATTCACAATTGTTGTTTTAAAGGAAAAATTCTAGCAGTTGCTCACACTTCTATATTATGAACAAGATCTTCATAACACAGATTATTTAGATACTGCTAGTGTATTCCAGTACAATTTTGATGTACAGAAATACAGGCAAAATTTTTCTAATCACTAGGTTTCTTTTATACTACAACAATATTTGATCATGCAAAAATGTATTAGAACATTAGAAATTCAGATTCAGAAATTCCTTTTACCTGATCATGTAGAAGTGGATTAATACAGATAATATGAACAGAGAAAGATAAAAAGACATCATGTTGGAAATTCAATAATCCATTACTCAAAGGTAAGAGTTTTCTAATAGCCATTAAGGAAAAATCAAAGAACATATACATTTTAATTTAGCATAATATTGCATCACATCAGAGCTTCTGAGAGGCTTCCAAAGCATCTAGCAACAGATGGATTACTGGTCATTTAATAAGAATTTAGAAGTGCAAAAATAAAGAAAATTGTACAGCCCAAAAGATCTACGTGAAAAGAAGTTAAACTCTATAGTAAAACTCTTATGGAGAACTGTTATGAATTTAGGCACTACTGAATAAAACTGCAGTTAAGAAAGCCAATTATTTTTATGGGGAAAATAAATTTTTCTATGATAATCCAGATAAAACTGGTAAATGGATAACTGCCTTAATAAAAAGGAAAAGCTGCGCATAACAGCAATTTATCCAAAACAAAGAGTGATAATAAAAAAAGAGATAAGCAGTATTTTTAAAGTATATTATGAATGAATATAAATCTCAGAACCTGGTTAAGCATATCTTAGATTTAGAAAGTTTGAAGAAATGAAATTGAAATCTTAAATTGCTTCTTAAATGAAAAATTTTAAAAAGGTAAAAGAGAAAGAGGAGAGTGGCCTCAGGAAAGTGATAGAATAGGAGCTTCTAGTGCAGCTCCCTTGCAGATTCCAGGCCTACTTTAGTGGACGCAATTTGAACAACTATCCACACACAAAAACATATTCATAAGAGCTAAGAAGCTGAAGTGAGAGGTTATAGGATCTGAGTAAGGCATAGAATTAAGACAAGATACATTGAGAAACCCAAAACATGAATAAAGAGCAAAATAAAAGATTGATAATGGAAGTAGGAAGATCTTTTTCAGTGGAAAGGGAAATGAGATGGAGGGAGCAAGGAGACAAGGGAGGAAAAGGGATTTTAAAAGTACTGAAAGAAAAAAATGGAAATAGAGCTTTTTCAAATGAGAAGGGGACCAAGAGATGAAAGGAGCGGAGAAGGGTGGGAAGGGTGGGGATGAAAAAGAATGAAGATGTGTTCTCTACATGCACCAGCTCCCGACAATGAATGCAATTAGTATGTACTGCAAACATGTACTAACAAAAATAAATTTTTTTTAAAGATACATTAAAGAAAGTAGGAGGAACAATTTCTCTTTACTCCCATGCCACTCTTCCCCTAAACCAGACAATTCAGTTTGCAGAGAGATACCTCTTGTAGCAAAAGGAGAATGAAGTGAGCATCAGATTTCCTTGCAAATTCCAGGCCCTCCCCAGTAAATCTTAGCACCAGGTTAGAATCCATAGCTCCCAACTCTAGGCCCACCCAGCACCAGGCCAGCATTCGGCCAGCACCAGGCCTCCTCTGGCATAGAGCTAGCATCCATGCATGCCTCAGACTCTAGATTCACTTCTGTAGACCCAAACTTTAAACCTATCCTAGATCCAGGCCAGTCCTAGATCCCAGGCTGGTCCCCATGGATTTAGACTCCAGACCTAGTTTAATAGACTCATTGTTGAAGTCTATACCAATAGACCTGATGGACACAAAGCCAGGCTTATTCTTATGAACTCAAACTCAAGACTTGCTTTGGAACAAGGACATCTCCCATGGGCATAGACTGCAATCTGCCCCAGTGAATCCTGTGATAAGACCAGCTACCATGGTCATAGGATACTGGCCCCACCTGTGGACCTACGCTCCTTCGCTGGGTTCTCTAGATCACAATGCCAGGCCTTCCCACTGACTCAGGAGCCAAGCCAGCCTCACTGAGGATTCTAGCAGCAAGCTTGCAAATGGATCCCATGAAGTAGCACTCCCAGAATCTCTCCATGGATTGATGATGACACTTTCCCTGCTAAAGATGGTCTGTAAAGACTGGAAGAAATATTTACTTCTTCAAATGTACAGACACCAATGCAAGAACACAAGGATCATTACTAATTTGGAAAACATGACATCACCAAAACACAAAATAAAGAGCCAGTAACCAACCCTAAAGAAATGAAGATTACAGACTGCTTGACAAAGAATTTTAAATAATTGTTTTACGTAGTAATTTCGAAAAGATCACTGAACATCGGAATAAGTTTAATCAAAGAGATAAAAAATGTTGTACATTGTAAACTAAAAGTATTTATTTAAAAATTGAAGAAAATACAAATAAATGGAAAGATATCTCATGTTCTTAGATTGGAAGAAATAATGCAGCATTACTGTAAATTAGTTCACTAACACTTCTACTGACAAACAGGGAGGTTCACAAACAAAAGTGTTTGGCAAAATCTTGCTTCCATTTGCAAACTCCACATTGGGTGGCAAACATGGCCACAGCCATCCTCCCCAAACAAACATAAACACACAATAAACACAAATACACAAATACAGCCATCTTTCCTAAAATCATAAAACAAATTCAGTTCATAAACTGAGGTAGCACCGTATTATTAAAACATTCATATCCACCAAAGTGATCTACAGATTCAATGTAATCCTTAGTAAGATTCCAATGATACTTTTCACAAAAATAGAAGATTTATACTAAAAGTTACACAGTACCACACAGTCCCTAAACATTCAAAGAAATTTTAAAAGAACAGTTAGAGACATCGCCAGCTTTGATTTCAAAATATACCATAAATCTATGATAAATAAAGCAGCATGATACTGGCACAGGTATATAGATATAGACCAATGGACCAGAGTAGAAATCCCCAAGATAAATCCACACACTTGTATTCAGTTAGTCTTTTAAAAGATGCTAAGAATAGCATGTCATCTTACACTCTAGTTCTGCTTTTTTTATGCTGCTGGCAAGAATCCTCAGGTGGGCCTCCCACACCCAGCCCCACACTTACTCGTTCAGCTGGGTGTTACAAGTTGAGCACCAGTTGTCAATCCACTACAAGGTGTATGGTTTGCAAGTATTTTCTTCTGTTCCATAGACAGTCTCTTCACTCTGTTGATTGTTTTAAAGAAGCATTTTAGATTGATGCAATAGCTATTTTCTATTTTTGCTATTATTTCCTGTGCTTTTGAGGCCATGTCCAAAAACCATTGCACAGACCAATGTCAAGAAGGATTTTTTTCTGTTTTTTTTTTTTTCAGTTGAATTCCAGTTTCAGCTCTATGTTTTAAATCTTTAATTCATCTCAAGTTTATTTTTTGCATTTGGTGTGAGATAAAGTTCTCACATCCTTTGCTTTTGATTGATGTATTGATATCCAATTTTTCCAACACCACTTATTGATGAGGTTGCCTTTTCTCCATGTGTATTCTTAGTGTCTTTTAAATGACTAACTGAATACCAGTGTATGGATTTATCTTGGGGATTTCTACTCTGTTCCACTGGTCTATATATATATATACCTGTGCCAGTACCAGTGCAAATCCGTGAAACAGGCCCGCATTAGACTTTGTCATGGGCTCTAGGCCTCCAGTTGGACTCACTGGGGGAGGCATTTTTCTGCACTCTAGGTCTTCAGCTAAACTCAGGCAGGACATTATTGTGGGATCCAGACCCTCAGGTGGATTCTTTGGTCTGGTGTGTGGACAGATTTCCTGCACTGTCTTTGTATATGATTCTTTGGGTGACTATTATAAATAATCTTATAAATATGTATCCTGTATGTTATTGTTCTCCTTTGCTAAAACTCCAAACCATAACACACCTAATAGAGGGTTGCTATCCAAAATATATGAAGAACTCAAATAACTCAAAAGCAGGAAAATAACCAGATTTAAAATTGCGAAAGACTCTGCATATACCATCTCAAAAGCAGGTACACAAATGATCAACAGGTATATTGAATTTTTAAAATGCTCAATGTCACTAATCATCAGAAAAATGAAATCAAAATCAGAATGACATATCACTTCACACCTGTTATCATAGCTAATAACTCAAAGATAGATAACAAGTGCTAATGAAGATTTGAATAAAAGAGAATTCTTGTACACTTTTGGTGGGAATATATACTAATACAACCACTATGGAAAACATAGAAGTTTCTAAAACATTTACAATGGAACTACCTTGTGACCCAGCTATACTGCATGATCCCATTTATGTGTGGAACATCGAAAAATTCAACCCATAAAAACAGGAAAAATGGTGACTTCCATAACCAAATGATATAAAGTTTTAGTTATCCATGATAAATAAATTCTAGAGATCTAACATACAGTATGATTATTACGTTGATTAACCTGCATTGTGTGTTTGGCATTTTCTGAGAGTAGGTCTTAAATTTTCTTATAGCACACACAAAGGTAACTATGAGATGATGGATATGTTAATTAATTTGACTACAGCAGTCATTTTACAATGTATACATATATCAAAACCTTAATATATTGTGTCCCCTTACTATATATAACTTTTGGATATCAATTATGCCCTCACTAAATCTAGGTGAAGATAAAAATAATTTTAATGATAAAAAATGAAAGAATATGCCTACCTTGAAAATGTGCTTATATATTACCTCAAAATTTGGAGAAACCTAAAATCAGACTCACAATTTCTCTATTTTAATATATGGAGTATCATGGAGGACTAACCCCATTTTGAAATCACTTTCAATTTAATTATTCCCAAATCAACTAACTGCATTAGTCAGGACTTTCTTAATTGTATATGACAAAAGCGAACTTAAATTCACTTAAGTAAACTAGCAGGCTGGCTTGGTTAGCATACTTGGGAAAAATGCTGGATTAGAACAGCAAGTGCTTGGCAGATGAGTTGGACTCACCATTACCTGGACTTGCTTTCCCTTTCTGTTTTCCTCCACTCTCTGTTTGCCTCTATGTATCTACTTCCAGTTGGACAAAATTAAGCCAAGGCAAGCCAGGGTTAAGTTAACAGAAAACAAGAGAGAAGGATCATCTTTATAGAAATGGATCCACCAGGTCCAAGATAAGTCTGAGATCTCTAGAAGTATGTTAGCTCCTGAGCCAGCCCAGTGCTTCCTTTGCTACTGCAAGGTACAATGTCCTTCAAATAAAGCTCCTTCTTGGCTCAAGCTAGTTCTAGTTGAATTTTTATCACTTTTAACCAGAATATAATCTATCTTTCTGAACAATTCTGGAAAAGGAATTGTGTGGGATCAACCGTTTGGTTGTTTGTTTAAGCATCAAACCGTTTGGAGTTTGTTTTTGCAAGTGAGGCTTTGGGTGATGGATTGGTGCAAGTTATTTTTGAGACACGGAAATGAAACATAAATGTCAAAATCAGGGCAAATTTACAAAGAATCAAAGTAAAAGAAAAAAGGAGTACTGAATGTGATGGCACATATCTGTAGCCACACCTTGGGAAGCTGAGGCAAGAAGATTGGGAGTCCAAGCCTAGCCTTGGCAACTTAGTGACTTAGAAAGAGCCTGTGGCAAAACAATTTAAAAAAATGGGGTGGGTATGTATATGTAAAAGCCCGAGGTTCAATCCCCAGTGTAGTAGTAGTAGTAGTAATGAGGAGGAGGAGAAAACAATTAATTACATATACTGGTCAGCAAATATCAGTTTCCTTGTTCAGCAAACATTTACTGAGTAGTCTGTATGTGCCAAACACTATGTGTAGCGCTACAGCGATCAAAAATAGGCTTAATATGCAGTTTCTAACCTCAAGGAGTTCATATTTTTGGTAGAAGACATAAGCAGTCCTTCACATTATATTTTTACAAGATTGTAGTGACATGAGAGTACGATTTGGATAAGTGTCCCCCTGAGGCTCATGTGGCAGGTTTAGACTCAGAAATAGTCCACAGAGAGGATGTAGTGGGGTCAAGAAAGCTTACCAAGCATAGGAAGTAAGGAAAGAATAAACAGAGCAATAGACATAAATAGGTTCCGCAAATAGAAACCACTCCTTGTTTCCTTGATCTCTCCTCTTACGTCAAATGGGGGTTAATAACAACAGTTATGTCAGGGATAAAATAAGATAACAAATACAAAGCATGCTGAGTACTGCCTGGAACATGAGAAGTACTCAGTGAATATTGTCCTGAGGATTGGCAGTGGTTGTTCTAATGAATAGGGGTCAGCTGAATAAATAATTAAACATATAGCTGAATAAACAATTAAACAAATGTCATATAAACATTTGTATGACAGACTATTAAGCAGCTATTTTAAATTGGGTTTTGAAGAAAAATGAAATGACTCAGGGAAATACTTTTAATTTAACATTAAAGGAAAGATCAGAATAAAATTGACAAGTCTGCGAAGTAGAACTGTGGACACAAACACTTTCAGGAAAAAAGTGTTCCCAGTGGTTATCTCTGGATAATAAGAATTAATAGGGCCAGGGATGTAGCTCAGTGGCACAAGCGCCTGCCTGACAAGCGCAAGGTTCTGAGTTTGATTCCCAGTACAAAAAAAAAAGTAAGAAAGAAAACTGGGCTGGGGATATAGCTCAGTGTTATGGTGCCTGCCTAACAAGTGTAAGGTTATGAATTCAATTCCTGGTACAAAAAGAAAAAGAAATAATGGGGATTGAAGGGAGCTTTTTTCTTCATTTTCACTGTATTATCTGCATTTTTACAGCAACAAGATAGAATATAACAGAAAACAATTGTCAAACAAAGGACATTTGATCAATAATATCAAATATGGTAGAAAGTTGCAGATGAGGGGCTACTGATCTTGGCAATTAGATGATCCCTGATGACTGTTTAGGTCGAATCATGATGATGATTGAATCTATTTTTCAAAATATTATACAACACTTCATACATATGAGAAAACTTCAAGAAATAGAACATTATCAATATGGTCACAACTATCCAGGATCTTTCTAATACTTTCCATCCTTCCCTGCAGGAAGGAGTGATCATTTAGAACATTGTGCTTAAAGCTACATTTTAAAAAGTTAAGTGAGCAAGTGGAGGCTAGGACTCTGCAAGTCCTTTTCATGATTTAGTGAGAAAGTGAAGGAAAACAATAACTTCAGAGGGATGATTTTAATTTAGAATACAGCAGAGTGAGTGTGTTTCTGGCAGAAGTGAAGGAGCTAGAAAGGGATTAAGAGCAAGAGATTGGAAGCTATGACTAAAACAATCTACTCCCTAAATGGCAGGTTGAAACAGGAACTTTAGGGTAAAGTTCAGCTACATCCCTGAATGATCTATTCTATCCATTAAAACAGGTAATTATTCAATTTAATGTGTGCTTTCCCTTGTCCTTTATGTGTTCCTTTAGGGTAATATATACGTTACATCAGCATAAGCCTCAGTTAAGCAGACAAATCACATTGGAAATTGTATAGAAGCATAGAAATGGTTAAAACTTATCAGAAATTAGCAACATAAGAAAGCTGCTACAATCCCTTAAAGACATGAACCCTGTAAGAGAAGATTTCATCAGTTTTATTTCAAATAGCACCACATGTATAAATCAATTTTTGGTCCCATTTTTACATTATTATTGAAAATGAACAAAAGAGCTACATGGCTGTTCAAGATGTTACTCTATTTTTTTCAACAAGATTATGTAATAATACTCAAGTTTTTAACCGACAGAATGAGTTGGGTTATGGAACAAATTATTCATAGAGATAGGACTCGCTTCGTGAAAGGTAGACTCTCATGGAACAATGTGAGCAAGGTCTGAATATTATTAGTTGCGCCCCAAATATTTCAATCCCAGTTCTGATGATACTGAAGTACAGTGAACTAGCATTGGATAATATTAAAATAGCTATGTGCTTTTGAAAGGATTTGATCTTTCAAAAACCATTTATGATATTCAATTGGTATGCCAAGTGAATGAAATTATTCAGCATTAGCTTGAATTCTTATTTAAAGGATAAGGTAATCTAGGATAGACTCTCTCTATAACTACATTTGCTTGATATTAATTTGTTTTTGTATATGTTTTAGGCAAAATGATAATATATTAAAGTATTAAAGTTAAGTAAAATCTAATTCTTATCATTGAAAATTATTTACCATGATTTTTCTTTTGTTTAAAAAAACACAAGCAGTATATTATGTTTTGTTTCTGAGAGATATCACACAGACATATATTTGAATCTCAATGTTCTGTGATTAGAAAAATTTAAAAATTTTTAAAAAGAAAAATTCATGAGCTGGGTTGTAGTTCAGTGGTAGAGAGATTGTCTAGCATGTTTAAAACTCTAAATTTGAGTCACATCACTAGAAAAGTGAAAGAAAAATGAAGTCATCGAACAGGTCTCTAAAACTGTTTTCAACCTAGCTGATTTATTAGAGTTAACATAATTCATGTATAATTTTTGTAGAATCATATATTGTTTACAATTTCCTATATGGAGTAATATTATTATCTTCATCTTAAAAAATGAGAACATATGCTAAAGTTCTTTCATATGGACTACCATTGCTCTTAAATTATTTAACCCCAAAACCTAAACCAGTTCCTACCAAGAAAGCATATCCATTGCAGTCAGTTAGACCCTGGTGGCCCCACCCAGACTTTCACTGGTAGATCATCACACCCATAATCAAAACTCAGTCATTATTGATCATGAAGGGCTTTTTGAATATGAACTAATGTCCAGTAATTCTTAAATTCTCTCATTCTTAATCCTGAGAAACAATACAGGATTTTAAACTATGAATTTCTTGGCACTAACTGCAGAGATTCTGCTTTCAGTATGTCAGGACCTTAGAATCAGTATTTCTAACAAGTTCTCAGAGTGTGCTGGTGGCAGTACAGTCCCTGCATTCACAGAAGTACTGATATAAATGATATGATTAAAGCCACCTGTATTCAGCCTCTGACCATCCTGAACGGGGTTAATTTGTCTTTCCTTTAAATGAATACAAAAAAATCATATTTGTTAAACATGAATTCAGCAGAATTTCCTGAAAGGGGATTTTTTCTTTCTCTTAATATTAAAGACAATTGTGAGCCGTTAGTAAGCAAAAAAGATGGCTGTGAAGTCACAGATACAGTGAAACCAATGGGTCAGGTAGGACTTTTATGAAATTTAATCTCTGTTATCAGTCAGCACCCTGAGGGAAACACAAACCATTCTAGATATTTTAAACATACAGGGATTTGACGTAGGAAACTAGACACCTGCAAAATCATTGAAAGAGTTGGATTATCCAGTGCCAGGGGTCTTGATCTAGAAATCTGCAAGCCATTACCAACACTGCCTCTCAGTACACACAAATTTAGAGATCAGACACTGGAATACCACATCTGCTCCTCTCAAAACTGTCTGGTGCCAATCTCCATTGGCCTTCTCATAATTTCTGCCTTCCAAAGCTACAGGGTATGCATCTGATAAGATCTAATTTGCATCCTAAACCTAAAGTTCTAAAAAATGCAGTCTTTCTTTAAATTTCTAGTCCCCACAGCACTAAGCTTGTAGATGGATGCAGAATAAGATGATATACACAGTGAATAGTTTTCACAATTACCTGTCATCATTTACCTGCTGTTCCTCTTCCTCCCCTCCTGCTCCTTCTTTTCCCTCACCCCATCTTTCTCCTCCTCCTCTTGTATGTGTGTGCTCATACACACAAACATACACATGCAAGCACAGCTAAGTATGTGTCCACTTTCCTCATTTCTGTGGGACTCATTGTCATTTAGTTACTAAATCTTTAGGGTAATTTTAATTATCTTTAACCAAGTTTAGAATAGGAAGAGACAAAAAAGATCATGTAAGCCTGTTCTTGATCTTTCCAATAAGGAACTGGAGGCTAAGAGACACATGACTAGTAAATGGCACAAGAAGGAGCAAAATCCAGATCCAAAGTTCCTCATTTCTATTGTCCTCCAAAATGCATGTGGCTTTGTCAATGAGCTCTATAGGCTGTTTTTTTAGGTCCTTTATTGTTATCCCTTTACCGCTATCTGGACTGCCACTATCCTAGCTCAAGTCTCCCACATCTCAAACACGGATTCAGAGCTGAGGATGGTGGCTCACACCTGTAATCAAACATGGATTCAAGCAAGAGACTGATATGATTCACCTGCTTCTTGCATCTCCCCACTACATTCCACTGTAAAATATGCAACATCTTTATTCTCCTGAAAATCTTTCACTATAGCAACACTTACTTTGATCACAGAAATATCCTGATGCTGATAAAAGAATGATTTTCAACCTCTCCCTCAGGTCCATCAACAGCCAACCCCATTATCTTATCCAAGATTGTTCTTCTACGAGAGGACTGGGACCAGAGCTGCTTCATGATAGGATGTATCTTTCAGATTACTAGGATGAACCAAGAACAAGAGGTGATTAAGTTTTAGGTCCAAAACATAATTTGGAGTCAGTTTTGATCCTTGGTCAGGTCAAGAAGAACTGCCAGTCGAAGTATGTGTGCACTTGGAATAAGGTATAGCAGAAGGCCTTAACAGAATCATAAAGTTGAACATTGTCTCAGTAATAATTGTAACACCAACAACAATGACAAAGACAATATTTTTAATCAATTAACCCAATTTTTTTTTTTTTTTTTGTACTGGAAATCAAACTCAGGACCTTGCGCTTACCAAGCAGGTGCTTGTGCTGCTGAGATACAATTCCAGCCAAATTTTTTGTCTCAAGTTCCAACACTACCTTATTTGTATGTTGAATTAACAACATACAAGTCAACATATACTATAAATGAAGGCCTTTTTTTCCTCTAGAGAGCTAATCATTAATATTGGCCAGCATATCACTGTGCAAGGGCCTGTTGTACTATTTAATATTTTGAACTACCTATATGACTTTGAAGAATATTACTCATCTTTTTATAAAAATTTCTTCATTTCTATGAGGATAGCAACAACTATCTGGTAGAGGTATTGTTAAAAATAAAATAAATGTATGAAATAATTCAGGAAAGTATTGAGTATATATTAGGTATTTGTTCTTTTTTACCCTTTCCTTCCTTCTTCAATGCATTTCACAAATACTTATTGAATACCTAGAACATGTCAGGTACTATTCACAGTAGTTTTCAGGTACTATTCAAAAATACAGCAAGGAACAAAATGGATGAAGTCTCTGATCTTATGGAATTTATGAAGTAGAGAAAGAAACAGACAATTTGAATATAAATATAATTTCATAATTACAAACTGGGATGTATGCCATGAAATTAAAGGACAAAGTAGAATGAGAATGACCAGCAGGCAGGACCTAATTTAAGTTGAGGTGATCATGGAAGGCTTTTCTCAGGAAATACTATTAAAACTGAGGCATAAAGGAGAAGAAATTAACTAATTAAAACAGTAAACAAAGATTGTGACTAGTAAGAAATAATTGTTTTCTCCAACATCACTGGGAATGAGAGGTATTCCCTTTAGTTATCTTTAAGTGGAATAATAGAAGTCAATACTGAAGCTCTGGCTAAAAGATTTGAAGGTGGTAATTGACCAAAGGTGAAGCAGAATGGGAAGAGACCGTGAGATTGTGAAACTGGCTCACACCAACTCACAAGAGTATAGTGACATCATGTTGATAGTTTGAAAACTGATCATGAAGAATTCACAACATGCAAATTAACATATATTATAAATGAAGGCCTTTTATCCCCTCTGGAGAGCTGATTATTAAACATTGGCCAGTATATCACTATGCAAGGGCCTGTTGTACTATTTAATATTTTGAACTATCTCTTTTATTAAAGATAAAAAAATAAACTAAAAATAATGTGAAATTCTAGACACTGGACTAGAACATGAAGTCATTTCTAACTATAGGTTGCAGATTAGCCATGGCTCAGTCAGAAAAACAGAAACCATAATATTTTCAAATAGAGAATACTTAATAGAGAAAATCATTTCAGAGGTACTGGAAGGCTGAAAATGGGCTGCTGAAGTAACATGAAGATTGAAGAGACCAGAACAAGTTACTGCATCTAGGACTGAAAAAAGAAGAGGATGGTGGAACCAGCCCTCAAAGCCTTTTGGTATTGTAGTATAGGAAGAGATACATTCGTGCAAGTCTCCAGTGGCACAGGGAGTGTAGCAAGGTGGCCAAGGACATAGGACTAAAAAACAATGGAAATGGGATTCTGGAAATAGTTTGGTAGGTGGGTGGAGAGTGAAGATGCTAATCCAAGAGTATGGTCACTGTATGTACCTATGAGGGGCACGGTAGCTTTGGAAGTGCCAAAAGTTTGAAACTATAGCTAAAGCTGCCCTCTTTAGAAGATTTAACTATCGCTGTCTTCTCCAACTGGAGGGAGACAAACCTGAGCTGGAAGCCAGGAGAGGGTCCACTGTCCCCCTTTTCTGTCTTCCAATCTCCCACCATTGCCTCTTAGAATCTCTCTGAAAATGAGCTGGATGCAGTTTTGAAGTCACAGAGTAGCCTTGGATATGTGAACATTTAGAGCTAAGAAAAATAGGTAAGTAACTGGTTTATAGTTGAAACTATGTGGGACAATAAGGACTGGTTCATAGGTGATTCACTGGATAAAGTAGTCAAGGTATGCTACTGCTGTCAGAATAGTAAGAAGAGTCTCACATGCTGGGAGACAATTTGCCGTGGATTTCTCTTTTGTGTTTCTGCGTGTCTCATGAGGAGGGACACTGGCAACTTTGGTCTTCACTATTTTTTTTTTCAAGGATCTTCACATCACAAATAGCCTTGGAAGATATAGTATCTCCTTCTGAAATAAATATAAAGTTTGTTTGCTGCCCGAAATAATAGTTACTGTTTCCTTCCAGAGAAAAAATTGCACAGGTTTGCTTACCTGAGGCATAAAGGAGAATACAATAAAAGATTAGGTTTCCTAAGCTATAATTCCTCAACTATGACCCAAATCCACTTCATATGCATTCATTTGATTTGTTCAGCACCACTCTTGTGGGACTTTGGCAAGAAGAGGTGCCTATGTGAGTTTGAATTTCATGCTGATATCATGCTATGAATAATATAATCTGTTGTCTCTGACCCAAAAGTCTCCTGCCTTCTGTCAATATGTCTATAGCAAGCTAACCTATTTGTCTGCAAGTAGGATAATCTCTGACCTTTCGCAGTTCTTGATAGAACCTTCCACTGAATTCATCAGGTATTTTTGCTATGAAATTACTACTTAACCAACCTTTGTGGACCTGTCCTGTGTACACAAGTTGAGTACTCCCTGTCTTCAAGCAATACACAATGTAGAAGGAAAAAGATGTTTTCTGCCACCACCTCCAGTGTCACTGTCAGCACTGCCATTCCCATCTCACAGAAACTTGACATAGTAGAGAATACTGATTCTGTCCATTATCACATCTTTCTATTGTCAGTTTTCTAAAGCATAGTTTACAACTCTTCATCTGCCATTGTCCCCTTTATTATTACTTTTGCCATTTGAGTTTATTCTTTGCTGTAGCTTTGCTGTAATTCTGATGAGGTTTCAGCAGGGGAACCTTTAAAGATCTTCAACCTGATGTGTTTGAACAGAAGTTCCTAAATTTCATGTTCTACCTGATGTGTCTTTTATTCACTTGTATATATATATATATAAATGAACTCTAAATTTCAAGGTTCTGTCTTCCAAAAAGAAAGCTGCCTGGATGTCATTTTAAGGGTGGAAGTGGTGTACACACTTACACCAAAAAAACCTTTCTTGAAGAATATTTTTTCTTTTTTGCAAGAGATAAGCAGAGGAATTCCTTAACCTATTAGCTATCATTAACAGTAAGATGCAAATGAGCTTTAGGTTTTTTTGATAGGGAAGAGACAACCCAAAGGTTTCTATATGGGATCTTGAACACTACCTCCTGGAGCAAAAGGTTGAAGCTGGGATCTAAAGATATAAGTGACCTACTTCAAAATGAGGCTAGCAGAAAAATTTTCACTGAGCTAAGCAGTGAAAACCCCTACATTTCCAGGAAATAAATAATGTATTGAACCCAATAACCTTACTGAAACTTCAACTGTCCCTGAATCCTCCTTTGCACTGAAAGAAGAAAGCACAGCTTTTGCATCTTTTGCCCATTAATTGAGATTAGTTTACCTTTCCACCAGCTTGAACAAACTAGCAACTCAATGGTCCTCGTAGGACTAACCAAATAAGAAAATAGTGCTCTAATCAATGTTACTGCTAGGTTTAATAGTTTTCTGATATTTGGTCTAAATTTTATTGCTGTCAGATGAGTATCTCTTTTTAAGCAATTTTATTTGCCTCTCAATTATGTGCATATGTTTCATGTAATATATCTCCTTGTGGTAGAAGAGTAAGGGGACATTGAAAATTATATTGGTTATTTAGTTTTTCTTGTTATTACAATCACTGGTTTCTTTATGATCATTTTGTTAAACTAGGCATTTATTAGGATTTTCTAAAATTTTGTTTTCAGTGAAGTCAGTGTTGTTGGCCTCTAATCCCATGTTCAGATTTTTCCTCCCATCTGATGAGAAAGTTGATAACAGTGTCTTTTCATCAAGGTGCTTTTAAGGTAATTTTATGTTTTTGTTTAACATGGCTCAAAGAGCAACCCAAAAAATCAAGATACAGATGCTGATTAAAACACGTGGCTGTCTGCTTCCCTGCATATTGGCCCAGTGCCTGGAAGGATCATGCACCAGCAGGTGGATGGAATTGTGGCTGATACACCTGACATCAGAATGGACTATAATGAAACCCAGGCTTCACTCCAGTAAAAATCAGGATCTTCATGTCTTTGACTAAATCACTTCAGATCAAGCCTCCATTATGACAGAACTAACTAGTGGTTCCAAAATTAAAATCATGAAGGACTTTTGTACAGGATGCTATTTCCAGGCATTGTAGAAATTTTAGACTTGGAGGATGATATGAAAATGGAGGCTGAAAGGAAAAGCACTTTGGTAGGTAGATTACAAAAAAGGGGTATTACATTCTTTACCTCTCCTTCGCCATATTTCTTTTGTACTGACTGTAGCTTGGCAGGTGACTTACATAGGCCTATAGGATTATCCAGTATGGCACAAGCAGATACTTGAAGAGCACTTGTGTCAACTTGTACTTCTACATCTTCACCAAGACCATGACAAAGTGAGTGGGAGAAGCTACTCATGCTTGAAGGCACATGCACAGTGACCCCTAGCATTCAGTGCCAACCACACCCAAACTGAATTGTTGATCTAGAAACTAATTAGCTGAATGCTAATTTATTTGTTCATTTACAGTGCTGGGCATCAAATACAGGGATTTGTGTTTCCTAGGCAAGCACTCTACCACTGAGCTATATTATCATCCCAAAATGCTGATTCTTTTAAGACACTGAGATTTCAGGTGCCATTACTGAGCATTATCATGATGATTAACAATTTATACAGCCACTGTTCAATCCAACAAACATTCACTGAATATTTAGTTTGGCTTTCAGATAATGCAAGGATGAACGAGACATAATAGTCCTTGCCTTCAAAATGTTTCTAAACCAATTAAAAAAGACAGACTTTCAAATAATACCATCAATGTAACTACAAGCTAACAAGTGCTAACTACAAGCATACCATGCTAAAGAACATTACTTAGGTTTGATGATTACAAAGAATGCTTACAATGTAAAAATTGATTGAATTATAAGAGGAGATATCTATATCTATCTATCTATCTATATATATATATATGTAGATATACATACATACACACATGTATTGCACGCCCAATGTGGGACACAAGATCAAGGATCCCCATTTAAAGTACCATAACAAGGTGGAGTTTTACTGATCTAAGGTCATAATGCCTATAGTTTGTAACGTTCATGTATTTGCTCATCTCAGATTGAGGGAGGATTTCTTGCCATTTTGAGCCCTAATAAGGTGGTCATTTATTTTTCAACTGGGAAGAGAATAAAGTACTGTTCTATCCATCAGGATTTATGCAAAACTGTAAATAACAAAAGGAAAGAGAAGAGAGGCAGCTGACTAGAGACTAGAGATTGAGCCAATTAGAAAGGAGAGTTGAAACACATTTATATGGTGTTGTCTTAGTCATTTTCTCATTACAGAGACAAACTACTGGACACTCACAAGTTAAAGGAGGAAAGATTTATTTTAACTCAGTGTTTAGATGTTTCAGTTCATAGTCAGGTGACTCCAGGGCATGGAAGCATGGCAGAGGAGAAAGAGCTCATGGCAAAGCAGGCAGGAAGCAGGTGAGGAGAGCAAGGTAAAATGAAGGATATATACCCTGCATGCCACACCTACAGTGACCCAACTCTTCCCACCAGGCTTCAACTCTCAACATCACACCCAACTAACTCTAAATCCATCCATGGGCTAATCCAGTATCATGCACCCATGATCCAGTGTCACACATTCACAATCCATTTACTTCCCCAAAGCCCTATCTATGAGCACATGAGGCCTTGGGGGGACAGCTAGATATAAACCATAACAGGTATCTTGCTATTCAAAGTATAGTCTCTTGACCAGTACCATCAACTTTATTGGAGAATTCAATAGAAGTGCTGAACTGAAGCCCCATTTTGGACATACTGATCAGAATCTTTGTTATAACAAGGACCTCAGGTTATTCTCATCCACATTAGAGTTGGAGGTGAGAGTCTGAGAAGAGTGTCTTATCCACATGCTTCAAATGCGCTTATGAAGTCCAATAGTACAGAAGCAAGTATAAGCTTCAATCTTTCATGAGGTGCATTTAAATACACAATACAGAAAAAGTATTATTAAAACCCAATGAAATAAACCCAATGAGAACATTTTTTTAAAAAAAGAACATTTAAAATTTTCTACAGCATCCAGAAAAATTAAAGAGGCCATTTCAAGCAATGTTTCTCAACTTGAGGGATGAGATATAAGAAAGAACTGTTTGATCCATTTAAATTCATGTTTCTCAGCACTGGTTGCACATTTGAATTTCTTTGGGAGATTTATAATATCCCAATGTCCAAGTTCTTCCCCAAGTCAATCAGATCAGAATCTCTAGTGGTGAGAAGGGGCAAGGGATGAGGGATTAACCCAGATATCCACATTTTAAAAAAAAAACTCTCTAAAACTCTCTTTTCAACTTTCTATGTAAGTAATTTTGAGTGCCACTGATTGAGGTCATAGCTAGTAATTCTTTTCATAAGTAGAGTAGAATGGAATTGAAATGTCAGAGTGTATCACATGAAGTCAGGGTATTATTTCGATGGGATTGTCTCATATCTACACATGTCATTGCATTGTATTAAGGGGTTACTGCAAAGAAAGATTTAAACTATTGTTTTAAAGTAAACATTGAGGACAAACATAAGAAAAGATGGAAAAACAATCACAAATGAAGGCTTTAATTTTGATTTTTAAAAAATCTAAGCAAGATGAGAATAGTTTAGGATACAAAAATTTATCAATAGTCTTTGAATACACAGAAAACAGAAACTTGTAGCACATCACACTAAAACTGAGACCATTATTGTTTGTTCGATGTACTCATGCTGAAGCTAAAAATGGAGGAAAATATATAACATGAGCTTTCCATATGAAGGATCATTCCCTCTGAAGCTGTCATAGTCATAAAATACTGAGGTAGAGAACCTCTTTAAATATTGTTAGGTACCTGAAATATGTGGATGCCATCTATAAATTTCAGTGAAATTTAGTAGAGTAGATCATATAAGAAACACTCCTAACAGTGGTTCTCAACCTTGAGGCATCTTTGATAATCCGCCAACAGTAAAGGGACTTCCTCCCATGAAAGCACACATATTTAGCTATACACAGAATTTTTCGAGAAAACAAAGCCATTCACGAACTACTTCCTCACAGTGCTGATTCCTAAAATAAGAGCTCCTCAAAACAATATGATTTTTAAAAAGCTTTCCTTGTGGTGTGCTACATGTTGTTCAAGTATCCATTAATTGTGACAACTTGATGTGCAGAGTTTTCATCTCACAGAATTAATAAAGCAGGATACAAATTTAGTAAATGAAGACTTGCAGTAATCAAAGGTAAGGTCCCAATGGCCCAGTTCTAAGGTTCTGCTAGTGGTGCAATATGTACCACCTTGCCTGTGCTAGATAGAGCCTTTTGTTGTTCTTTTTTGTGTCTTTATCTCTCTGTGTTTTAATCTTTTCTTTTAAAAAATGTTGTAAAATAAAACATTAAAATAAAATCTTAATGGCTTTAAAGTATAGCAGTGCATTCATATTATGCAACCAATTTCCAGAACTCTTCATCTTCAAAACCAAAACTGTATGTATTAAACAAGAAGGCCTCAATTTCTCTTCTCTCCATCCACTGAAAGCTGCCTCTTTACTATCTGTCTCTGTGAACTTGACTACTTTTGTTAACCTCAAATAAGTGGAATATATAGTGTTTTTGTGACTGGCTTATTTATTTCGCATAATGTCTTCAAGGTTCATCCATGCTGTATCCTACTTCTAAATTTCTTTCCTTTTTAAGGCTGAAATATTGTCCATTGTGTGCATATATCAAATTTTATTTACTTATCTATACATGGACTCTTGAGTTGCTTCCACATTTTGACATTGTGAGTAAGACTGCTGTTTTAATCTTTCAGAGCTTGTACAAAGACATTCACCACAGGAAATAGCCAGAAGAAACTATTAACTTGAGAGTCTACAAAAACCCTAAATCAAAGAAGCACTTTCTATCAACCATCAAGGATAAAAGAAAGTGCAAACCTCAGACTTTAATTTGCCACATAATAACTGCATGGTGGGATTTTCTATTCTTACAGAAAGAGCTGTTTTCTGATTATAGAAAATATATTCAGTATAGGAAATTTGGAAACTAAAAAAGAAAAATGTTGAGATTGTCCCTAACCCATCAATTAAGAGATATCCAATATCAATGTGTATAATGTAAGTATTATGCAATCTACATACGTAATTGTCTTAGTTACTATTCTTGTAAATAGGACAAAATAGCCAGGGATACAGCTCAGCAGCACAGTGCCTGTCTGGCAAGCACAAGGTCCTGAGTTTGATTCCTGGTACAAAAAAAAAAAAAAATAGGTCAAAATACCTGATACCCAAATTAAAGGAGGAAAGGTTCACAGTTCATAGAGGTTTCAGTCCATAGACGTCTGGATCCAAGACAAGGCAGCATGGCAGAAGGACATCACAGAGGAGAAGCAGTCTATGGGAAGGCAGGCAGAAAGCATCAAGCAGTGAGCCTGTCTTTCCCTTTTATCCCATCTAGGCTACAAGCCTTTTGGGAGGTGCCACCCAGAACTATGGTAATTCCAATCAATGAACAATTTAGTACCACACACCCTTAATCCTAGCATCACATGCCCTAGATCTGACCAGTTCCAAAAGTCCTTAGATACAAACCACAATAGTAATTATTTGTAATGCCTATATAATATTCCATTTCATGAATGCATCATAACAAAATAATCATTTTCCTTTGGTTTGTTTCTAATGCTTTATCTATGACAATCCTCTGATGAGCACCTTTCTAAAAACTCTTTTATCTACTTCGTCAATTCTTTTGGATAGAATACCATAAATAGAATTACTAGGCCTAATTGTGTGTGTGCATGTGTGCATGTGTGTGTATATATATATAGCCAAATTACTGGAAATTTGCAACCAATTTTATGTCTGTTCAGCACATCTTTACAAGCATTGAATGTTATCTTGTATTTTTCTTTGCTTATTGAGACAAAAATATAATTTTGTTTTCTTTTAAAATGTATTTTCATAAAATTAGTGGCCTTTTATATTTGTTTCATCCATTGTCTCATTACTATTTCTTATTTTTTCTACAGGAATATTAACATTTCCCTTATTAGTTTGTAGGAATTCTGATTAAGTAAATAAACCCTTTATTATTTTGTTGGAAATACTTTCCTGAATTCATATTTTCACTCATTTTTAATGTCTTATAATCTTAATTTAAATTTTAATGATATTGCCTCCATTAATCTTTTGTAATTTATTAAGCTCCTTTTATGCTTGAAATGCCTTTCCTCAGAATGGATTAATTGATTAACTAATTCTTCTAACTTTGAAGTGTTTATATTTTTGTTTTTAATTTTTAATTTTTTTATTTTTATGTTAAAGAAAAAAACAATAAAAACAATGGTACTAAATTTCAAAATAAGATTCGAGGAGAGCAACAATGGTTAGTACATTCCATATCATTATCTTCAAAGTAGTTGCTCATATTATAAGATATAGGTATGAAAAATTGGTCAAACAATATAGGCACAAATCTTTCTTTTCAATGAACTAATAACAATTAGTACTATAACTATCATACATAAATTTTTTTTCCTTATCTCTTCTTTTTTTCTCCTTTCCCCCATCCCAGTTCCTCTCTCATTTTGAATCATTTCTTCCCATTTCACAAAATATATCGCACATTTTGTATCTTATTAACACTTTCAATTTCCTACACTAGCGATAGAGTATGATATCTAAACATGCAAATCTGATTTATTTCAGATTTATCTATTTCACTTATGAGTATGGTCTCAAGTTGCATCCATTTATCTACAAATGTCTCAAGTGTATCCTTCTTTATAGCTGAGTAGTACTCCATTCTATAAAAGTACCACATCTATTTTATCCATTCCTTGGTTGATGGGCATTTCAGTTGTTTCCAAGATTTAGCTATTACAAGATTTAGACAAGATTTAGCTATTTAGCTATTTCTATAAATATTGGGTGCACATATATTACTGTGGTATGATGTTTTTAATCCTTCTGAGAAAATACCCAGAAGGGGAATAGCTGGATTAAATGGGACCTCTAATCCTAGTTTTTTGAGGAATCTCCACACTGGTTTCCATAGTGGTTGCACAAGTTTACACTCCGAGCAACAGTGAAGAAGCATTCCTTTTTCACCTCCAGCATTTAATATTAGTTGATTTCTTGATGATAGCCACTTTCTGGGGTGAAATGGAATCTCAGTGTTGTTCTAATTTGCACCTCTAGAATGACCAGTGTGTGTTCATTGCAGATGCCCATTTTTGGAGTGGGTCTTTGAATTGTGGAAGGCTGATTTTTTTTTTCAGTTCTTTATATGTTCTAGATATAAGTCCTTTGTCTAAACCTTTTTCCCACACTCTGGGCTGACTTTTCACTCTATTGGTGATTTCTTTTGCTGTGCAGAAGCTTTTTAATAAGATAAGATTGGGCTGGGCATATAGCTCAGCCCCACAGTGCCTGCTTGGCAAATGCAAGTTTCTGAGTTTGATTCCTAGTACCAAAAAAGAGATAAGATCTCAGTTGATTCTTTGAAGTGTTTTCCAGGCAGTTTGGGGTTTGTTCATGAAGTCTCCACCTACCCCTATGTCTTCAAGATTTTTACTTACTTTCTCTTCCAGTAGATTTAGTGTTTTTATTTTAATATTTAGATCTGTGATCTATTTTGAGACTTTAGTTTAGTGCATGAAGATAGACATGGGTCTAGCTTTAGTCTTTAGCGTGTAGAGAGCCAGTTTTTTCAATACCATTTATTAAAGAGCTTGCCTTTCTTCCAGTGAACATATTTGGCCCCTTTGTCAAAGATGAGTTGGCTGAGTTTGTTTGTAGTTGTGCTTGCATCATCTAATCTGTTCCACTCATCCTTAGGTCTGTTTTGTTTTGTTTTTGCCAGTACCATGCTGATTTTATCACAGTAGTTTTGTAATATAATTTGAAGTCAGGGATTATGATGCCTCCAGCTTTGCCTTTGGTGCCCAGGATTCCCTTTGCAATTCTAGGTCTCTTCTGCTCCCAGATAAATTTTATGGATGTTTTCTCTAGTTCTGTGACATATGTTAATGGTATTTTGATCAGGATTGCATTAAATCTGAACAATAATTTGGAGAACATAGTTATTTTCACTATATTGGTTCTTCCTACCCATGAGCAAGGGATATCTTTCCGTTTACTGATAGCCTCTTTGATCTCCTTTTTCAGAGTACTATTATTTTCAATATATAGATCCTTTACTTCCTTTGTCAAATTGATTCCTAAGTGTTTCATGTTTTTTAAATGCTATTGTGAAGGGTATGCTTTCCCTAATTTCTCTCTCAGTGAGTTTGTTGTTTGTGTACAGGAATGCTATTAATATTTGAGTGTTGATTTTGTATTCAGCTACACACCTGAATTTGGTTATAAACTCTAGGAGTCTTTGGTGCAGTTTTGGGGGTCTTCTATATAGCGTATCATGTCATCTGCAAATAACAACAGTTTAACTTCTTACTTTCCTATCTTTACTCCTTTTATTTCTCTGTCTTTTCTAATTGCTCTGGCTGTTTCCAGAACTATATTAAATAGGAGTGGTGATAGTGGACATCCTTGTC
>NW_004955430.1:10013828-10014787 GCF_000276665.1 Chinchilla lanigera | reverse complement strand
TTGTTTTGGTGGTTATAAATTTCTTCATTTGTTCTTTGTCATGGAAATGTCTTATTTCTCCATTAATTTTGAAAGATAATTTTGTAAGGTACATAAATCTGGGTTGGAAGTTATTTTCTTTCAGGACTTGAAATACTTCACTCCTAGTTCTTCTTGACTTGAGTGCTTGTGTTGAGATGTCTGCCATGATTCTGATGAGCTTTCCTTATAGGTGATCTGTTTCTTTTCTCTAACAGTTTTTAATATTTTGTTTTTATGCTGAATCAATCTTATGTTATTCTTCTTTGCTTCATCTTGTATTTGTTGGATTGATTTTTCATGAGCTCTTGTTATTTTTAAGGTAGCTTTTTTCTTGTTCACTAGCTGCAATTCTGTCTTCAAGATCTGGAAATTATATCCTCTCCTTCATTCAATCTGTTGTATATTCTTTTAATAGATGTTTTAATTTCTTGGATTTCTGTTTGGATCATTTCATGGCTTACCTCTCTTTCCTATGTTAGACATTTTTTGTTTCCATCATTTTTCTAAGCTCCTCTATTCTTTTGTCTGTGTCTTCTCTAATATCTTTGATTTTAAGTATTAATTCATTTTGTACCTGAGAGATTATTTTCTCATAGCCTTTTCCACTTGTTTTTTCACTTCTGTTGCTATCATTTCAGAAAGTTCCAGTGTTTGGTTTCCAGTTTCATCTATCTCCTTGAGTTCCAGGCTTGTCCTGGGTGGGCTATCTGTCTGGTGTTGCATTTGGCTTCTGCATCTTGTCATTTTCTGTATTCACTTTTCTATTTTGTCTTGTTTTCTATGTTGATGCTTGCCAATTTCATATGATAGATAGGTTTATTGCTACTACTGAGGCTTCCCTAGGAGATGTCTGCTCCTCAGGGTTGTCCTCTAGATGTATGTGGTTCTTTAGAGTTATTCCAAGAACCTTCCTGCCTAATTATTTTTTGTTTGTTTGT
>NW_004955430.1:9995403-10013434 GCF_000276665.1 Chinchilla lanigera | reverse complement strand
TGGAGTGATTTTACCCTGCAGAGCATAGGGGGGTTAAGATGGGTAGGGAATAGGCTAAAGTGATAAGTGAGGTCAAATATAGTAGAGTCAAGGCTGGAAATCACAGGATGATCACCCAAGTTTTAGAAAACTGGAGGACACCAGAGGGAAAGAATGAAATAAAATATGAAGGAGTAATCAGAAAAGGAAGAGATAGTGTTTACTCACTTGAAAGTTTAAGTTCAAGAAGTAGTTGAGGAAAGAAAGAGGATTAATAGAAGAAAACAAAAAGGAAAGGTAAGAAGACTAAACAGTGAAAAAAACAAGTGAGAAAGAGAACAAAAAAGAAAAGAAGACAAGGAAGAAAGGAAAAGGAGACCAGAGAAAGAGAGGAGAGAAAGAAAAAAATCAAATACAAAAATAACCACAGACTACAAAACAAAACAAGACAAAATTCAACTGGACAAAAAAGGAATAGCTAACCACACAAACAAGGGAAGGCAAAAGTAGTGAAATACCTCTGGTGTTTATAATTCTGTGATAGTGTCCACGTTTAATTCTAGAAATATGCTGGATATGGGGCTGATCTTAGCTTCTGGATGTGGGGGCTGGGACTGGCCTTCTGTTGGTGGAGTTCTCCAGAGTCTAACTGCTGGCTCCTTGCTGCTGCTTCAGACACTTCCATGTGCCTGGTCTGGATGATTACTCCACCTGCCAAAGGCTTATGTGCATTCATGTGCCTGGGTATGGCTGTTGTCCTGGGTCTTGGTGTTCCTGTCAGTCCACCTGCCAAAAGTGTGTGTCTTTACACTCCTCTTGCTGACATTGCCTTCCCAGGGCACTGGAGGAAGTGCAGAGCGTGAATTTACACTCTTCTCCTGGGCCTGACACTCCCAGGGATAATGGAGAAAGCACAGAGCACAGATGTACAGTCCTCTGTTATTGATTTTTTAATCTGCATAAAAGTTATTGTGGTGTTCTGTGAGAAACAATCTGTCTTAATCTCCCCACTCCCACTTTTCACTGACCAACATCAAATTTAGCCAGAATTCCCAAAAGAAATGATGTTCAATGACACTTTGGAAAGCAGTCATTTTTCAATGACTTTTATTATTAGGAAAAATTAGGTTATTATTTAAGACAGTTATTAAAAATATAATTTTATTTTTGATTCACAATGAGATTCTATTAGAAATGAATTTTCACATTTTATATATCTATATATATATTTTTAGCCTTTACTAGGATTATAATTCTTTTTTATTTGCCCTAATAATATAATAAATATATATAGAGAGATAAATAAATACATATAGAAAGATAAATATATATATAGAGAGAGAGAGAGACAGAGAGAAAGATAAAGAGAAGAAGAAAAAATATATATGGGGATAGAGAGAGTCAAAAAATATATACACACTTCAGGAAAACAAAAATTTGTGTAAATATTTTAATAATAAATTCATTGAGACAGCATGAGATTAATACTAATTACTTTTGGACTGTACAATTACCAGAGGTGCTCAAAGTCATGGCCATTACCTTTCAGGCATTTATTAGTATGGTGAAGTCCTGCTTACATAACTTTAGTCATTGAGATTGCTGCACATGCATTTTCAATTTCGTGTCTAAGGGCCGGCAATGTAGTGGGTTTTCTGCAATATACAACATCCTATTTGGTTCCTCATGAGAGGGTAACACCATCTGTTAAAAAAAAAATTCACACTATTTTTCTTTTGCTGAAATGTGTATACATTTTTTGTTGGACTCCCTCTCCCATCTTATATATACTATATATTATATATACAATGTCTTCTATTACTAAGCCATTACCAAAAGGAAAATTTTAAAATGTGGATAGACAGGTCAGATTGTGTGGAGGAAGGCAGGCAGAATAGCGCCCCTCTCACTCCTGCAGAGATGACCTTATCCTCATCTTTGGAATTTGTGAATATGCAACTTTAGATGGCAAGAAGAACTTTACAGATATGATCAAGATTATAGGTCTTGAGATGGACAGATTTTCTAAAATTAATCCAAGTAGATTCAATATATACATATTTGTTATTTCTCAATATTAAGGAACCTTTGCATTGTAAGTTAAAATACGTGTAAGTCATGTCAGATTGTTATTTTAATATAACTGAATAATTTAATTTATTAGCATTTACTAGTGTTTTATATGATGTAAGTAAAACAGCATATTGCTTTTACAGGTTTGGTATCAAAATTGTTAGTTTCATAGTAATATTTGGAGAATTTTCCACATATAAAATATTTCCATCTAATTTGCTTTCACATCTACTTTTTATCAAAAGTAGTATTTCTTTACATTTTATCTTTTTGTAAAAAATATTTGATGAATATATACATTCTTCTATTGCTTTATTTATTAATCTCTGTTTTTAATCTTCATCAGTTTCTTATTTGTATCTTGGTGAAGCTTATGTACTTGAGTTGTTTTCCCGGGGTTTCTTTTAGAGGAAGTTGTAGTAAAATATAATTCATTTACGCAAAAATGCACAAACATATATGTAAAGCTCAAATGACAATGATAGAGTTAATTAATTCCATCAGACACTTAAAAGAATGAAAGAACAGTTAAATGCAACAGTGTTCTGAAAAACTTGAAAAAGCACTACTTCTATTTGTGGAGCACAAATTCTGATGTCATATAAAATCACCCTTAATAATTATATCCAAACTATTGAGACTTTTGGTTTCCAGTGGCAGACCTCACCTTTTTTCCTTTTCTTTTCTGGGCCAGGGCCTCCATCTGTAATACACTTTGGCTTGAACTCACTATGTAGCCCAGGCTGGCCTTCAACTGCTGGCAATCCTCTTGCCTCAGTCTCCCGAGTACTGGAGTTACAGACATGAGCCACTACACCCAGCTCTCCACTTGAATACTCTTAGACCAAAGGAGAATTTAGTGGCTAGATTAGTAGGTTTCCTGTTACTTACAACTAAAACTTCCTTAATCCATTACAGTGAATTCTAAGAGGATTTTCCTTCCACATTACTGACAATATTTCTGCAGAAGCAGTTTTGCCCTTTATTCCCTTCTATGCAGATTTTAATTCAGTTTCATATTTGGGGTTTTTCTTATATTCTGTTTCTAATTTTGGTTTCTTTTCATAGCTATAGTTATGTCAGATTTTTTTTTTTTTAACAGGGAATGGAACTCAGGACCTCACACTTGTCAGGTAGCACTGTGTTGCTGGGTTACATCCCTGGCCTTTTATGTCTTGTTGTTTCTGTTCTCTTCACAAAAAAGCCATGTCCTTGAGTTTATTTTGGTAATTTCAAGTAGATATTTTATAAAAGTTTAATGTGTTTCTTACAGAGAATTTTCTTTCCAGAGCCATGATCTTTCTTTGAATAATAAAAGGTGATGTTTCTACAGTACTTTTTCCACAGACTCCTAGGTAGAATTTTTTCTCCTGTCTATTCCTTTTGGAATTTGGAGAACATTATTGTTTGAGTCCAGTGATTGCCAATAGACAAAGTGAATTAAGTGTCATTAACTATTCTCAAATCTAAACTTAAAGGTCAAATTGATGTGTAAAATCTCTAATGCACTGCATTATTAAACAGAGCTGGAACTATTTATTACCAAAAGGAAAATTTCAAAATGTGGATTGGTAGCTTAGATTTTGCGGTAGGAAGGCAAGCATGATAGTGTCCCTCCTTCCCCTGCAGAGATGACCTTACCCTAATCCTTGAAATCTGTGAATATGCAACTTTAGACGACAAGAGATTTACAGATGTAATCAAGATTATAGGTCTTGAGATGGAGAGATTTTCCAAAATTAATCCAAGTAGGTTTAATCTTATCAAAAATCCTTATAAGTAGAAAGAACCTTTCCACATTTCTGAGCCATAGTCAAAAAGAGATGTGATCGGAAGGATCAGAGGAATGTTTATGAAAATAACTAAGACTGGTGTTGCTAGCTTTGCAAAGCAGGAAGGTCAGTAAGTCAAAGACTGCAGTTGCTTCTAAAAACTGGGAACAGCCTTTACCTGACAACTGGGGAGGTACTGACCAGATGTATGTATGAGATAGATATACAGACATAAGGGTCTCTCGGGGCCACAAGCCCAAAACCTCCTGGAATGCATAGCTAAAGATTAAAAGAACTTGCAGGGCTCCACTCCCATGTAGGATCAAAGCACATTGCTTTAAGAAATATATGCTCTGACCCTTCTCCTTCCCATACTCTGATTAATTACTTAGACTGGCCCTTAGGTCAGTCATGCAGTAGCCTATCTTTATGCTATCCCCAGTGAGTTCCTGCACAGGGATCCTTCTTTTGTCCTTTATCCTTGCTTTCTGGTTTTATCAATGAAAGGGCATAGAAGCTTCAGATCAGGGCTGTTTTTTCTCGCACCGAGGGGTCTCAGTTAAGGCATCCCCTCTGGGCCCTCTTGGAGGTTAAAATGGACATTGACTCCAAATAATTTCCGTTCCTTTGTGCTGCACCATGGTTGTGAACTGTGACAGACAACCAGCAAGAACATGAAGACTTTGGTTCCACAAACTCAAGGAACTGAATTCTGCCAACAGCCCAAATGAACATAAATCAGATTCTCATCCTATAACCTCCAGAATATGCACACATGCTGACACTTTTAGTTTGGCAAAATCATGTGAAAACATTGATCTCCTTAATGAGAAGATAATAATTTATTGTTATGGTTTGTGTCTAAATGTCCCCCCAAAGCCTCATTCAGTTATAGGGCAGGCTTCTAGAGTTTGTGATTGACTCATGGTCCAATTCTGGGATTATGGGTGTGAGTGCGACACCCGCCCTGGGGCAGGAAGCCTGTATACAGTGCAAGGGAGGGAAAGAAGCTTGCGCTCTTTCTCCTTCCTTTTTGCTCTTGATGCTTTTGCTGTCTTCTGCTGCAATGAACTGTTGCTCCTCTGCCATGCCACTCTGCCTTGGAGCCAGCTGTTGATGGACTGAAACCTCCACAAACTGTGAGCTAAATAAATCTTTCCTTCCTTAATTTTGGGCATTGGGTATTTTGTCTCTGCAACAAGAGAAAAGTAACCAAGACACTTACATTGTCAAAAGGGTTACATTTGTGGCAAATTATTATGGCATGGCAAATAAACTTAAATGATCTCAGTGATAGGTTATGGCAAATTTTACTTTCTAAAGATAGACCAATATTGCCCGTGACATTCTCCCCATAGAAAAGTGAGTCTGCCCTTAACCTCAAATCTGGGCATAATAGACACATGTCTAACCAATAGAATTAGGTAAAAATGATGTTGCATAATTTTCAGACAAGGCCAGAAAAGTCATGAAGGTTTCACCTTGTTTCTTGAAGTACTAACACTGAGAGTCCTGAGCTGCCATTTATACATGAAATTGATTATGCTAAGCCTGCCATGCTGTGATGGAACAAAGCCACATGGCAAGGTCCCATGTAAGAGAAATAAAAGCAGTCCTTCATCTCTGAGTCTTTCTCATCCATATGCCAGATATGCTGGGGGTTGATCCCAACCCCCAACAGCTGACTGCTCCCAGCCTTTGCATTTTCTCATCTAAGGCCCAGATAGAGTGCAGAAGAGACAAACCATCATTAAATGCCCTTTCCAATGCCTGGCCCACAGAGTTTATTCACATAACAAAATGATTATTGTTCTATGCCACTAAGCTCAGGGTGCTTTGCTATCCACATTAATAACTGGAACTCAGAAGGTATCATCTGAATTCAATACCCAATGGCAACGAAGCCAACTGACACAATGAAAAAAAAAATCACTTTGCCCCCAAAACTAATAATGCTCCCATTGAGAAATTTTGCCTTGAGACATTAATATATATTAATATGTGTCTACAAGGAGCTTGGGGTATAGCTCAATGGTAGAGTATGTACATACCATAAATCACATCAAAAATATTTACATACTATATACATATACACATATTCAACTTATATATATATGATATACACCTATATGAAAACTGATCTGATGTTATGTTTTTCTCTTATAACTGTTATTTCTCTCACTAAATAGTTTGCAATTCTTCTTTAAGGAGTATAGCATAGGAACAAAACCTACCTAGCAGTCTTCCTCAGTTTCTGTCTCTATCCTATTTTTGGCACTTATTGTCAGGTAATTCCAAGATTTAGATTGTCTTTGTTCACTCATCCCTCTTTCTGCTATGGTGGATGATAGAAGTTCCTCCTAAACAC
Source organism: Chinchilla lanigera (assembly GCF_000276665.1). Lineage (NCBI taxonomy): Eukaryota > Metazoa > Chordata > Mammalia > Rodentia > Chinchillidae > Chinchilla > Chinchilla lanigera. The sequence goes on along the minus strand of NW_004955430.1, from coordinate 10,007,242 downwards.
GTGGAGAGATGGATATTAATGAGGTTAGATGCGGAAAGAGGTCAGTGATAGAACTTTAGCCTTCTCTGGTTCAGTTGATATTTGTTTATCTTCAGTAAAGTACCCGCATGTTGGAGTTAAATGTAGACAATGAGAATATGACATTTTCCTTGATTTGTCATGTATTGTTTTAGAGGGAGAAGCTCGCTGAAGGTAGTTTTAAAATTTTTTTTTTAAAAAAGCCTATATTTTCATTCCATGATAATCAAAAAGGCATATACAATAACACCTTGGTTTGCAAATAGAAACGTTTGCAAAATTTTTCTTCTGTCCACAAACTCAGCAAACTCCACATCCAGTGACTAATACAACCTGGGCCATCTTCTCTGCACAAATGTGAGTGCAGCCATCTTTCCCAGAATCAAAGAACAAATTAAGTTTGTGAACTGAGGTTCCATTGTAGTTGAAATTCTACCTAACCTTTAGCAACTTGTCTTGTCTTCTCTCATCTCAGGTCCACAGTGCGATATGTTGGTTTCTCTGCTTGCCTGTATCTTTGTGGGTATTTTAACAAAAATCTTAATGTGGCCTATCAGACCCCTCTAGACAGTCCCTTTGTAAGCCCAAACTGCAGACATCCTATTAAAGTCTTTTGCTGTAACGTAAGATATGAAAGTTAAATTAGAGAATAGTCTGATATATGGAATTTAGCTGCACTCCAGTTTTTCAGGGATGCATCTGTTCATGTCTTCAGGCGTACATAAATGAATTGATAATTTGATATCAGGGGGAGTTGGCTACATATGTGACACTTATTATGACACTACAGCATTTGGAATGGGAATAGCATTATATTTGAAGGACTAGCATTATGTTCTTTAAGTATTTTTTGATAGAATAGTGTTTCAACTTCTGGTATTTTAATGTGAAAATTGAAAGTTATTAATTAATTATAGCATAATTTCTAATACCCTTGAAAGAATCAAATTAAATGGCAAACTGTGAATTATTTCATATTACCCATTTTACCAGTACAGGTAAACAATTCAAAGAACCATCAATTAAAGAAAACTATTGAAATTTAAACAAAAACACAGGAACAAAATGTCAGCATTGCCCATAATATGTCTAAGAAAATAGGTATGCTTAATTTTATTTGAATTACAACATTGGTCCCTTTTTGAATGAAAGAAAATTACTTTATCAGTCACATATTTAAAAATTCACACTATTGGGGCTGGGGATTTAGCTCAGCAGCACAGCACCTGTCTGGCAAGTGCAAGGTTGTGAGTTCGATTCCGGAAAACAAACAAACAAACAAAAAAAAAAAATCACACTATAATGTATATTATGTTAGGCTTTGACCATAAGATAAAATTCCCAAAGTAATTTTTCTGACAGAGCTCATAACTCTTTCACCACCTTCATCCTTGACTATGCATGATTTCCCATTACTGTTTATAGTTAGGACTTCTTCTGTCTTTACGATACATGGGCACGAAAGGCTATGTTATATTTGCAGTGGGAATCATAATTTTCAGGATCCTTGTGCTTATAAAATCTTTAACTTTACAATATTACTTAAAGCCATTTTTTTATTTTATAGAGGATTACATATTAAAGCAACACAAGGCTGCACCAATGCAAGGCCTGAGTTGTTAGTTTCCTGATGTTGTAGCTTGTTCTTTTAAAAGAGTAGTCAGTGAGTTCTTTGTAGTATTACAGACAATTTGACTAGCTTCATGGCTGGTTGTCTGTGTTTGCCTTCCCTTGATATTCCCTCTTCATTATTCTCTCCCTACATTGGAATTATTAACTGTATCCTCTGTCATAGGACTTCATATTGTCTCCCACTAAAAGCAAAATATATTTCTGGATCCTATGGATATTAAGCTTGGTGGTATGACTTGCTTAGACTACACAATGAGTAAAAGTGAAACTGGGCTGGTTTTAAGCCAAAGCCTGGAAACACGCAGAATGCTTCTACTCGGTCCTCTGTAATTCTGTCATCTGCCATGAGAGAACGTGATATGACAGGTCATGTGTGCTGAGCCCAGAATAAAGGATACATGTGAAACAAGTCTTAACCCAACACAAAGTTTAGAGTTTAGCCCTGCCAAGCCCAACCAAGATCAAGTGAATTACAGCCAACCCATAATTCTGGAGTGAGAAGAATAAGTGCTTGTTTTTGCAAGTTATAGAGATAGTAGGGTTATTTGTTATGAAACCGTGCTGCAATTGCAGCTAATACCTTTTCCATTGTCAATTTCCATGCATTTGTCTCCCTTTGTGCATGCTTAGTATTTTGAGATGGCTCTTCAAATGGACGGAATCAACTGGAACATACAAAGGGTCAATAGAGTCATTTTTGCCATAAAATTTCCAGGGTAGTAGTGTGATGTTCCATACTTTCAGTGTTCATATGTCAGTCACCTTTTAAAAGGATTTCTAGATGAGCAGTCAGCCTTTAAAAAAACCTAGCTGGTTATTTGGGGGTTCAACTATTTCTGTTAATGAATTGTGACTTGTCCATTCAAATTAAAAAAGACTCTGATGACAGATCAGATTTTGAACCATTAACATGTGAAAAAGCATCTGATCCATCTCATGAAGTAGCATACGAGCTTAACCAAGTTGCTTCAAGTGGACCATACACTTTATATTATTTATACACATACATATCTGTGGCAGAAAGATTCTAGGACAGTCTCCAAATATCATTGCCTTGTGGTACACACATCTCATCTAACATCTTCCTTTTACATGTAGAAGGGACCTGTGACTTGCTTCTAACAAAGAATACATTGTAATAGTGAATTGGATATCATATCCATGATTGTACTACATAATATTTAGTATCTCTCTTGCTAAAAATCTCTCTGTCTCTGTCTGTTTCTCTCTCTTCCTCTCTCTCCCTCTCTTTCCCTCCCCCACACTCCCACTCCTCCTTCTCTCAACCAAGCAATCTTCTGTGTCATGAAGTCTCATGGCAAGAAAGTGTAGGCAGCCTCCACTTGACATCCAGTAAGAAACCAAGGCCCTCATTTCTTTTCTTTTGATTTTATTTTAAAGAGAGTAGTAAGTGAGAAACAAACAAACAAACAAAATAGAACAGTAGCAGCATACCAGCATCACGAACATAAAAAAATCAAAGTAAGAACATTCAAAGTGATACAGGGTCTCAAGACAAAATAATACAAATAACAGTGGTTGTTACACTACATATCACTATCCTCAACTACATTGCTCAGATTACCAGATGTAAGAATTAAAGATTGCTCAAACCATTAAAGAGAATAAGAAAATAATTCTTTGATAAAACACTGGAGTTAATACAGTTTCACTAGACAAGATGGTAGGAGTTCACCATTGTAATTCCATTGCATAGTGTTACCTTCAAATCAGCTGCCCAGACCACCAGACACAAGCATGCAAAATTGATCAGAACATAAAAAATTGTAAGCATTAACTGTTCATTTCAATACACCATCAGATATCAGCATTACAGTCATTGCAGCTATTCATATCTATATATATTTATATTTTGCCTTCCTTCTTTCTTTCCCTCATCACAGTCATTCCTTCCTTTGAGCAATTTCTTTCCCTTTCCCATCATCTATTGTATATTTTGAGTTTTACCTAGTCTTTCAGGTTCTCACACCAAGCAGACAATATGATGTTTACACATGTGGGTCCAATTTATTTCACTTATGACTATGGTCTCTAGTTGCACCCATTTACCTACAAAAGCCTTGAGATTATCTTTTCTAATAGCTGAATAATACTCCATTGGATAAAAATACCACAACTTTTTTATCCATTCCTCAATGGATGGGCATCTGGGTTGTTTCCAAGATTTAGCTGTAACAAATTGTGCTGCTATATACCTGTACTGTTGTGGTATGATGTCTTTAATTCTTCTGGGAAAATATCCAGAAGGGGAATAGCTGGGTTAAATGGGACTTCCAATCCTAGTTTTGCGAGGAATCTCCAAATTGATTTCCACAGTGGTTTCACCAATCTACATTCCCACCAGCAGTGGAGAAGGGTTCATTTCTCCCCACAGCCTCTCCAGCATTTGTTATTGGTTGATTTCTTGATGATAGCCATTCTTTCTGGGGTGAGATAGAATCTCAGTGTTGTTTTAATCTGCATTTCTCAAATGACTAATGACATTGAACATTTTTTCATGTATTTATTCGCCATTAGTATCTCTTCATTAGAGAAGTGTGTTTTCATCTCAGATGCCCATTTTTGGATTGGGTCTTTGAGTTTGGGGGGCCTGATTTTTTTAATTCTTTATATGTCCTAGATAGAAGTTCTTTATCTGAGGAGCAGTTGGCTAAAATTTTTTCCCAATTCGTGGAGGCCCTCATTTATAACTGGCCAGAAATGAGTGAGGCACACTATAGCCTCAGCTAACAATTTCATTGCAAACATGTGGAGAGATCCTGAAGCAAAGAGGCTAGTTAAGCCACAAGGAGACTCTTGATGTGCAGAAACTCTGAATGGGTAAATATACACCTCTTCCTAAAAAGCTCAACTTATTACTTCAGAATAGATAAATAATACACTGATAAGATAGGAAATTGATGATTTTTATAATATAACACATATTTACTTTTATTCACTTAAAATACTATTGAATACTTACTAGACACAAAGCACTTCTTAAAACACTGAGTATTCAAAGGTAAATAAGATATATTCCTTGTCCTGAGGAGTTCAAAGTCTAGGGATTGTCAGACATTTAAGCAACTGTTCAGAGCACAGTGGGCCAAATACTTTAACAGGGATGTGAACTAAATGGTATATCATGTTAGTCATTTATGCTTTTCTTGGCACAACGTTTTAGCCTGTACCTAGAAAAAAATGTAGAGGTCTCATATGGCATATACTATAAAGTTGCTGTTGATATATGTTTATAAAGGACCCATCTATACATAATATGCCTTACTTACTTTTCACATTGCTGAGACAAAATACCCAACACCTAAAATGAGGAAAGGTTTATTTTGGCTCACAGTTTGCAGAGGTTTCAGTCCATAATTGGCTGGCTCAAAGGCAAGGTGGCATAGCCAAGAGGGCATTGAAGGGCAGGCAGAAGGCAGTAGAAGGCAAACAGCAGTAGCATCAGCAAGTCACAAACAGTGATCTTTTTTCTATCCCTCACATTCTATACAGGGTACCCACCCATAGCACTCACAACCAGTGTGGGGCAGCCTTAATCCTAGCATTGTACCATGAATCAATCCCAGCACCACCACATACCCTAAGTCCAGCCACCTCTGAAAAGCCCAACCTATAGCCACATGAGGTTTTGGGGGAACATCTAAATATAGGCCATAATAATACTGTATCAACCAGTGCTTACTAGAGAAACAGTTTAAAAACAAGATATATAAATATATTAGAATTTATATGATTGGCTTACAATGGTTGCTCAAAAAGTCAGATGTGGAAGAGTGCAAAGGGTCTGTCTGCATGCTGGAGATCTGAAGATTCCAGTCAAAGGTCTAGAGTTCACTATAGTGTCTTGTGCAAGTTTGTATGAGGAGGCTGAAGGGTCTGCTCCTGAAGGCTGAAGGGTTGGTGCTGGAAGCTGAAGACAATGTCCAAGGTAAAGGTGAAGACTCGTGTTCCTCTGACGAAACAAGCAATCCTTTCTTGTTTTCCTTTTATACCATTTTGGTGACAGTGCTCCCTAGAGTGGGTCTTCCACACCCAGAACTATGCTGAGCCAGTTTAGCGGGGCATTTCTTGCTCAAGTTGACACAATCAACCATCTCATATACCTATGAAAAAGTAATTCAATGGAAATAATTGCTGACATAGAGAACAAAAGGATCAAAGAAATGATTTGCATACATAACTGTAATCATGACTCCATAGTATTTTGATAAAATTTGAAAATCAATGCTGATCATCTCTCTCATAAAAGTTCTACTTCCTTCTAGAATAAAGTTTTCAGATGTGATGCTTTCAGAACAAAAGCTAAGACATTACTTTTACTATATACAATGGAGGAAAGATAGCCTCTTTAATAAGTGGTGCTGGGAAAACTGGTTATCTAAATGTTATAACAGAAACAATCTGTTGGAAAATAAAACAGGTAAAACTCTTGAAGACCTAGGCACAGGCAAAGACTTCCTGAATAGAATCCCAATTGCATAAGAATTACCATTAAGAACCAACAAATTTAAAAACTTCTTCATATCCAAGGGAACAACCAACAGAGTGAAGAGACAGCCAGCAGAATGAGAAAATAATTTTGCTAGGTATTCTTCAGACAGAGGACTAATATCAAAAAAAATTAGACCTTTCAAAATAAAAGACCTAATCAAAAATTGGTCAACTGAAATAAATAGACACTTCTTTGAAGAAGTACAGCCAATGAATACATGAAAAATGTTCACTATCTCTGTCCATTAGAGATATGTAAATTTAAACAAATGAGATTCCATTTCACTCCGAAAAGAATAGTTATCTTTAAAAAATAAAATAATAAATGCTGGTGAGACTGCAGGGAAAGAGAAACTCTTCTTCATTGTTGGGACTGTAAACTAGTACAACCATTATGGAAATAAGTATGGAAATTCCTCAACAAACTAAAACTAGAAATTCCACTTAATTCAGCTATTCTTCTAGGTATCTTCTTGATAGAGTTAAAGATATCATATTATAGTGAAACATGTTTACTCATGTTTATAGCAGCACAATTCATAATAAATAAATCTTGGAAATGGCCTGTATGTCTATAAACACATGAATGGATAAAGAAAATCTGATGTTTATACACTATAGAGTACTACTATGCCATAAAGAAGGATACTCAAATCATTTTTAGGAAAATGGATGCATCTTGAGATCATAACATTATGTGAAATAAATCAGACACACAGGCTCAAATATTACATAATTTTTCTTATGTGAAAAACCCAAAATATAAATAATGAACAAACTAAAAGATAGATAATAGGGAGGCAGAGCTCTCACAAATTGAGAGGGGACAAAGAGATGGAGGAAGGAGGAAGGGAGGGAAAAGGATGAAAAAGAATTAGGATGTGTTATGTACATGTAGCAACTTCCCATAAAGAATATAAGCATTATGTTCTGAAAATACGTACCAAAAAAAAAGTTGAAAAAAGAAAACATTACATTTACTAGGCATATCATTTAGATATATCATTTAGATATGTCATGAAAGATGTTTGAGCAATACAGCAAAAGATACTTTTGTCTTTTTGATGTTCAAAATAAATGATGTCCAGAATTTTCTATTTTGAGTGTGCAAACACTGAATTTCAGTCATTGTTATTGTATTTATGATAATTTCTTCCTCCTGTATCCTGCCTTTTCTGATCAAGATTTTAAGCTAATATTTTTGTTTGTTTGTTTGTTTGTTTGTTTTCCAGTACCGGGAACTGAACTCACAACCTTGTGCTTGGCAGGCAGGTTCTGTGCCACTGAGCTAAATCCCCAGCCCCTTCTAAGCTAATATTATACCTTTTTTTTTTTTAATTGAGTGGTCACTGTGTGCTAAATATGCTGTAGGAAGATACCTCATTTAATGCTCCCTAATACATTAGGGACTATTTTATCTCCACTTTAGAGATGGAATTTAAGCTACAGAGATTAAGAAATTGTCTCACAGCTTCATACATCCCTGTCTCAGAGGATGGCTACAGGGTCTCCAATCCTGTTACATGTTGCCTGGCTTCTGGAGGCTTCCTTTGATATTTTGGTAGATGCCTCCATGACCCTGTAGCTCTCATACTCTATATGTCTGCAAAACCAGCACCACATGCATGATGCCAAAGCCTACTGCCAGCTTGAGTAGACTAGGCTCAGTTAATGGAGTAGCTAAGCCATGGCTGCAGTAGCTTCTGAGTGCCTGGACAGCTGATCATAGTGAGAAGAATCCTGGAAAGCTACGGTGGCTAGGTAGCCTTGCTCAAGTATGTCTTCTCAAATGAAATGTTTACACTTTTAAACCCTTGAGCCTGGGATGAGTGGGCTCTTGATGGCTCCTGAAATGCCCTCAAAGCATATTTCTTAATGTTCCAGTACAAAATAGTTGTCTTCTATTTAATGTCAACAATATATGTGCTTTTTTTTCCTATCCAAATTGTCAGTTTTTCATATTTTTCCACTCTGGTGTTTGGTCCCAGTTCTCATTGTAAACTGTAAATTGAGCTTAAGGCAGCCAGCAATCTCTATACTGCAGCCTGAATGTTGTGCTGCCTTGAAATTTCTTCTGCTAGATTAACTAGTTCATCACCTTTAAATTCAGGCTTGCACAAACTCTCAGTACATGGACAAAATGTAGACATGGTCTTTGCTGCACTATACACAATTAGCCTCTAGTTCAATTCCTAATGGAGTCGTGAATTCTATCGGAAACCTCATAAATACAGTCTTTACAGTCTGCATGCCTGTCATCATTCTAGTCCTGTGAGCTCCCCCAAAATTACCCATTAAACCCCACTTACAATGTTTTAGCTTTCTATAACCTGTTTCTCCTATAAACATTTCCAAATCCTCCCCATAAAACAGTTTCAGAGCCTTCTGAAACACATTTGTCAGGCAGCCACTGCAATGACCTTACTCTTGATACCAATATCCTGTGTTAGTCAGCTTTCTATTGCTGTGACAAAATACCTAGGAAAAACTTAAATGAGTAAATGTTTATTTTGTCTCATTGTTTCAGAGGTTCCAGCCCATGATCAGCTGGCTCCAATGCAGTATGTCTCAGATGAGGCAGAAATACCATTGCAGAAAGGTTTAAGAGCAATTTAGAGCATGTTTGACCTGGTGATAACCAAAAGCATAATGTTACAAAATTTGATCTTACAGTGTCAAGGTATTTGACATCCTTTAAATATCAACAAATTTTCACACAATTTCCTCTAAGATCAGTTGGATATGTCTATTTATGTTTTTAAAAATTGATCTAGATAATTTTTTATGAGATATTCCATATATCCCCTTAGTTAACAAAATACACTAAATTTACATATTGTATTAGGTAGGTATAAAGCATATGGATTTAAAAATGGTTAAGAAGTCAGTGGCTGAAATATAGTACAGTAATACCTTGGTTTATGAACAATTCTGTTTGCAAACAAAAGCTTTGGCACAATTTTGCTTCTGTTTGCAAATTGCATTGGGTGAGAAACACTATGGCCATCTTCCCCACACAAACACAAACACAGCAGTCTTCCCCAAAATCATAAGACAAGTTAAGTTTATAAACTGAGGTGCCACTGTATATATTTTTCTTTCTCTAATAAAAGGTATAGTGGAACAGTCCAGGTTGGGTAGACAGGTTTCCATGAAGCAGTCCAGACACAGTTTCCTTTCATCTGGTTTTTCTGCCAAGCTGTGTATTTTGAGAGCTGGGTCATCATTATGTCTGTGTTTCAGGTGGCAGGAACAGAGGAGAGGTAGTACAGGGCAAGAAATTTTCTTCTAAGAAAGTAATGTGGAAAATGAACACATTGCCCCTTTTTACATGGATGAAAATTAAATCAAAAGACCACACCTAGCTACAAGGCGGAATGGGAAATGTAGCCTCCAGATGGATGGCCTTGTGCCCAGCTAAAGCTCAATTCCAATGGAAGAAGAGAAAAAATACATTTGGAAGAGAGGAGGACCCAGCACTCTACCATGGATAGGTATGCAGATATTACACACAAATTAGTTTCTGGTTTTAGCTTTTTGGGGGAGGACATGCTCTCTAAAGAATATTTTTCAATGATTGGGAGGAGACTTAAAATGACTTTAAAGCCAACTCTAATACTACTGATTGGCTGAGTACTACTTATAGCTACTCTTTAATTATAGGATTAATAAATGGTTATATCAGGTGAGGGTGTTTTGAAATTACATATGAGAAAAAGAGTATTTACATGCTCTGGGTAACTAACAGAAGGAATGTGTTGAACACATACTGTTTTATCTGCCAAATATCTCTTCTCTTTCTGACCCTTCTTTAGGAGATCGACCCTCTTCTATGACTTGAAGTAGTTGGTGCAGAGTAGATGTCCTTTGTATGTGCTATGCTTCTAGCTTCCCCCAAGGAAAACTACCCTAAGTATTTCTCTCCACATAGAATTACTCAGATTCTGTATGTACCATGGTATAGATTCCACTGGATAATCTCAGCCTTGGAGTCTCAGTACCGTGATATTTTCCTGGGTCTTGCCAGCTAAGAGGTTCTCTCCTGCTATTAGTAATCTGCAGGCAACGTCCCCATTGCTTCTTTGGTGTGCATCAGTTCTATCATGCTAAGTCATTTTCTGAGTTAAATTTCCTTTATTGTAGATAAATGTTCCTATTTTCTTCATTAGATATTGGTTGATAAAATGATCTACTCTCTTGATTTTTGCATTTCATCACACTATTTGCCTTTTGATCTCAATTCTCAAGTGTCTCCGAAAGAGAAGCTCATCAACATGCTTTGTTTCAAGCTCTTGATGAAGGATCAGGAGTAGTGAGAAAGGAGAGATGATTAAGGGATGGTGGTTGATAATTGTAATTATGAGCTGGTCAAACAGCCCGCAGAGTGATGGGAGTAAGAGAGTGAGAAGCCAGAGCAGAGCTGGGTCCCTAGAACTACTGATGTGGCCTAAAGATCAGTGCAGTTGTATTCTATGAGGCCATCTGGGTCTCCCAGTATGGGAACCACCTGGATAAAGTTAATAAGGATGGTTTTCCCTGTTTCTTCACTTTTGCTTTATAATAAACCCTTAGGTAATCTAGATACTCTGTGACTTGTCTTTGCAAAGTGGAAGAACCTAATGAATCTTTGGTAGCTCAGGAAAGAGATGATGAGGATCTGGGGTGAGAAATGTTTTTAGGACTGAGGAAGAAAGCCCATTATGTATACTGTAAAATATAGTTTGTTTACCTTGGCTGACTTCGAGCTACAACTTGCTGTCCATGCAGAGAACCAACATCCCAAGAATTATGCACTAGCTGGGGAGAAGTTCAAAATTTCAGTTTCTGAATAGTGTTTGTACCTTCACAAAGCGAGTGGCAGATGATGTCTGTACTGATTCTTCACATACTACCTACAGCCCAACATTTATTGGATTTTGTTTAGTCCTGTTTCTCGACCGTCATCTCAGTATTTACTAGTAATGGTAAGGTTGACTAGTTTAGCCAGAACTCTCATTTGAAAGTTTTAAAATTTTATTTACTAGTTCTGATTAAATCTAACCAGGGGCACTAACAAACTTGTCAGCTTCCATAAAGAAGGGCAACAGAAAAAGAAGGAATTGCTGTGTGGAGTATTTAAACAGAATAAAGGTCTCCCACGCAGGCACCTTCCTCTGAAGATAACTTTTGGAAATCTGACCTTTCTCTGCCTTGGTTTCCTTTTTGTGGACTTTACAGAATTAATTTCCTTTGGCACTCTTTGTAAAGATAGGCTAATAAGACCATAAATCTTTTTTACTAGGCGAAGCATTTACCACTCTAATTAGCATTACCATTCAAAGGCTTTCATATTGGGGAAATAAACACCAGCATTCCAAGTGCTTGGGTTAAAGGGAATCTTAAATCATGGTTAGGCAGATGCTGAGGGCTGGGATTTAAACACTGCTTGCATTTTGATGGTCAGTCATGAGACCTCTGGACAGATGCTACAAGGCTGAAGTTGTCCTACGTTTGAGGATTAAAAAACCGAGGTTAACACCATGGGCTTGTAAAACATAACTTTGATATTTCTATAGTCTATACTATAAAGTAAGTCTGCACAAAGTGCTAGTGAGTCCTGTAAAGCAGAGATGGGTAAATTTCAGTGACAGATGAACTGCGTTTGTTTACTAGGTTATTCCTTTTCTTTTCTTTCTTT
>NW_004955430.1:9908352-9994314 GCF_000276665.1 Chinchilla lanigera | reverse complement strand
TGCGGCTCCACTTCCTCCCCGGGCAAGGTCCCCGTTCATTTGGGCCCGGGGCAGCGCGCTTCCTTCACAGGCCGGAAGCGAAGCGGGCCCCGAGTCCTGTTTCAAAATGCAGCCTCTGGAAGACAGAACCCCTTCCCGCAGTCCACTTCATTTGTTACAGGACGACTGAGTGCCTGTTCCCCAGTGGAAACTGCGAGCTGGAGGCCTGTAGACAAGAGGAAAACTTCGCAGCTAGTGAAGTATTGAGGCTGTATGGATAGGTTTTTATGCCTCAGCTACTGTCCTGGGAACACACAGCCTTCCCAAACAGGAGTCTGGTCTCCCAGCGACCTAGACCTTGGTTAGTGCTAGTTATTAAGTAGTTTCAGCTGCAGGAATTTGGACCGTGTTTAAAGTTTATACTCTTTAGTTTTTCCCCCCTGTATGATGACTTTCTCGAGACTTTCATTTGTCAAGTCTGAATTGGACTAAACCTCGAATTTTAACATATGTGCTGCAGACTTTTGGGCTGGTTTGCGCTGAAATTTTCTAAACCTACTCACTCCTTTGTACTTCAAAATATAGTCCCAATAAAAATATGTATTAGTGTTGTGCTATTGCACAAAATAAAAGCAGGAAGTGTTAAATGTAGGCATTGCTGAAAAGCCTTTGAACTTTTTTTTTATATCCGTGACAAAGAAATTCGTTTATACATTGGTTATTTCTCTGGGCTTTTCTAATTCCAGAAGTTGGTAATTTTCATACCGTATCAAATGTGAACGAACATTTTTAGTTATTAACTGCAACAATGTCAAAAGAGCAAAAACTCAGACCTGAAAGCCCATGAGAATCATCTGGGCTCTTGCTAAAAATGCAGCTTCTAATTCACTAGGTGGGACATACTCCTTGCTACTCTGCATTTCTACAGTGCTTAGCAGGGCGGGGGGTGGGGAGGAGAAGATCCTTTGAGTACCAAGGATGTAGGTAATTTCTATGCGAAGAAATAACTTGGTGTATTTATAAATGAACATGTTCCTTTTAGTAATCCCTTCTGGGTGTAGAGGTGACTTGGCTAAAGAGTCAGTTGGCAAGGTTCACTGAGAAATCTTGCCTAGAGAAATCCATTACACAGAGTGGGTGAAGTGTAGATGGGGCGGGGGAGGGATAGAAAGAGCTGCAAAGACCTTGTCTGGAATCTGTGTGGTGCCTGCATCGCCTGACCTGTGATTTTTCCTATGGAAGCTTGTATTTCTAGTGGAAAGACTTACTTGTCTATAAGTAATTGGGTTTTATCAACATACCTATAGGCGTGTAATCCTGTGTATGTGAATATACTTCTGGGTGAAAATCTTTTGTTGATAGGCGGGTAATCTGTGTATGTGAATATACTTGTGGGTGAAAATCTTTTGTTGATAGAAGGATTGAGTATCTGCTTTCTCTCACCCTTTTACTTGCAGCCTCAGTTGGCTATTGCATTCTTGGGCTTTGGAAGGAAATTTTTTATACAGTTGAGAGTCACACTTTCTGAGGGTGTCCTACCTAGATTCAGATTTTTTTTCAAAGTAATTTTTATTATGTTACTTAGAGTTTAAAGTGTCACATACAGCCTCAGGTGCATAAATATTGTTGTCCTTTCTTTAATGATGATGGGGATTGAACCTAGGACCTCTGGCATGCTGAGTACTTAAGTTTTTAAGAACTTTATGAAAGTATGATTGAATCTGCTCCTACATTTTTATAGTCCTCACTTTAGTCATTACCTTTGTTTATTTATGTTTTTTTTTTTTTTCTGTGGTGGTGTTTTGGTACTCGGAATCGAACCCAGGGCCTCACACTTGCCAGGTAGGTGCTGTGTCACTGAGCTAAATCCCTGGCCCTTCTTCAGGTTTTTAAATTGTATGTATAACAGTACTTTTTGAAGCACTTAGTATGTGCCAGGCACTGTTCTAAGACCTTTGCATCTTTTAACTCATTTAGTCCTCACAGTAGCTTTTAAGGAGAAGGAAGCAGGGAGGGAGAGTCCATGAGCCTGGGTTTATGCAGATAAAGGAGAGCTGGTATTCTGACTTGTCTCTAGAGTTTGTCTATGTGCTGCCTTGTTAAAAGCAAATCAGTGATACTTTTTTTTTTTGTACTGAGAATCAAACTCAGGACCTTGCGCTTGGCAGGCAGGCCCTTGTGCGTGTGGGCTGTATCCCTGGCCCATGTGATACTCTTTAATCCTTTTTTTTTGGTGTAGTATTGTTGAAAATTATAAGCTTTACTTTTCATTTTAAAAGTGAAAATTTTCTCTTTTATTTCTTGCATTCTATTCTAGAATGAAACCCTTAGTAGTTATAGTCTTTTCTCAACAAGAAATTCAACTCTGCAAAATTGTATTTTGCTTGCACCTGTTTGCTGGATCAATCTGTATTTCTGTGTCACTGTTAAATAATATACTTCCTTTTGATTCACTGAGTTTCTCAGTCTTTCATATCCTTGTCAGTCTTTTTTGCTATCCTAATTAGGTTTAGGAGTTCACTCGGCTTTTCTATATTGTTATTTTAAACTTGTTAACACTTAGGTTTAGGGGTTGTCTAGATTCCTAACCTTTTATTTGGTCAGTAAGGACAATAAAAACTAAGCATTGGTCATTATGATATTTTAATACTGCACAGTAAGGACAACCCTAGAACAAAGAATTACCTTTTAAATTGAGTAATTGTGATTCATAAAAAATTAATATATCATCCTTCCTTTAACCCTGTTTCTGTAATTTGTCTTATTTCTATACAAGTTTGAGAAGTGGTGCTTCTATATCTGATCTAAAACATTTCTCTCAACGTGGAGTGATTAGTAGAAAGGTAGTATGTATAGTATGATTACTAGAACTTGAGAAGTGTGAGCGGTAGGTAGGTTTGGTAAGCAGGGAGGGAGAAGCAGGAGGGTGGGTCTGTGCGCTGCTTGGGTAACAATGAGTTTGGGAAGGAAATCAGTATAATAATAGATCTCAGACATAAATGCTTCCTCAAAAACACATTATTTAGGAAAATGTTAAACATTCTACAAATGTCAAACATTTAAAAATAACACTTATGTAATCACTTATTAACATTAAACATTACATAAATTGAACCATAAGAAGAGGCTAAGGGCTTATTCTTAGAATTGTACAAATTCTCTCTTATTCTTTTGGTATTACAGTATGCAGTGTTGACAGCCTTGCTGTACATTCCCTTGCTGGCTTTCCCATTCCTTACCCTGATGCTCTGAAGTGGGGCGGCATGGTCCACTGTGCTCTCTGGGCCTCACAGCTGAGTGGCAAGTCCGTACTTAGAGTAAACTTGGGGGAGCATTTGTTGGATGTGCTGATGGACATCTAATTTATATTTTCACTTGCTAATAGTGATTTTAGTATATATATATATATTTTTTTTGTTTACAAATTCTGTATTACTGTGGTATCTGTAATAATGCCGTGCCACCAGTTAGTGTCATAATGCCTCAATTTCTCATCTTTAAAATGGTTCATTGTAACAGTAACTACCTCATAGGGTTGTTTTGAGAATTAAGTGAATCAGTGTGTGTGTAAGTATAAAGTGCTTCATATTATCATGATTAATACATGGTTAGAATATGGTTAGATACCATATTCTACAATGGATAGTCTTCAGTGTGGTTGATTGATTTTTAACCATGTATCAAGAGTAACTACATTTGAATCAACTGAATGGAAGTTTTGTACGTTTGTGAGAAGGTTGTATGGGCCAGGCAAGAAAAGAGTTTATACTTTTTTGTATGAAAATACAACACTGATACAATAATGTTTTTATACCTTTGGAGAATGAAATATAAATAAATAATGGATTGACAGGTCTTTTAAGACAAGGAGGTGAGGCTTCTGAAAAAGATGTCCTTGGTGGTGGTATAAAAAGATTGGTTTAAGATTTTTCAAGGATAATATTGTGAAGCCTAGGGAATACCTTTTTTCTGAACTCTGTCTATATATATTTTACTTAGCTGACTTTTTTAATCTTTCAAACAGTTCTTCTTTATGTTCTTCAGGCCTGGCCTACAGACCCTTTATCTGAAACCCAGAGACTATATGTCTCAGAAGTAAAAAAGTTTTTTGAGATTTAAAATCTTAAGATGGCACATATGGTATATGTAGGGAGAGCTCCTGTGGATAGGAGCAACCATCCCATAAATGTACACATGAATTTTCTCAGAATATTATGCATATTAACATTAAGTAGCATAACAAAGACTATGAAAAACGTATATTAGTTCAGGTCAAGTTTAGTGATATTTTTGATTTTCAGAGATTTTTTTATCTTTGGTGATAAAGATAAGGGATTTGGTTTGCATATATTTGTATTTTATAATTTTATATATGATTGTATTCCTCATAGTGCCCCTGCCATTGATCAGAGAATTCTTGGAAGATAGGAGTGGCATCTAGTAGGTGCTCCTTAGTTTGAACTGAGCCTGGTAATAGTGGCCTGTATTGTCTGCACTCTTGAGAGGCTGGGGCAGGAGGATCATAAACTCAAGCCCATCCTCGGTAACTTAGTGACTTAGTGAGACCCTGCCTCAAAGTGAAAAAAACAAAACAGGGTTGAAGGGCACATCTCAGTTTGAAGGCCCTGGGTGTGATCCCCAATAGTGAAAAAATGCATTAGTTTGGATGAAAAACATTTGAAGGTAATTCAGTCATTATTCAATGCTGCACGTGGTTTCTATGCCTGTGAAAATACTAGTACCTGCAGATTTATCATTTTTATTAACTTAGTTGCCTAAAATAGGTACTTATTGGCTTACCTTTTTGAAACAATACTTTTAAAGAGATTTGAAATAGGCATTTTAACTGATTTCAAGTTTTCATAAATTTTTGTTAAGAATGTCTGTATTTACTACTTTGCAGGTCATGAAGTTTACATTTAAAAGAATAACTGACTTTTAAAATTGGTTGATCCTAATTTTATATAGTAATTGTTGGCAAGTGAGGTGTGATTATATATGAATGAAGAAATTCCTGCTCTCGGTGCATGTATTAAGTCCTGTAATCACAGTATGATGCCCTGCTATTAGAGAAAGTTTTTTTTTTTTTATTTTAAAGAGAATAATAACAATAGCAAAATACCAACAACACAGACAAAAACAAAACAAAGCAAAAACAGTAAAAATGATACAGGGTTTCTGAACTAAATGATAGGAATTGATATTGGTTGTTGTACTGCATATTGTTATTTTCAGTGAAGCTATTTGGGGTACCAGAGGTAAGATTTCAAGATTGATCAAATCATTAAAGAGAATAAAAAACAACAGCAACAACAAAAAAAAACGTTAGAAGGAATACAGAGTTTCACTAGACAAGATGGTAGGAAGTCACCAATGGTTGTTATATTGCATATTGTTGTCTTCAAATTAGTTGTTCAGATTATCAGATATAAGCATGCAAAATTGGTCAAAAAAATTGAGCATTAACTGTTCCTTTCAATAAAACATTAGACATCAGCAGTACAGTTATCCCAGTGAGAAAGTTTTTTTTTTTTTTTTTTTGTTAATTATGAAAAGTTATGCCTGATGCTGAGCACAGTGGCACACGCCTGTAACCCAGTACTTGGAAGGCTGCAGCAGGAGGATTGCTGTGAGTTCAAGGCCAGCCTGGGCTACATAGCAAATTAAAGACCCATTTAAACTACATAGCAATCCCTGCTCCCCCCAAAAACTTATACCTGTTGTGGAAATTTTATTAAAAAAGGATAAATTATTACTATCATGGACTGCATAATAATGGTCTTGTTGCTGGGAGTGGTGGCACATCCTTGTAATCCCAGCATTTGGGAGGCTGAAGCAAGAGGATTGCCATGAGTTCAAAGACAGCCTAGGCTACATGAGTTTAATGCCAGCCTACACTACAAAGAGAGACTGTGTCTCAAACAGTGGTTCTGTTAATGGTGGACTGCATATATGACAGTGGTCCCATGAGATTATAATGGAGCTGACAAAGTTCTATCACCTAGTGATCCAGCACATTATTTTTTTTAATTTTTTTTTTAATTAAGTCTTTTGCAAGTTTTTTGTTGTTGTTGTTGTCTTTCTTTTTTTGGTACTGGGAATCAAACTCATGACCTCCTACTTGCCAGGCAGGTGCTATGCCATGGAGCCATCTCCCTGGTCCTTTTTTGTCTTTTTAAGACAAGGTCTCACTATGCAGTTCAGGCTGGCCTTGAACTCACTTTTTAGCGCAAGTTGGTCTTGAACTTGCAATCCTTCTACCTCAGCCTTCCGAGTGCTGGGATTACAGGCAGGCACCACCATGCCTGGCTGAAACAGCACATTATTGGGCTGGGGATACAGCTCAGTGGCCCAGTGCCTGCTTGGTAAGTGCAAGGTCCTGAGTTTGATTCCCAGTACCAAAAACAACAATAAAAAATGTAACACATTATTTATATGCTTGTGGTGATAGTTAGTACAAACTCACTGTACTGCCAATCAAAAGTATAGTATATATTTAGGTGTGGTAGAAAATATTTGATAATAATCATAACTATGTTATAGGAATATGTATTTACTATACTTTTTATTGTTAGAGTGTACTTTTACTTATTCAAAACATTACTGTAAAATAGTATGTTGTATTACTCCAGCAGCAGCTTTATATACCTCATGTTTCCATATCTTTTGATAAAGAGGCCATGTTGAAGGGTTGACCGTACCATTGTACTATCTAGGTTTGTGTAAATACTGTCTAAAATTGTTTTGTTTTTGTTTTTGTTTTTTTGAGACAGGATCTTGCCAGTGCAGGCTGGCCTTGAACTTGCAGGTGATGCTCTTTCCTCAGCTTCCCAAGTGCTGGGATTACAAGTGTGCATCACCGTGCCCAGTTTACAATGTTTTTACAGTGATTAAATTGTCTAATGATGTATTTCTCAGAATATAAATGTCATTAAGCTACCCATGACTATACCCACACTGTTGGAAACTTCTTAAAGTTCTCTTTAGGTCTGTCTTGTCTTGAGAGGTGCCAGAACAGTTGCCTGTTTGTACTGCAAGTATTAGTTTAGAAAGCTGAGTAACAACTGTTGGTTAGCAGGTGTGTTTTATTTCCTAGTGTTTACAAAGTTTTTGTCCCTAAGATAAAAAGGTAGAAAATCTTAATAATTAGATGAGTGAGAAGTAAACCTGTTTCTGATATGACCACCTTGTGGAAAATACTTCAGAAAAGAATAGTCCTTCTGGTGGCGTTGTGATGATACAGTGTTGCAACAACACAGAGCCTAAATCCTAGGTTCAAGATGGAGAGATGTGCAGACTGATGAAGGCCAGTGGAGATTAGAATAAATCTGTTTGGTTTCCCAGAACAGTACCTTTGGCAGTGTGCCAGCATCTACCTGGCAGAAATCCAAGAGGAGTTACTAATAATACAACTCTTCCTATGTTGGGATGAGAAAGTAGATTGATTGCCCTAAATCGTAGGTGGATTTGGGGGACTAGCATTGGAGAGGTAGCATTAATGAGGTAGGTAGGTGGTACCAATCTTTCTGTTTTTGTCTATTGCATTGATGAAACAAGGCTTTTACTTCCATAAGGTACAGAGAGTCTTATAAGAATTTTGATTAGTAGATGTCAGTGGCTTAGGGAGAGTTGAGATAAATTGCTTCCTTATCCACCTTCATTTTTCTTAAGTAAGGTAGGGGTAAATTTTACTTTTTTTTTTATCCTGTGGTGTGTGTGTGAATACACATACCTATTTAAAAAAAAAAACATAGATTCATACTATTTTGTTTCTTGCATTTTTCATTTAATGTTGCTTGTCATCACAGTCCCATATAACTTTTAGTAGCTAGATACTGCTTCATTGTATGTCTTTATATAAGTGGTCCTTTATTTTTAGATACCCAGATTTTTTTGGCTCTTTCTGATAAGTAGTGCAATGATTTTTTTTTTTTTTTTGACTACTATTCCTTTGTACCTGTGCATTTTTTAGGGAAAATTCTTTTGAGTAAAATTATTGGGTCAAAATATATACTTATGCTTGGTACTTGGCTAAATTGACCAGCAGAAATGTTACACCAGTTATCCTTTACAAGCAACCATTTGAAAAGCTTTATACTTTGTGATTATGGGCATTATTTTTGATTTAATAGATTTATTTAAATTTAATTGGATTTATATTTCTTTCCCTTCTCTTGCCAAGTTCTGACATTTTTTATAGTTGCTTTTCCTTTGTTTCTTGTGTAGACCTTTCCTACCTTACATTTACATAGCAATTTATTTTTTTTCTATTTTTATACTTTCATTTCCAACTTTTAGCTTTTCAGTTATTCCAAAACGTGTTTAATTGTATAGTGTGAGGTAGAGGGTGCAACAAAATTTTAAGCTTTCAATTAGCCAGTTTCCTCATTACTACTAGTTTTCTCTTTTTCATGCGATGTCAGAAACTTTATCATTTGCCTATTCTGTCCATATATATATATTTTTTTTTGTTTATTTGTTTTTTTGTTTGTTTGCTTTTTTACTTATGTGAACGCTCTCTGAAGTTTATTAAGGTTTAATGTTTATATTTTATATATGCAGAATCTGCCAAAAAATGTATACATCAGGAAAAGGAAAACTTCTGTAAATATTTTAATACTAAGTTTATTAAGACGTCATGAGATAAATACAAGTTATGTTTGACTTCTACAATTACAAGAAGTGTTCAGAGTGGTGGCCATTAGCTTCCAGACATTTATTAGTATAGCAAACTGCTGAAATGTGTATACATTTTTTTCTTTGGCAGATTTAGTATGTAATATTTCTTACCTGATTTGGGGTAAATAGTAAAAGGTTTTTTTTTGTGTGTATTTATTTTTTAAATAGTTGTTTCCTGAATTTGTTGTGTATTTTATGTAATGGCTTTTGAATTGATTTTCTTAGATTTTTTTTTTTTTTTTTTTTTTAGATAATCATATCTGGAACTAGCTATTTTTTGTGTGAGGATTTTTGTGATTAATTTTCACCTACGGAAGCTGTGCTGGAATGATTTTTAAAATTTCATTGACCTGAAATAAGATGTTTTGATATGGACCATGTGATTTGATCTACTCTACTCTCAATAGATTTTAAAATATTTTGGAAAACTACTCCGTTAAATGGTATCAGAAGACTCTTAGAAGTTATGTGATTCTACTTGTATGTGGAAAGACTCTTGCTAATGTGCACAGCTCTCTGGTACTTTAAGTTAAAACTGCCTGCAGGCTTTCTTTGCAATTGTAGTGTTCTATCTCCACTCTCCAGCTATTACTCCCAGGTTTTACACTTTATTTTGTTAGAGCCTGAAGATTTTCCTTTGCAGTGTGGCAGAAATTAAAAGAGAAAATTGAGACTACAGAGGTCAGATTGTGCAACATAAAGTAACTTCTTTACAGTATCATATTTCAAGATTTTCTTTTTCTGCTTGATGATAATACTTTATTGTGATTTTTATTTTAGATCATGTTCCTGTCGTGGACTGCTTATTGTTTTCCAGGCCAAGTTCTTTTTTTGTTAAAATCGAGTATAATGTAGCCATTGACATAAATGGACCTGGATCCATTGGAAGTAGGACACAATGTTGGAGGAAGGAAGTGGGAAGTACCTGGTACATGAACTCTTTCTCTGGCTTCATTTCCAATTTTTAGTCGCCTTTGTCTGTCTTCTATTACTGTTTTTGTGTTTTTTTATTTAGTCTCCAGATACACCTCATTTCCTTTCTTCGGGATACTTTGCATCAGGCTGGAAAGGGTCTTAATCATCGCCCCTAAGGTCCTTCTTTTGTGTCACAAAACTACATGTAGAAGGCCCTGACCAGTAGCAACCAAATTACCTTATAAAGGGTGTGGTAAAATGTTGACTATATTTGGTTTCCTCATAACATAGAAGCATTAAAGAAAAGTGTGGTATATTTGATACCTTGTGTCTATCTGAGTCTAGAAGCTTAACTAAGTAACTCAGCAGTTCTCCATTCTGGGATGAAAAGGATGCCCTTTCTGCTCTAGGATGTTGTTCATTGTGTCAACTTGAAAAGTTTAGAAGTTTAGGGCTGGGGATATAACAGTGTCACAGTGCCTGCCTGGCGAGTACAAGGTCCTGAGTTCGATTCCCAGTACCAAAGGAAAAAAAAAAGGTTAACTATGTGACACAGCTGGGAGCCAAGGTCCTTACTTTGTATTCTTTCTGAGCCTGTGCAAGAGGAGGGCAGGGAGATGGTATGGGCATGGGTGGATAGCCGATATACAATCTAAGGAGGGAAAAGAGGCTTGCTCCCCTCCCCTGGTGCTCTTGTTGCTTTTGCTGTCTTCTGCCACTTTGAGGTGTTGCCCCTGTGCCCTGCCGCCCTGCCTGGGAGCCAGCTGATTATGGACTGAAACCTCCACAAACTGTGAGCTAAATAAACCTTTCTTTCCTTAATTTTGGTCATTGCATATTTTGACTCAGCAGTGAAAGAAAAGTAACTAACATTTGTGAGAGAGATTATAGTGAGATATACTTTATACAATTATCAGTAGAAGCATTAAAGAAACTCAAGAGAGAGAATATGGTGAGATATACTTTGTGAAATTATCAGAGAATGCTATAATAGTAACAGTGGTTATGGTTTATATCTAGAGGTTCCCTAAAACCTCATGCACTCACAGGTAGAGGTTTTGGGAGCTAGCTGGATTTAGGGTATGTGATTCTGGGTGCTAAATTAGTCCACTGATTGGTTTAGCATAGTTTTAGCTGTGGGTAATGGGAAGGCCCACCCTGAATGTGGGTGGTACTACCCAAAAGGCTTGTAGCCTGGATGGGACAAAAGGGGAAGAGAGGCTTGCCAGTGCTGCCTCCTTCCTGATCTGCTGTGGACTGTTTCTGCTCTGCTGTGCCCCTGTGCATTGCTGCCTTGCCTTGGAACCAGCCAGTTATAGACTGAAATTTCTGTAAACTGTGAGCTGAAACAAATCTTTTCTGGTTTAATTTGTGGGTGTTGGGTATTTTGTGCCAGCAACAAGAAGAGTAATTAAGACTCTTGAGGTTTACAGGAGTTGGTTGGGGAATACAAAGGAAGTAGTGAAGTATTAGTTTTAGATAAAGCTTCTAAACAGACTTACATTTCTAATCCTAATCCTTTTAGCCCTGTGTGTCTGCCCACAGTTGAACTCCACTTTTGGACACCGCATAGGAAACTCATTTTCTATGTGTACAACTGAATTTATCATTTTCTTTATAAAGTCTATTTCCCGTCTGTACAGATTTTTGTTTTTTACTATGTTTTTTAAACTTCAGAGGGACATTACCATCATCATTTTAATTGTTCAAGCCTAAAACCTGGCAGATACATTTTTTCTCCTTTTTCCCATATACTTATGGCAGATTCTACTTCTTGAATCTGTTATGTCTTCATCCCAACTCCTTCTGCTCTAGTTCAGTTCCCTATTGTCTCTTGCTTGTGTCTCTGTACTGACTGGTCCTCTGTAGCAGGTGTTGATTGATTGATATTTTTATTGATTTATTTGTGGTTCTGGGGAGGAAATCTAGGACCTTTATACTGAACCCCAACCCATTCTTATTTTTTAATTTCTAATAAGGTCTTGCTGAGTTGTTTTTGCTAAGTTGTCCAGGCTGTGCTAGAACTTTTGATCCTCCTAAGTCAGCCTCCCAGAATGCTAGGATTATAGATATGTACCACCACAACCAACTCAATCAGGTGATCTTTTAAGCTCTGATTTGATTTTCACTCTCTCGTTTAAAACCCTTCAGTACTTTCTACAGTATTTTGTATTTTTGTCTTATGTCTCCCTCTTCTGCCTTCCTTACATTATGTAATTTTGTTATAAAATACTGATTTCTTTGATTTGTGCAATTGGACGTTTTGCTTGTACTGAAATATTCTTTCCACCTCACCTTACTGACTTTTGTGAGATCTCAATAAAATAACACTTCTCCAGGAAGTTTCCTCACACCACTGAATCTGTGTTCTCTTCTTTTTTGACTGAATACCCTATACAGATCTATAACAGTGATGTATTGTGAGTACCCTTTTTATTCACTAGTCCATGACTTCCTTTTAACTGGTCTTTTGCTGGGGCATCATTTTTATGCTCATATTTCTGATGTTATATCTGTTGGAAGTAGATGCTGTATATCAGATACTATTCTAGGTGCTAACTATAGCAGCAAATGCGGGATTGTTTTGGTTATTAACTGTTGTGTGATAAAACACTTCAAAACTTAATTAGCTTAAAGCAGTAGTAATACTTATATACTCATTATTGTATAATTTGTGGGGCTAGTTTATTTCTGTTTTACTCAATGTCAGTGTAGTAGGGATTTAGAGTAACTACTTCCAAGATAGCTTAGTCACATAGCTGGCAGTTGTGTCCAGGAGCTCAGGTAGGGGCTGTTGGCCAGAGCACCTACGGCCTTTTCATTTGACTTGAGCATGACTCTTAGGTTTTGTGAAGGATGTCCTAAAATGAGCAGTTCATAGGGGCAGAAGGTAGAAAAAGCCAGACCTCTTAGAGGATAGGCTTACACTTTATAGAGCATTATTTCTGGTTTATTCTATTAATATAAATTAAGAAAAATGAGAGCCCAGATTCATGGGGAGGAGAATTAAACTCTCTCTTGAGGGAGAGAGTGACAAAGAATTTCAGCTATATTCAGTCTATGCACACCTAAAAAAATAAAACTATAAAATTGTTAATTCTTGTCTGTACTTTCATCTTCTTGTCATGACAGTATATCATTAATAAAAAATCAAATCAACATTAAGTAAAAATTGAAAAAGTGACCTCTTTCTAAAATCAATTTTACTTGATGTTCCCTTTTTCTGTCCATATGAGCATCTAGCTCCTAATTTTTGGTTGTGCATGCAACTCCTAATTTTAATCACTTGTTTTTTAAAATTTCCTCTTTCATAAATCCTTATGTGCTAATGTTGCTACTCAAAGTATATTTCTGAAATTGGGATTATTGTATCAGAGGGTATGTATAATTTAGTTGGTACTTAACTGCCAACTTGCCTGATAGATAATTCATACACACATTACAAGATTCATTTGCACATAACCTTGCTACCAGATGGTATTATACATTAACTTTGGTCATTCTGTTGGCAAATAATGACAGACTGCTTTTTTCTTATTTAATGCCTGCTTAAGCCCTTTATCTGTTTGGGGGATGCTTTTTTTCTTACTGATTTTCAAAAGTTCTTTATATTAGAGCTTTAAAAAAACCCTTTACCTATTATGTGTTGCAGGTATTCTCAATTAAAAAACATTGCTTAGACTTTCAAAAAATTCTTATGAATATCTGTTAAATTTTTATGTAGTACTCATATGATTTTGGTGTGGGGATAATGAGTTGGGAAGATTTTCTGTATCTCAGAATTATAAAACTGTTAGCATTTGATTTATTCTAAAGTTTGGGGCTGGGGATTTAGCTCAGCGGCAAAAGCGCCTGCCTGGCAAGCGCAAGGTCGTGAGTTCAGTTCCTGGTACTGGAGAAAAACCAAAAAAAAAAAAAAAAATAAAGTTTTATGGTTCCATATTTTTACATGTAAGTCAATGACTCATCTAGAAATACCTCCCCCACACCTTTTTTTTGTTGTTGTTTTTTGAGAGAGTCTTGCTATGTGATTCAGTCCTGCCTTGAACTTACTATGTACACGAGGCTGGCCTTGAACTCACAGTGGTTCTCCTGTCTCAGCCTCCTGGTGGTGGCATTACAGGCATGCACCACCATGCTTGGCATAGAAATACTTCGTGTACAGAGAAAGATCCAAATTTACTGACTTTGAATGATTAGACAACTTTTGAAACATTATTTATTGAACAGTTTGCCTTTTTACTACAGACTTGAAACTACCTTTATTGAATTGTAAATGTACATATCTTCTTGGATTTATTTCCTGAATCTTGTTTTTATCAATTGATCTGTCTCTTTATGCATCAGAAACAATTTCCTGTAACTTTTTTTTTTTTTTTTCCTGTAACTTTTAATACATTGTAATATCTTGGTAGAGCCAGGCTTCCCTCATTATTTGCTTTCTGAATTATTTTTGGCTAATCTCATATATTTTTCCAGTTTTTGATAATTGGTTCTCTTTAGCTTTCTAGGTAGAAAATACCCATAAACATTGGTGAATGTTAGCCCTTTTTAATAGGGCTATTTTAAAATACCTCTATTTTGTTTACTTCTATAATTTTTTTGGCTACCACTTTATTTACTTATTTCTTTTAAAATTTATTTTTAGAGATAAAAGAACCAAATCATACTAAGAAACACACAGACAAACGAAACAGCATAAAAACAATGAAAACAATACAGAATTTCAGACAGAGTGAAACGAAATTAACAAAGGTTGTTGTATTACATACTGTTATCTTAATAATGGTTACTCACATAAACAAATACAGACATGCAAGAATGATTGAACAATTAAATATCACCTTTCAAGAAAACAATAGAAATTAATAGTACAATTATCCCAGCCATCTTGTGTGTGTGTGTGTATATATATGTATATATATATAAATTTTTTTTTTTTTCCCCCTTTCTTATTTTCTCCTTTTCCTCATCCTAGTCGTTCTTTGCTTTTGAGCAGCTTCTTTCCCTTTCTTACTATCTATTGTACCTTTTAGATTTCATTTACTCTTTCAGGTTCTCATACTAGGGAGACAATATGATGTTTACACATGTGAGTCTTATTTATTTCACTTATGAGTATGGTCTCTAGTGACAACCGTTTACCTATAAGAGCCTCTAATTTATCTTTCTTCAGAGCTGAGTAATATTCCATTATATAAAAATACCACAGCTTTTTTATCCACTCCTCATTTGATGGGCATTTGGGTTGTTTCCATGATTTAGCTATTAAAAATTGTGCTGCTGTAAACATGGGTGCACATGTATTGTGGTATGATGTTTTCAGCTCTTCTGGAAAAATACCTAGAAGGGGAATAGCTGGGTTGAATGGGATCTCTAATCCTAATTTACTGAGGAATCTCCAGACTGACCACTTTTAGAATGCCATTTAAATTGTATACATGCTGTGTGCTTTTTAAAGTCATAAATAATATTTTCTATTAGAAAAGGATGTTGATGGTTAAAATGCCTTTTTTGACTTTTCTGGTACCATATTTTCTGCCTTTTGTCCTGGTAATATGGTGAATTATATTTCAACTTTTATTAGTATCAAATTTTTATTATGTTCCAAAGTAAACTTCTTTTATAGTGTATTACTTTTTAAATATGATGTGGGTTTTTACTAATACTTTCATTAAGGTATTTGCAGTCATATGCATAAATAGAACAGGTATACAGTTCTATTTATGTATTCTGTTTGTCACTGTCATAGTTAATATCGTCAGTTTCATCAAAAGAATAGGGAAGCCTTTTGTGTGTGCCAGGAAACATTTTTAATAGTGTAGGATTGAAAGAATTCACCTATTTGTCTAGGTTTGGTGCTTTTTGTTGGGGTAGCAAGATTTTATTTTTTCAGCTTTTTTCTTGGCTATTTGTTTTAACTTTCATTTCTTGGATAATTCCTGTTTTCCTAAGAAAAATCACTCATTTATATTTGTTGATTAGTACATTTTAATAAATATTGGGATTACTTTCCCTTTTTTGGTTACTAATTTTGCAGTTATTCTTTATAATTCTTTCTTTTTTTTTTTGTATCAGGGATCAAACTCAGGACCTTGCACTTGGCAGGCAGGTGCTTGTGCCGCTGAGCTATTTTCTGGCCCTGTTTATTGGTAGAAATAATGCTAAGCTCAGTTCTCCTTTGCAGCCTTCTCACAGTTCTTCCAATAGTTAAAAATGTAGAATTTTTGTATATTTTACATTTTGCTGCTGGTGGTTCTGAGATATGATAAAAAAATTAAAACTAGGTAAAAAAGGAGACAAAGAAATTAAGATTTTAAAGTTGTACTTAACGGCAGCTTCCAGATACAAAAGTTTCTCAAGCCTTTTTCCCTTCCTGGAAACTCATTAAAAAACAATTTTTTTTTTTTTTTTTTTTCTGAAGGTCTTACAGACAATAAGCCTGTACATCCAGGCTATGGACTGGTCCTTTTTACCTGTACATTGTACTTCCTGCACCCCAAGGAAGCAACAATATTGGCTTGCAGTATGTCAACTTCAAAGATAGGTAGATGGCTTATATTCTTACATAACCTGTTAGATGTGTAACCTGATAGTAAAAATACACATCCTATGTCACCTGTCTTGAAGATACCCCCTGAAATATACCCAGCTGTGGCTCATAATGTGTCTTGTTTCTCTGAGTGCCCACACTGCACTCTTAAAATCTCTAATACATCCTTCGTGTGTGTCTTACTGCCATGTCCTGAAAATTCTTTTTCCAGATCAGAGTCAGTAAACCTGCAAACGTATTTTATAAGGGTGGGATAGGTTCCTTATTTCAGCTTCAGGGACCTGCAGAAAGCCTGGTGACAGGTCAGGGAATCAGTAGGCCAGTAAATTCCACAGCAATTATAGGTACATTTTTACTTGAATTAGTTTCAGAATCATATCCATCTTAACAGATTAAAGATGTAATAGGATTGATTTGTTAGATTTGGTGAAATTCTGTACTAGGTCGTACCAGTGAATCAAGCTGAGTAAAAAACCGTTCCTTGGTGTTTCAGTGTTAAACATTTCCACAGTGTTTAACACTGAAACTTACTGATTGAATTAGAAAACCGTGCAAAACTTCTTTGAAGTCGAGAACAGGGTAATATGGTAAGCTAGACTACATGGACAAAATAATTTACTGCAAACAATTAGAAATGCTGGATAAAACATTTAAATGTTTATTTCTTATGAATTAACATGATGGTAAGACATTAATGTCACTGGATGGGGCCCAAGGAGGAGGTTTGCTAGGTGGAGATGGGGAATGTTGACTCACCACAGAGCTAATGAAAAATACCAGTGTTCTTTCCTGGACCAGCCCCCCGCAGCCATGTAGGCGCCCAGGAGGTGGCAGGCCACAGGCACCTGGGAAGTGGTGTGGAGATGCGCGCTAGCCCTTGGGCTGGCCCCTGCTGCATGGTCAAGAACCGCCATGCCACAGAGAAGCACTGACACAATAGGCCCACCTGGAGACATGCGGGAACCATCCCAACATGGAGAAACCTCTGGGAAAACATGCCACATGGCGGGTAACTCTTGGCCCTGTGCTTGACAGCCAGAAAGGTCCAGAGTCAGTGGAGGAGCAGCTGCTGAACAAGGACTCGGAGAACATGAGAATACTGATGCCTGACAACTCAGAAGTCAAGTTGACTGGGTCATGAGAGCCCTTTGGGAGCTGGAAACCAGGAGGACCTTGCGCTATACCTGGGGAGACCCCCTGGAGGCCATTCGTCTCCTAACTCTCCAGCTGTGGTGGAGGAGCTAGTGGAGCTCTAGAGAGGTTTGCACCGAGACTTCATGGATTACATGGGTGCCCAAAATTCAGATTCTGAAGAACTGCCTTCATGGAGAAGGTACGTGTCTAGGTTAGATGCCTGGGACACGTTGTACCTGATAGTACTGAGACTGACTAGCAGGTTGAGGACTTCATCCACATGTTCTTGCGGCCTGTGTTGATGGGGAGAGGACATTAAGTGGTTACGGGGTCCCAATGCACTGGGAGGCTGGAGAGAACACCCCTCTGTTTTCTTAGACAAGAGGCATTGATAAAGCATACTTCTCTGGATCCCAGTTCAATAGAGGGACAAACTATTCTTAAAGATAAGTTTATTACTCAGTTAGCCCCAAATAGTAGAAAAAAGCTACAGAAAAAATGGCTTTTGCCCCAGAAAGCTCACTTGAGATGTTAGTAAGAATTGCCTCCTCAGTATTTTATAGCCATGACGAGGAGAGAAAACAAAGAGACTGAGAAAAAACAGCTGCCTTTGTTGCAGCACGAAGAGAAACAGACCCTAAGTCTGATTCTCGGGGCCCCAAGAAGAACTCGTTGACTACATTCATCTGCTACTGCTGTCAAAAGCCAGGCCACCTCAAGAGGGACTGCCCTGAGAAGCCCGCTGCACCATGCCCTGACTGTGAAGGTGACCACTAGAGGTTGGATTGCCCTCTGAAGGGAAGGCCTCAGCACTCAGACCCCTCCTATCAGCTGGTCCAACAGGAATGAAAGGGCCCAGGGCATACTCTGCCTTCTCTCTCTGGCCAGACTGTTATCTCTAAGGAGAAACCCTGCATAATCATGACTATAGAGGAAAAAGTAAACAGCCCATTGCTGGACATTGGTGCTAGTCTCTTGGTCCTTGTTTTCAATCCTGGCCTTCCTTCCAGCTGTTACACCTCAGTGAAAGGAGTCACTGATGAGGAGGTAATCGCTATTTTTCACAACCCTTAGGCTGTAACTACTTGTTAGATCTTTCTTGGGTATCTTTGTTTTCCTGAGAAACCACTTTGAAGATACCAACATGAATTACAGCAGCCACTGATAATTTCCTACTAATCTGTCCATAACTCTGTAATGTTTGTATTGTTCCTGTGCTATATCGTAAATGGATGTATGTTTATTACTTTGTGTTTCCAACAACAACCATTGAGAATAGTCAATGATTATTTAATTGATCACTCATGTATAGCTCTATTTGTTCTCTCTAGAAACCACTTTGAAGAAACTATAGTACAACAACCATTGATAATTTCCTACCATTTTTGTCTTTAACTCACTAT
Source organism: Chinchilla lanigera (assembly GCF_000276665.1). NCBI lineage: Eukaryota > Metazoa > Chordata > Mammalia > Rodentia > Chinchillidae > Chinchilla > Chinchilla lanigera. Next base: position 9,975,651 of record NW_004955430.1, on the reverse strand, counting down.
TACTTGTCTATTTGTTTTCCTGAGAAACTATCTTGAAGATACCAGTAGGTAAAATAACAACCACTGATAATGTCCTACCACTTTGTCTGTAATGCAGTAAATCCCCCTATTACTGTGTTATCCTTCTTTTACTCTTTTAAAAAAAAAAATAATAAAAGAAAAAGAAAAATACCAGTATTTTGAAAAATTCAAAATTGTAAGCAGAGGGCTGGGGATATAGCTCAGTGGCACAAGTGCCTGCCTGGCAAGCACAAGGTCCTGAGTTTGATTCCTGGTACCAGAAAAAACCAAAAAACAAAATTGTAAGCAGAGTAACTAAAAGGGAGCATGTTTAAATATATCATAGTAAAATAATTTTAAAAAAAACACCATCAACAAAGAAAATATCTTAAAAGTTGTGGTAGAGTAAAAGACGGATTACATTCAAAGTAGTTAAGGCAGTTACGCTGACAGATGACTGCCAAGGAGCAGAAATGAAAGCCAGGAAACAATGGAATGATATCTTCATGTGCTGGAAAAATTTGCCACTTTAGAATTTTATACTTGATATATGCATTTCAAGTTAAGTGTGAATTGAGAACTTGGGAGATAGAATTCTAAAATATTCTCTGTAAAGAAAAACATTTTCTAATTGACTGTAACAAAGAACTCTTAATATAACTCAGCAGTTTTGTGCTTCACTTAATTATTTTATTCTTATAAAATTGTTTACTCTTAGTAAATAGAAATACTGCTTTTGTCAAAACATTGCTCCAACTTTTGGATCTTTGCTGTGTTCAAGGTCTTAGTGCTGCTCTGGGCAATCTTCTGAGGTGAATCATAGGTTCATCTTTGAAATGTTGAAGGTCAAACCAAGAAAAATTTGGAGAAAATTATGTAGTGGTACTTGTTAAAATAAGTCCTGGAAATGACTACTTTTATGCCTCTTCCAAGTACAAATTTCTGGTGGAAAATGGCTGGAAATACGATTTTAACCAATGAATAGGTTTGCATGAGAAAGTGCCCAGAATAGTGGGAAGAGCAGACAGACATTAAAATTAAGTGGACTTGCATTAGAATTTGGCTTCATTACTTAGTTGGTGAAGTTACTTAAACTTTCTGATACTTAGTGTTTTTGTCATATGACTCCCTACTCACCACGAGGATTGAACTGAGGGGTACACTACCATTGAGCTACAACCCCAGCCTTTTTTTTTTTTTTTTTTTTTTTTTGGTTTTTTGGTTTTTCTCTGGTACCGGGAACCGAACTCACGACCTTGCGCTTGCCAGGCAGGCGCTTTTGCCACTGAGCTAAATCCCCAGCCCCAGCCTTTTTATTTTGAGATAGAATCTTGCTAAGTTACCCAGAAGGAGCTCCAATTTTCACTCTCCCTGGCTTAAACTGCCAATGTCCTGGTATTATAAGTGTGTGCCACTATGCCCAACTTGGTATTTAGTTTTTATCTGTAAAACAGAGGTAAGTGTACATGGAGTTACATTGTGGAGTTTAGAGTTACGTTTGTAAAGAGCACTGAGTACAGCCTGTGACTCTTAGTAGGTTGCTGACACATGGCAACTTAAACATTGTTACTGCTGAGTAAAATAAAAGAATGAGTTAAATCTGGCAAGGAATTTGAAATTGTAGAAATGATATATGTCAAAGGACTGATCATACTTTCAGTACTGCAGAGTTAAAGACAATGAGTAATAATTTATTTTTCTGAAGACAAGAAAATGTTAGAATGTGGCTTTACCAGTTGATTTGGTGGTTAATTTTATAAAGTAGGCTGTGTATGTTGCCTACAGGTCAATATTCTTCATGGCATTTATGAGAGGCAGTTGGCAAAAAGGGCAGTAGGAAATCAGGGACTTCGTTTAGAAAGTTAGAAAGTTTACCTGCCACAATACACTTTACTGTTTCTTGAGCTTGAAGGTGGTGATGATAGTTAATGTGGTGAACTTGAAGGTATTTAGGAATTAGTTCAAAAAGTGGTTCTACAGTATTTATACTTTGGAGCCAGGAGTAGAGGTGCAGGCCTGTCATCCCAGCTCCTTTGGAAGCTGAAGCAGGAGAATTGAAAGTTCAGGTTAGCCTGGGCAATTTAGTGAGACCCTGTCTTAAAAAATAAAAGGGCTATCTATGGATGTATTTCAGGGGGAGAGCTTCTCTGAGTTGGATTTCCAGTACTAAAAAAGCCGAAACCAAGACAAAACTCCCCAAACAAAATCTTTATTTACATTTTAAGTTTCAGAAGTTAAATTTACCAGCCTCATTAATATTGAGGAATATCTGTCAGTGCCTTTGAAAGAATTGAACGCTATTCAGATTGAGAATTCTAATATGTATAAAATATTACAGGCCTAAACTTGTCTTTTTGTTGTTAGTAGTCAAGTCATGAAATAGAATGTTTCATGAAGTGGAATTATGTCTTGCAGATTACTTTCAATTTTTTTTACTTAACATTTAGATATTTTCTCATTGAATAGTGATACCTATGTAGATTATATTATCTGATTGCATTTTTAAATGCAATCTGATTGCATTTCTTATTGTCATAGTAAAATTTAAAAATAATAAAGGCAGTTCAGAGGTTTTTATTTTTGGATATTGGCATCATTTTTAGAATATTGGTTTATAGAAATATTACTGTCTTATAGAAATACTTGTTGCATTTGAATTGGTCAGGTTAGAGACACTAGAAAGAAATGAGGCATTTCTTGTCTTTTAAAATGTTCTTGTATTTTCAGTCAAATACTTCGAAAGTGATTTGAGTAAAATTAGTGCAGCTTTACCTGCATATAGACATACACAGGTGCTTCTTATTAAATTTCTTAAGCATTTTAATTTTCTGGATTTATTTATATACTTGTGTGGTACAGAACTTAAGCAACACCAAATTTTTGTGCAGTGAGATCATATGATATATTTCTTCATTGTTGCTTTTGATGTTGAAGGTAATCCCATGTAACACAAACTTTTAAAAAAATTAACATACTTTCTAAATTGATATATTTTGCATTAATAAAAGTATCTAAAATTAGAAAAGACACTATAAAACATATAGTTTTTATTTTTGTTTATATTTGTTATATTTCATATTTTGAGCTTTGGTTGTTTATATATCACAGATTGGTAATTTTTTAACTAATGTGTTATGTGTAACTGTATTGTATGGGTTAAACTTGAGCCTCCGTTGTATCTGTTATGTTCTCTAATATTTTACATTTTTTTTTAAATTGTTTTTTGTTTGTTTGTTTTTCTCTGGTACTGGGAACCGAACTCACGACCTTGCGCTTGCCAGGCAGGCGCTTTTGCTGCTGAGCTAAATCCCCAGCCCCTAATATTTTACATTTTGAAAATGATATTTCTTTCATCGTATGGTATCAAACTTTTGTCTATTAAAGTGAGTAGTAGCAATAGAAGTTACAATTAAATAGGGTTTATTTAGGTGAATTTTTTGCACTCTAGTTTGATGTGTTTTTCAAAACTGACAGAATTTTAAGGTGAAATTATATTTTTACATTCTGTAACTTTAATAAAAGCTGATAGGCTAAACAAAAATACTCTAGTTTACTTCATATAGTAGTCCATTTTAAAACATAAAAACAATAGAAACAGTGGCTTAGCAATGTGGGTGACAGTGTAGAAGCAGTGAAAAACCTTTGAAACATTTAGTTGATTGTTTTTTTAAAAATTTAGTACTTGAAGATATCAATAAATTATTGTTGATTTTGTTGTGATAATAACATTGTGATTATGTAAAAAAGAATTCATAGTTCTGTTCCTTGAATGTAGGGGTGAATTTGTTACCGGGTAGCCTGCTTGTAAAAGTGGCTCACCAACTGAATGTTACCACTTTCTGGGTTGCTGGCCTTTCCCTCTGAAGTTGCATTCCAAGTTCTTCTTGTCTTAAAGAATTTAAATGAACAAAAAGCAGTGGTTAAGTTTATTTTATTTTATTATTTTTAATTTTTTATTGTATTGTATTGTGTTATTTTATTTTATTTTATCTTTGAGACAGGGTCTCACTATGCAGTTCAGGCTGGCCTTGAACTCACCTTGTAGCCCAGGCTGGTCTTGAACTTACAGTGATCCTCCTGCCTCAGCCTCCCGAGTGCTGGGATTACAGGTGTGTGCCACCACGCCTGGCTGGGCAAATTTATTCAAGAAAGTAAAAGAGAAGAGTGGAGGAGTGTTATGGATTGTTTCTAGATGTTCCCCTAAAACCTCATATGGTCATAGGGGGCTTTTTCAGAGGTGGCTAGATCTAGAGTGTATGACACTGAAATTGATTCATGGTGCAATGCTAGGGTCAAGGGTACTAAGATTAAGGGTATGGGTGCTATCCACCCTGAATAGCCTGGACAAGATAAAAGGGGCAGAAAGACACTGTTTAAAGTTCCTTATTTCTTTCTGCTGTCTTTGCCTGCAGTAAACTGTCTTTCTCTTCTAAGATGCCCTTCTGCCATGTGCTACTCTGCCTTGGAGCCAGCCAACTATGGACTGGTTTGTATGGACCTCTACGAACTGTGATCTAAATAAATCCTTGCCCCTTTAACTTTGGGTGTTGGGTATTTTGACTTAGCAAGGAAACCAGTAACCAAAGGAGACACTGGCTCTGTGAAGGAGGCTTGGGTGGAGTAAAGAGAAAAAGGGTAAAAGCAAAAATAAAAGTATATGCTGCATGGAAAGTTATGGATAGCAAGCTCATCATGGCATCAGTGTGTCCTTTATATTGTCCAAATCTGGAGGAAACTTTTATATACAGTTTCAAAGAGGCGGTGCTGGGATCTCACATCTCAGGCTGACATTAGGTCTAGGTCATCCTATAGAAAACTTGCTAGAGTTCTTGGGAGAAGTCCATGTAGAGGGATTTGGAAGCTGTTCTGTGCATGTGTCCCTATTTGTAATTAACAGGTCATGCCTACTACTCCAGCCAGCTTTGCCATGGCCTAATCTCTTATCTCAGAATGACAAAAGAGATCTGGGACGGGTGAATAAATGTAGCAAAATTTGATGATTTGTTAAGTCTAGGTCACGTATCTACAAAGGTTCATTATACTATATTCATTTCTTTTTATACATTTATAAAATGTTATAAAATCAGTGAGCGGTCACAAGGGGCTGGAGGCTGAACATTGGAGAGTTATTGTTTAATTCGTATAGTTTCTATTTGAGATGATGGAAGTTCTGCAAATGGATAGTGGTAATGATGGTATTACTTTACAAAGTACTTAATAGCACTGAATTATAAAATTAAAAGTAGTTAAAAAGGTAAATTTAACAAACTGCCTTCTCAAATGTGTTCAGAAAGCACTTTTTGTTCTTTCTCTCTTTTTCTTTCTTCAGTATGGTGAGGAAGATGAAAAAACATTCATGTCATGTCAGCACTCCCTCTAGGTTTGACAGCAACATTCTTCCATTGTAGGTCAGTGGTTTGTGAGTAGGTTTAGTGGGCTGCCATCAGTATTTTAAAAAGTTAGAAAATATCAAGTGCATGGTGCAGAGTAAATATGAATAAGGTTATCATGAAATTTTGTTTCAGTTGTATTTCACTATAAGTGTATGAGTTTTGATAAAATTTGTTCCATAGATTGGGGCTTCTTTTTTTTTTTTTTTTTTTTTTTGGTAAAGGAGCATTATAGAGGGTATTGGTGGCAATGTAGTAACAAGAAAGCAAATGTCAAAATTTAAAGTGTCTTGGAAAGTGATATTTTGATGCATTTTCAGACATTACTCAGACATCTAGGAGGAGCAGTTAACCAGAAAGATGTTACAAAATTATTCTATCAACATATGATAAATAAGTCATAAGAGGTGATGGTGGATTGCAGATGCTGATCTCAGTTTTGTTTCTTTATATTAGTGAAAAATACATATTAATTGATAAATCCAATACTTAGGAATTTTTTGAGGTAGATCCTTGTAATTTATTTGTAGAGTCTGAACATAATGGATGCTAAGTAAAGCATCTACACATATTTGTGTTAAAAGGCATGAAAGTTTTTGTCTTTATTTTTATTTTTAAAATTATTTATTTATTTTTTGGTACCAGAAATCGAACTCAGAATCTTGTGCTTGCCAGACAAGTGCTGTGCCATTGAGCTATATCCTCGCAAGTTTTTAATATTAAATAAGGATTACCTAAAATATTACTTAGGAACTATTCTGTTGTTCTAGCTTAGAAACATAATTTAACAAGTTGAGTTTTAGTTCTAAATCACCCCTGTGGGATATTATTCTAGAGAAAGCAACGTGAGAATAGTTAATTACAATCTAGAGCTAACCTCTACCAAATAGAAACTCTGCTTCTTACTGTTTAAATAGTAGGTACTGTGGAAAAATTTTGTAACCTTTTTAGGTTTCTGTTTATTCACTGTGAAATTGCCTCTATAGTTTTAAATAAGATGTTTAGAATGTTATGCTTACCAAATTGTTGTTATTATTAATGTCAGACCCTTCTTTATGTTTCATCACAGTTCATAATCTTAAATTGAGCATTTGCTTTAGTTTGGGAATCATTAGGGATATGGTTTTCTTTTTGTGGAGATAAAAGAATATGCATTCCTAGATTAAGATTTAATTACAAAATAAAAACATAACAGATGTACTCTCTGCTATAGAAGTATCTTATTTCTTGAAATATTGTTCGGACAGTGAATTACTATTTTATCAGTCTCACTCTGTAAAAGAATTTCATGTAATGATTACTTGAAAAGGGAGTCAAGAAGTCCTGTAATGATTAGTGTTAATGCTGGACTGTTTACAGATTGCACTTTTATTTCTTAAGTTTAAAGTGATTCAAGCTTTATATTTTATGTTCTTAAAAATATGGGACATATGTTTGATGGATGTATATCTGTTAAACTGATTAGTTGGATTTGTCTTAAAAAAGGACTGAATATAAGTCACTGACAGGAGGTCTTTAACATTTTTTTTCACTCTTTGAACAGATGTCTTGGCCTGCAGTGACTCCAAATCCCATAATCCTTCCAATTTTTTCCTCTTCTAAATAAGTTTCAAAAGAGTGACATTTTTATTGTGATTGACTTAATTCACACAAATATTGCAGCTGAGTAATGACTTCATCTCAACAAGAACACTTTGATATGAGTAAAATGTTAGATTCCTTTTTTTAAAAAAAAATTTAATGCATGATGTTTTGCTGTCTCTGTATTCTGAATAATACATGTATTTGTAAAATAAGCTTTCTTCAGTGGAAACTTTTTATGCTGTCCTGTGGTGAAGTGTTATGCTATTTGATACATTTTTTTTAAATAGCATTTTAAAACAGAGTGAGGCAAGGTTCATGTAGAAAATAGTAACCACAGTAGGTCATTCAGCAGAGAAAAGTTAATCTAGGAACTAGTTCCACAGTAATGGAGTTGCTCAGGAACCTAACAAGGGACTGTGAGATAATCTAGATAGTTTTGTAACCACAGAAGGAAACCTCCATGCTACCTTTAGGTGTGAAGGGAACAGAAGAGAGGATAGTGTTAGTAGAGTACAGAAGCCAGGGCTGTGTGGGGAAATGAGAGCCATAATAGAGGTGCTTGGTAGCACCTGGGACATTGGGGAAGTGACTAGTTTGGAGGGAGCTAGAGTTACAGGGAAGACAACTTCTGCCAGGGATACCACAGGAATTAGGGAGAGAAGAAGTGAAATCCTGGCTTCTATCTCTTTTACCTTCTAGTTAGCCATCAGTGTCCCTCTATTGGCCAAATGTTCCTGGCCAAAATCTGCCACAGGGCATTGTGGCCTGGGAAATGCAGTGCCCTGTGATACACAGCAGAGCAGGATAACTCTAGGAAATGGATCAGAAGGCGATTTAGTTGGCCAGCTCAACTGTTACCATATGTTGCCAATGTATAGTATTCATCAGTACATGTATGTGCATGTATGGTGCTAGCTCTTATGAAGTCTTGAGAGGGAAGACCTATATTTTTAAATAACAGAAAGAAATTCCGTAAAAAGCAATATTAAGATCAGGATTTAAATTAATATTAAATATTTACTGTACAGTGGCACTGTAATATTGAATAAGCTATATAGGTAAAAGAATTTTAGAGATGAAAGTTTTACAGTACACATAGTCTACTGCAAGAGAGAGTTTTTGGAAAGGTTATTTTGATAAATTAGAAATGGACATGTGCCTTTGTAGAATTTAAGGGAGCAACAGTTAGCCAGGTTTGTAGTTTGTGGAATTTAGCAAATTATGAAAATTGAGCCGAGCTTTGAGAGCTTGGTCAGAGCTGATAAAGTTAGGGAAAGGGACATTGCTGGAAGAAAGAAAAACATGAGCAAAGGCACAAAAGCCTGAAAGAGTTTAAAGCATATGTATGAAACTTGAATCAGGTCACTGTTGCCAGAGTATCAGGTTTGGGGTATGCAAGAATGTAAAATGGGACTGAAGAGCTAGGGAAAGGCTAGATTATTTTTATTCTCAAGCTCTTGATAGAGCACTGTTTGAAAGGGTAGTAGTGTAGCCTGGTTAACTTTGTTTTAGCTGTGCTTTTCCACAGTGTGGAAGATGAGTACAGAGGGGTGCAAGTAGGACAATAGTTAGGGGTTATACAATTGTCCAGGCAGTAGAAGAGTGATGGACGGAATCTCAGTAGTTTTTTCTTTTTAAGTCTTAAATTATTCATTTTATCTTCATGCCTGCTAGTGTCAAGCTTTTTCATCCCATGCCCCACTTTGACACACCCTTCTCTTATGTTACTTGAAAACTGTGTAATTTAATGTAACTTTAAAACAAAGAATGGACAAATGCTATTTCTTTTCAAATTGCACATGCCTTTCGGATATTCTGATACTTTTCCTCTTTGAAAAATCCCCGTCACAGGGCCAGAAACAGGAGTGAGTCACAGACCTGCCCTCTAGAAACAGGAACGGGATCCACTAATCAGTTTCTCCTCGACTTTTGGAAGGATGCTTTGTCCTCCTGGAGCCAAGTGATTACTGTATTACTGGAATGTGATGGGGTACAGTAATTTTATAGAAACTTCAGAAAAATTTCCTGTATTAATGTAGCTTCTGATATTAAGGAGTGACAGATTTGCAGTATGACATTTACATGTAGTAAATATATCTTTTAAAATACCAGAATCCTGAATTTGAATAAGATCCATTTTACAAATTGATTTTAATGTATATTCTCTAATTTATTCTGGTAATATACATGAGATAGGTGTTATTAGTGTTATTTTCTATTTCTTTCTCTTCTAACACATTGAAACCAAGATTGTCTTACTAAAACTAGTAGGATTTCTATTGTATCATAGATGAACAAGACAGACTTTTTGTCCTCAGGAGTCTATAATTCAAAAAGGAGGTCAACAGTATTAGCTTGTAATACAAAAAATTTCAGTAGTAAATAAATAAATATAAACACTGTAATGACTATAATGAGGGAGTTTAAGAGATTTACATTTTACTGTGTCTAAGACATGTATTTTTTCACATTTCCATCTTTAACATTGGCAAACATCTTACAGTTTAATGATATCTTAGAGTTGAGGAAAGCTACATTTTAAGAATAATAAAGATGTATAGATGCTGGAAGATGAAGGTTTTTGTTAAATGAAGATTCTAATAAAAAGCAGCCAGACACAAAAGCTATGGCATGCTAAAGGAATACTTTTGGGAGACTAACATGTTCGGCATAAGAATGACAAGAAGAGGTGACACTAGTTAGGTGAGCTAATTCCATTTCATGGATAATGAGGACTGAAGCGGTAGAGAAATGCAGTTTTATTGTTCAGTGATTGGGGAGCTACTGAAGGGTTTTGAGAAGGGGGAAGTATGGTATGTTTTAAACTTTGACTTTCATCTATATATGGGATTAAAATGCTGTATTGGAAGAGGAGTTGAAAAATGGGAAATTATGCTGTTTTGAAATAATGCCTTAATACATTGGAAGGCAAAGAAAGAAAGATACTGTGGAGGTAGAGCTGACAAACTGATGATTGACTGTTGAGGTAAGGGAAGTGGCAGTGAGGCAGAGATACTAGCATGGATGACTAAGATTGTGGCACCTGCTAGGGAAGACCAGGTGTGCTGGAGTAGGGTCCTCTCATACATTTTCAGGAAGTGGGGAAATTCTGGTCTGGATGTCTGAAAAATGAAGATTTTTGTCATCAGTCAGGGCTGATGACAAAGATTTAGGTGTTACTTGTAGATAGAGGAATAATTTTGGGATGAGGTCATTGAAGAGAATAAAGATAAGAGTATTAGACAGTCAACATGAACTATCTATATCTTTAAATAGTTTTTTTGAGATAAAATTTATATGCCAAACTAAACACTCTTTATGAGTATATAACATAATGCTTCTCAGATATTCACAGAATTGTATAACCTTCACTAAATCAATTTTAAAACATTTTCATTACTCTCTCCCCTAATAAATCTTGCATCACTTTTTCACATTTATGAGTAGAAGGCATGGGAATTTTGGTAGGGATTGCATTGGAACTATAGCTGATTTTGGATAATGTTGCAGTCTTAGTCATGGTAAATCTTCCTACCCATGAATGTGAGGTGTCTTTCCATTTATTTAGGTCTTTATTTTCTTTCAGCAATCTTTATAACTTTTCAGTGCACATACCTTACTTCCTTGGTTAAATTTATTTCTAGGTATGTTATTATTTTCAATTGTACTGCAAGATAGATGGTTCTCTGAATTTCCTCTTTGAGTCATTGATTACAGAAATATGACAATACAACTACTTTTTGTGTATTGATATTATATCTTGTAACTTTGCTGTAATTTTTAGCTTTAATACCTTTTAAATGGATTCTTACAAGATCATTTTATCTGTAAATGAAGGTAACTTTACTTTTTCTCTTCTAATTTTGATGCCATTTGCATTTTTCTTGTCCAGTTGCTCCATGTAGACCTTGAGTATATTGTTTAATATCAGTGGTAAAAATGAGCATCCTATTCTTTTTACTGATCTTTTAGGGAAAGCTTTCAGTCTTTCCAGTCTTTCATCATTAAGAATTCTGTTAGCTGTGGATTTTTCAGTGCTCTTTGTCATGCTGAGAAAGTACCCTTCAGTTTCTAATTTCTAGTTTTTTGTTTTTTTTTTCCAGTTACAGAAAGGTTGTTTGGGTGTTACTACGTACAGTTTTTCTGTATGATTGTTTTTTTTTTCTATTGATGTGTATTATATTGATTTTTCTTATGTTTAACCATTCTTGTATTTCTTTTACAATCCACACTTAGTCATGTTATATATATAATTATTGTAGTATAGTTGCTGAGGAATTTTGCATTGATATTCATAAGAGATAGGGTCTGTAGTTTTCATATATTATCTTTAATGTTGGTATCAGAATAATTCTAGCTTTATAAAATGAGTTAGGAAATGTTCCCTCTTTAATTTTGGAGAAAGTTTGAAAATAATTGGTAGTGATTCTTTAAATGTTTGGTAAGATTTACTAATGAAGGGTTTTTCTGAGCTTTTTTTTGTTAGAGATTTTAGTCTCTTTAGGTATAATTTACTGAGATTTTTGTATATCTTCCCCAGTAAGTTTAGGTAATTTGTATGTTACAGGAATTTGTCCATTTACATATATCTAATTTGTTGGCAGTTGTTCATAGTTTTCTCATATAATCTATTTCCATTTGCTAACTATAGTTTAATTTCTCCTTTTTCTTTGTTTCAGGTCTACAGTGAAGTTATTGACTTGCAATTTTCTTTTTAATGTAGAGACCTAGATTTATAGAAACCCATCTGAACAGTACCTTCACTGCATCCCCTATGTTTTGGAATGTTGTGTTTTCATTTCTCATTTCTCTTTTTTCCATGGTGATTTGTCTTTGACTCAGTAGTTATGTATGACTATTGTTTAATTTGCAGTATTTGTGAGTTTTCCAGTTTTCTTTCTGTTATCATTTTAGTTTTATTTCATTGTGTCCAGAAAAGGTGCTCTGCATGATTTTGGTGTGGCAAAACATACAGTTTTTCCTGGAATAGTCTTTCCTGGAGAATGTTCTATGTGTACCTGAGATGAATGTATATATTTTATTTTGTATGGATATATATATTTATGTATATATTTATTTCATCCAGGTCTTGTTGGTTTATATTATTATTAAAATCTTTTGCTTTAATTCCATCATTTAAAGTAACCACTGATAGTTTATCTATTATTCTTTTGCAGTGGGGTTTCATTATTTTGCCTGGGCTGGTCTTAAATTCATGAGCACAAGTGATCCTCCTGCCTCAGCTTCCTGAATAGCTAAAATTCTAATCCTGGGCCACGGTATTTATCATATATTTAAGGCCTTTCATTGTTTTGTCTGATTCTTATGCCAGTTTTGTCTTATCCAACATTTCATCCATTACTGGCTTTAGTGTTTGAGTTTTGTAGTGAATGATTTTGATTCTCTGTCATGCATAGTTTTAGTTGTTTTCTTTATTCACTATGAAGATAACTAGTAATGGCCTAATTTTTTAACAGTGTAGTTCAAATTAATATCAACTTACTCGCAATGGGATATAAATCTTTGTTCCCATTCTTCCCCTCTTTATTTGCTGTTTGATGCAGAGTACATCTTCATGCTTTGTGTCCTGTAACACACATTTTTTGTGCATTTGTTTTTAAAATCTTACAGGAATTTAACATAAAGATACAAATCAAAGATACAGTAGCAGTTATCTTTATTTGTTTACCTTCACTGGAGATACTTATTTCTTTGTAAGGCTTACAGTTGCTTTCTAATTCTTTTTCATTTAGATTTAAGGATTTCCTTTAGCATTACTTTCAGAATAAGTATAATGCTTTTTTCCTTTTTGAGACAGCCTTGTGGTTTGTGTCTAGATGCCCTCCCCCTGCAAAGGCTCATGCACTTTTAAATGGGGCTTTTTTGGAGGTAGCTGAATCTAGAGTTTGTGATTGATTCTTGGTTCAGTGCTCGGATTAAGGTTGTTTGATTTCTAGATCAGCCCACTGATTGGATTGGCACTGCTCTAATCCCAGCAATGTCTTTTGTTATCTTCTGTTGCCATGAATGTTTACCCCTCTGCCATGTGCCGTCCTGCTTTGGAGCCAGCCGATTATGGACTGAAATCTCTGCATACTGTGAACTAAAGAAACCTTTTCTCCCTTTAAATTTGGGTGTTGAGTATTTTGTGTCAGTAATGAGAAAAGTAACTAAGACAGAATTTGGTACCAGAGAGATGGGGTTGTTGCTATGTGTATACCTGACCATGTGGTTCAGGAGCCTTTGGGAATGGCTTGTAGGAAGAGTTTGGAAAGATTTGAAAGTGCTGACTAAAAAAAGTAAAGCTGGAACACCTTACGCTGTGCTGTATGGGAGATTCTAGTCAGAGCTCAGAAAACCAGAAGGCTGATAGAAATCCTGCTGTAAGAGACCAGGTTCGGAAGGTTTCCGCTGGGAAGAAGGACTGTATTGGCTGGTGGAGTCCAGATGATGTGTGTTGTGGCTTGTCAGAAAGTTTGTCTGTGTTTTGCTCATGTCCAGAGACTGCCTGAAACTGAGATTAAAAGCAGCAGCAGAAGAAATTTCAGGGCAGTGTAATGTTGAAGCAGTGGCACGGCTACTGTTGGTGTGACTTTTAGCCAGATTTATGTTAAGAATCAAGAGCAAAGATCCCAGCAGAATGATTTAAAACATTTGTGAGTTCGGCCAGAAAGGAAGCTTCATTAAAGCTGTGGACTGCAGAGATAGAATGGAGGAAATCTTGATTGCTGAGAAGGAACAGGAGACTAGAAAAGATGACCTGAGGGCATCACAAGAAGCAACAGGACTCCCCTTTGCAGCCTCAAAATTGCAAAAGTGAAAGATTTTGGCTTGAGAAGAAAGCTCCAGTGTACCACGTTCCTCAGTATTAAATTCAGAGTGCTCAGCAATCCAGGCACTCAACCCCTACGGTTACTGGCTACTGCTCCAGCTGGCAGCAGACCTTGGCATCATCCCTGTGGCACTGGTTTTAGGTGCACGCAGAATGGAAGAGTTGTGGGGTCAGGAAGGCTTCGACTGAGATTTCAGAAGGCCTATGCCGCTTAGAGGTCAGTGTATAAAATTGTGAGTGTGAAGTCAAAGGTGCGGTGTGACCCCAGAAGTTTAGAGAAGCTAGGAATGTGGATCATCTTAGCAAAACTGCCAGGAGGAAGCAGAGTGGGCCCAAGAGAAAAATTATGGGAGCTTAACCACCTGAAATGCCATAGGGGCAGAGCCATCCAAGCCTTTTGGAATTAACATCTTGCCACAGATTGCGTGGAATGCCGCACTTGGAACTACAAGATAATATTTGCCCTGCTGCATTTGCTGTGGCCCCATTCCTTTGTATCCCTGTTTGTGACTTTTGGAATGGAAATGTCTATCTTGTGTCACTGAATTTTGGAAATGTTTAACTTTCTTTTTGTTTGTAAGGTACTCACAGCTAAGAGTTTACCTTACATTTTGGAAGAGACTTGAGACTTGGACTTTTCAGCAATGCTGAAACTGTTAGGACTTTGGCAACTCTTAGAGGTGGACTAAGTATTTTTTACATAAAGGAATGTACATGGTTCTTTGGGGAGGGCAGGGTTGGGATGTTATGGTTTGTGTCTAGATTTCCTCCCAAAGCCCCCTGCATTTTTAGATGAAGCTTTTTTGGAGGTAGCTGAATCTAGAGTTTGTGGTAGATTCATGGTTCAATGTTGGGATTAAGAATACTCGGATTAAGAATGGGTGATTGTTGAACCAGTCCACTGATTGGATTGGCATTGCCCTATTCCCAGCAGTCTTGATAAGATAGTGGCAGAAAAAGGCTTGTCTTTCCTTCTATTGCTGCTTTTGCTATCTTCTGCTGCCGTGAATGGTATGCCAGGTGCCTCTGCCATGTGTCACCCTGCCATGGAGCCAGCTGATTATGGATTGAAACCTCCCCAAACTGTGAGCTAAAGAAACTTTTTCTCCCTTTAACTTTGGGTGTTGCATTATTTTGTCTCAGCAATGAGAAAAGTAACTAAAACAGAAAGGGTTTCACTATGTAGCTCAGGCTGGCCTCAAACTAGCAGCAATCCTGCCTCAGCCTTCTGAGTGCTGAGATTATAGACATGCACAACCATGCCCAACTAAAATTTTTTTTAATTTTAAAATTAATTTAAAGTTTCGGCTAATAATTGTTATGATTATCTAGAGAAACAGATCTGTAGAGTGTGTGTGTGATGTTGGGGCTCAAACCTAGAGTCTTCTACATGATAAGCATGTAGTTTATAATTGAGCTGTAACCCTATCCCCAGTATGGAGCCTGGAAAGTCCCACAATGTGCAGTTGACTATTGGGGACCTGGCCAAGATCCCCAACTGCTTGTTTGAGTTATATTGTGAGGGATGAAGAAAAAAACAAAAACAAATTTGGTGATTGATAAAAGGGAGGCTACAAAATCAGTGCCTCAGGATAGGCAAAGATAAGACTCTCCAGCTTGTCATTATCTTACAGGGTGCTTTTCCTGGAACGCCTTCAAAGTAGTGGTGGAATGGGAAAGTTTAACATAAAAGAAACAAGTTAAGGTCCATCCCCACACCTGGGTACTAGCCCTCCCTGTATTGTCCTCAGCAGACTTCATCCTGCCCTGTGATTACCAGAGGATCATGGACCACTGAGGTCTGAACTGTAGCTAAAAGAAAAACCCGGGAGTGTTTCCATATTCCAGTTGGCTCACAAGGCAGGGCCAAAACGGCCTCGGACAGATTCTGTGTCAGTTTGTAACCTGTTGTCCCCAACAGTTGACGAATTGGAGGTCTAAGAAAACTGATGGCATAGTTTTAATTTGAATAGCCAGAAATGAACGTACAAATTTTTGCTTGAAAGCAACTTAGCGTATGACACAAGAAATGCTGCTACTTCAGTTTGAGTCTGAAGGCAGGACAAAATTGATTCCTTAAGTCAAGGTGGTCAGGTAGGAATTTCCAGTCACTCTGCTCTGATTTGACTCATATCTTTTGATTGAATGTATTGCACCCACCATGATTTCCTTGTTTTATCAATTCAAACATTGTCCTCATTCAAAACACCTTCACAGTAGCACTTGAATACTATTTGATCATGGTTGTACTTACAAAAGGTTGACTCATACTTGTAAAAGTAACCATTATAAGTTTGTTTATAATTTCATACTTAAACATGTCCTCCTACTACTTTTTGGCTTCCATCATTTCTGATGAGAGATTGGTATTAATCTCGTTGACGATCCTTATACATGATAAATGACTTCTGTCTTGCTTTCAAGAGTGTCTCTTTTTCATTAGATTTCAATAGTTTGATTATAATGTGACTGTGAATCTCTGAGTTTATTTTACTTGAAGTTTATTGAGTTTGTAGATTCATGTCTTGCCTCAGGTTTAGTAGGGAGATTTTGGGTATTCATTTTTCACAAATTCTTTTTGTCCTGTTACTTCATGTTGCTTTCTTCATGATACCCACAGTACCTGGGTTTGCATAATGATACTCTTCAAGTCCCTTAGCCACTGTTCAGTTTTCTTCATTCTTTTTTCTTTGTGTTTCTTAGACTTGATACTTTCAGTTATCCTATCTTCAAGTTTGCTAATTCTTTATCTGCTGAAATCTATTTTTGAGCCACTCTAGGGAATTTTTCATTTTAGTTATTTATTATGTTCTTGTAAAGTCTTATGATTTTATGGTTGACAACTGAATATATAAATGTTATAGTACAGTAATTCCGTTATATTCTTTCCTTTTCTTGGGTTTTCTTTCTTTTTCTTTCTTTCTTTCTTTCTTGCTTTCTGCCTCTGTCTCTTTCCTTTCTCTCCATTTTTTTAAATTTCTTTCTTGTTTCTGTTGGATTTTTGAAGGCTATAGCAATCTATTTTTAAGAAAAGTGATTTCTCAAGCCACTTTTGCAAATACTTTATTCTATGTTATGCATGGCCAGTAAATTCTCTGTTCGTTAGCATTTCTTTAGGTAATATTTTGATGGAGACAATTTTAAATGCCAAGAACTAAAACAAAAAAAGTTAAAAAAAAAAAAAAAAGCAGTGAGAAGAACGTCTCTCCCAGTCTGCAAATTTTGTGAAAACACTCCTTTCACTCTTTCCACCCCTTTCACTCTTTGCCAGGTTTACATTGAGCTTAAAAATCAGTCAAAAGTGAAAGCTTAGTGTCTTCTCCGATCGTTTTTGGTTGTATATCTTTCTGTGTATATGGATACTATCTTCTAAGTTCCTTTCTACTTCCAATTTTTTAAAGAAATTCTTTGTTACTTTTGCTTCTGGGGCCTAGGTAGTCTAGTATGTTTAGATAGTACACTTTTGTTCTGGGCATTTGTGTGTTGTTGTTTCTGCTTGCTGTGTTTTCAAGATGGCCACTACTTTTCTATCCTGAGTTCTTAGGTGAAGTGGAAATGAACTCCAAGACAGGTTAAATGGTTACACAATAATTTGTGAATAATGTCTGTTTTCCTCTCTCTGGAACCAGAGACCAGGGCACCACACAAGGAAGATGGCTAAGCTTCAGTTTGTGTCAGGGAAGGGATGGGGCTAGGACCTATAAAAGCACAAAACCCTTTTGTGTTTTTTAGTTTGCCTTTTTTTTGATTCATTGTTTACATAGTTGCTGTAAAACACTATGCTTTTGTAGTTTTGGTAGAGTTGATTCTAGCAGCTGCTGTTGCTGCTTGTTTCTCTAGGGAGATAGAACTTGGAACTGTTACCTTTGCCATTTTGTTGACTTTGCTTTTCATGATGGTTTTGATTTGCTTCTCCCTGATGACTAGTGATGTTAAACATGTTTTCATGTGCTTATTGGCTATTTGTATATCTTCCTTGGATATTTTTCTATTCAAATCTTTTGCCCAATTTTTAATTCGGGTATTTGTTTTTCTAGTATTCAGTTCAAAGAGTTTTATATTATATATTCGAAACACAAGTCCCTTATTATATATTGAGAAACATTTTCTTCCATTTTGTGGGAGATATCAAAAAACAACCAGGAGATGACTTCTTCAGATAAATCAAGAGAGAAATTGAAGTTGGGATAATTAATTGCATCACATGTTGCACAGAGAGTTTAATGAAGAACAGGAGCAACCCAAGAAGCGTAAAATATAGAATGTCAGAAATTGTCAGAAACAGCTGCCAGTATTAGAAATTGAGGGTGGTAGCTAGAGTTAGGAGGACATCTGCTATCAGAATGACTATTGGGTATGTTATTTACTTATTTTGCTTTTAAATATTATTTGGAACGGAAGGGTAGAGACTTGGTGAGGAACGCTCTAGGATTTTGAAGATACTGCTTCACAGATGTTTATGATGGAACCATAAATGTATGACTGTCCCATCAGGCAGCTTGTACCATCCAATAGGACTGTCCTATACTACTCAGTGGGACCGTTATGCAGTGCCACTGGTGGTACAGATTGCCCAGTGGGATAGTCATGCATGTGTGTCTGGTGAAGGCAAGCTGGCAGGAACGGGTTAATGTGTTCATATTATTGTTGTCTTTGTAACATATGTCTATATACTACATCTGTTCTTTTGAGTTAATCAAGTATTTCATAAAGTTAAATTTTTATAAATATATTTGTTATAAAATACTTATTTAACATAAAAATGGAATTCAAAGGACAGACAACATTTCTAAAACTAGGAATATGTAGTAGTCTTCAAATTCAGTATTCTCCTCAGACTTCTATCTCATACTGCCTTCTCAGTTCCAAAACCTTAATGTTACTCTTTACCCTCAGATTAATTTAATAGCACTAAGTTTTAAGGATATAATAATAATTTTGAGGACTAGTTTTGAAGGTGTAAATGAATGAAGGCAATCTTTACCTTTTCCTTTTACATTATATCTTGACTGATTTTTCTTTGTGTTTGTAAGTTTCCATCTGGATTTCAGAAGCCTCTGTGCTTTTATTAAGTCCAGACCAGTTGATCTTCCTGTGTATATTCTTCTTTCTCTGTAGTTTATTTTTACTAATGCTCTGTTAATCTTTCTAAAATACTGATTGATCATTCTAAATATTTCCTCAGAAACCTTTTTTTTACCCCCTAGGACTGGGGTTTGAATCTAGGGCCTTTTCACTGAGCTACAGCCTTTTAAAATGGTTTCCCTTCGAGCTCTTGCACTGTGGCTGTCGGTGGTGCTCTTTCTTCCAATCCCTTCCCCTCCAGCTCAGGTCTCTTATCTCTAGTCTCTCTTCTCTAAATTGCCCAGGAGAAACTTGACTGTGAGATTTCTGTTAAACTTAATTCTCTCCTGCCTCAGCCTTCCCAAATGCTGGAACTATAGGTGTGGGTCATATATCTAGTTCCTCAGAACCTTTAGTGATTTTTTTTATTATAAAATGTTGAGGTATATATTTTTTAGGTTTGGTACCAGGTTTCTATTATTTGACTTTAACTAAGAGCCAATAGTTATTTTTTCTTTCTTGAGGGAACAGATGCCTGTTCAGCTGCCTGCCTGGCCCAGGGGTAGCAGTGCAAGTGAGAGGTGGTGCGGATTAGCATGCCTAGATGTTCTTAATATGTGTTTATGTCATTGGTAGTACTCGGATTTCCTGAACCTTCACACACATTTTCATATTTGAACCTCTCTTAGAGCAACTTTTATTTGGCAGCAATTTGTATTTTTTTTTTTTTTTTTTAACTCTAGGATGATCTTAATTGTTTCTGGTATTTCTCTTAGTTTTTGGCCTGCCTTGATTTTATAGTCTGATTCATTAACCATTTCAGTGTGCTGTATAGCCTTAGACAAGGTTGTATGTGTACCGTTGACAGACCCATACAGGGTTGTTTATACAGAGTGATAATTTGTGTTCTTTGAACAACACAGCCATTTTACAGAACTAATGAACAGGAATTACAGTTGAGTTTTACAGAGGACTACAAATCAGAAAATACAGATTTCAGGTGTAATTTTTGTGGATTTGTTGTGGTATGGGGAAAACAATATATGTGTTTAGTCCACCATTTTCATTTAGTCTGAGTTCAGTTTTAGAGTCAGTTTGCTTATTTAATAGATTCTTTGGCTGGGGATTTAGGATTATTCTTATTGCGAATGTCCAGTTTTCTGTATCTAATCTACTTTTATATTTACAGACCAGGAATAAAAAGTGTATTTTTTTTTATGATATGTGATTGACATCAAAATATTTCAAGTGGATTTACTTAGTCTTGAAAGATTTATTAGGAAATATGGATCAAGTATCATAATTGCAAAGCTTCCAGAGGAAAGCAGTTTAAAAAGTTAGAGGTAATTTATTATACTAATATTAATAGTGTGTATGCCAAGAAAAAGACCTAGCAGAAAAGAGTAAAGGGAATATAATGTAGGTGATTTCTTCTATTGAAGTTTAGAGTATTATTTCTTAGAAGTGGCACATAAGTACCACTTATTCTTGAATAGTTGCAGTGGCATTCTCCCTTTGGAAAATTAATGATTTATTTTATTGGAAAAATTTAAATCATCAGACATTATGAGGTTTTGGCAAGGATGTTTGGAAACCAGAGGTATATGCTGATGGAAGTGTAAATTGATAGAGCTATTTGGAGAACAGTTGGGCAGTATCCAATAAAATGCAAAATATGCATATAACCCCTCAATTTTACTTTTTTCTATTTTTTTTGCACAGTAGTGGGGATTGAAAGCAGGGGTACTGTACACTGAGCTATACCCTTCTAGCTCTCCCATCCCTCTGATCCCTCTGATCCCCTTATTTATTTATTTTAAATTTTGAAACAGGGGCTTGATAAGTTGCCCAGGTAGGATTGGAATTTGTGATCCTCTTGCCTCAAGCCTCTCTCAGTGGGGAATCACGGTCACATGCTGACACAGCTGGTTTTAATTTTTACTTTTGTAGCAGTTCTCAGCAGAGGATAATTTTACCACTAGGTGTCACTGGCAACGTCTGGGGGCATTTATGGTTGTCATGCTTGGGGAGTATTACTGTCATAAGGTGGGTAGAGGCCAGGGATGTGGCTCACCATCCAAGATTTATAGGACATACCCTCAAAATGAAGTAAACATCTAGCCTAATGTCAGTAAATCCAAAGTTGAGACCCTGCCTTAGGAGAAGCTCTTTCTTATGAACAAAGAGACCTGATTCAGAATAGTTGATAAAGAATGTAATAGTGAAAAACTAGAAATAACCTAAATGTTCATCAGTAGGGGAATGAATAAATAAAATGTATATATTAATAAAATGTAAATATATTTTTATTTATAAATAAAATATAAATATATATGCTTTAATATATTACAATAGTTAGAGGAAGTACATTAGTTGATATAGTAGCAGATATTATAAATCATGTTGAATTAGAAGAGTCAAGACACCCATAATCCTAGCTACTCAGGAGCCTGAGGCAGGAGTATCTCAAGTTCAAGCCTACCCTGGGTAACATAGCAAAACACCATCTCTAAATTAAAACAAATAAAAGGGTCTGGGAATGTAGCTCAGTGGAAAGGTTTTGGAGTCAACCCTCAACCCCCACAAACAAACAGAACAGGCACCCCAAAAAATGAAAAATAAAAGAAGCAGACACAGTGAGATACCATTTATGTGATTTATGTCACTTACAATGAGATACGATTTATGCCATTTATTTTCGAAAAATACATAAAGTATAGCTCTCCATTACTTAAATATCCAAATAAGAAGCCGGGTTATGAACTAGACAACACCAGGTTTATGATAAGAGGTGGTGAACAGTGGGGTTCGTTTTATCTGTTCATTGTTTTATAAATGCACATAATATGAAGCAAAATATGAGGCAAATGTTTTTCACATTTATGTCAGTTCGAATTTGAATGTTATATATTATAAATTCTGGTTGGTAGAAATGTGGATACTTGCAACAATATTGTTTTATAGTATCAAAATTCCTTGTCTTGATAAAGGTCATCCATGGGTTCTCCAGAGTACTTAGAACACATTTTGAATATTTTGTATTTCTTTTTGTTTCTTCCTAAGATTTTAACTTGACTTTCTGTGAAAAAACTATAAATACTGTTACTTATTGTTTAGTTTGTGTTTGTAATTGTAATTATTTATGTTTGTATTTTGAGAGAGTTGTGCTTCATGCACAGGTGAAATTGATTATAAAGAACTCTTGTCTTCTCTGATTTTTCTGTATTAGAATATGGAGAAATAATTAGGTCTTCAGCAGAAACATGAAATATTTTTCCTATTTGGATATTTTGTGGCATTGATTTTTGTTGTAAAGATACTTGATTACAGTAGTTTAAATAATCTTTTCAGTAACTGTCTGGGAAATTAAATTTAGGTATCTAAGTGGCTCTGAGATGTACTCATAAAATGTACTTACAATTCTTTTTAACTTTTATGGAATAGCTTATACTTGATTGTGAAATTTTTTGTAAATGTTATTGAAGAGAGTAAAATGAATGTAACGTCAAAGCCAGTGTGCTTTTTCCCCAGAACACAGGCTTAGTTTTTGCATAAGGTAAAATTTCTTGACAATAAAATGAAGCACAGATAATAGGTGACCTGTAATTCTTTTCTTAAAGTAGTAGAAGTATCTCAAATACAATGTAATTAAAAGTTATAATAACTTCATTATGTCTTTGAATTTAAATTATCTCAAATTAAGTAACACATTAAAATTGCATTTATAATTACATGGCAGTTTATAATTTTTAAACAAAAAGGATTTACCAAAAATCCCAAAGTTTAGGAAACCCACTAATATAAATTTAAAAATTTAAAATAACCTTTAATGATTTTTATTTACCCTTGTTAGAATGTAAATGTAGAAGTAATAACCTATATCTTTTTACATGTAAATGTCAATCTAATTGAAATTAATGAGTTTATTTAAAAAAGGTCTTAAAATTTTAGATTAGATCTAACTTTTTGTTAAAGGATTTCATATAAATTAAAAGACTGCTTAATTATAAAAATTCATAAAGATAATTTAAATTCAGTATATTTAATTTAATATAATTTAAGATTAATTATGAATAGTTATGACTTTATATGAAATTTGAAATAAGTCATATAACCTTTTAAGATAATTTTTATAATTAGGTGAGAACAAGGCATGAACTATTTCCACTTGATTTTCTTGCTAATATTTGTAATTTAATGCTAGAGATAGTCCTTAATTGCTGAAAAAGTTACCCATAATATGGTTACCAAGGATTCTTCTATAATATAATATAATATAACACAATAGAATGTAATATAATATAATATATATTCTGTTTTAAAGGTTAACCATTCAAAAATTTTTTTTGAAGTAGGTCAGGCTGGCTTTGAACTGGTCTTGAACTCATAGAGATCCTCCTGCCTCAGCCTCCTTAGTGCTGGGATTACAGGCATGCGCTAGCTAGCATGCCCAGCCCAAAAATAAATGTTACTTAAGTATTTTTAAAAGAACACTTCACTAGTGTGTATATGTATGTGTAATATGTATGAAAGTATAAATTCAAAGTAGTCTTAGTCTTTGGTGGATTCAGTATTTATGGGAAACAATAGCTGTTTAACCATAGAAAGTTCTAGTACCCTTCAACAAAGGCATAAAGTGTTGGGATGAGGTCAGTTATTTCTAGAGTTGGATTTGTAAAGAAGTAATGTAAATACGGTGCATTTTTTTCAGGTAGTAATTTTAGTTATTCTGGAGTGGGAAAGGAGTTAACAAGATTATTTTACAAAATACTCATTGTGGAAGAAAGCTTTTTATTGTTCTAGTAATTCTGGGTTGTGTTCCTAGACCCTTGTCTCTAAATTCAGTGTCTGTTGGTGTATTTTGGCAAGAAAGCTTGGTTCCTTGATCTTAGTCCAGATATCATTGATTTTAGCTATTAGAGTCTACCGGTAGTAAGTTTGATACAAGGTGAACATGGGCACCTGCTTCACTTATAATAGAAATGAAAACATAGGCAATAGTGCACATTTCTAGGGGAGCTCACTGAGAAAAGAGTGGGGAAGGGACATCAGTTCGAGAAGAGGAACTGAAGAGGACACCGCTCTAATGGTGAAGATCAGGTGGGCTTATTAACAAAGGAAGGGTCCTAACTTTTATGTCACCATTGGTGTGAGCTAGCCATTGATAATTTTCCACTGAGTCATGAGTATGCCATTTAAAGAAAACCTCCTCATGTCTTAAGAGGCTTCTTCCTAGACAGCGATGGTGAACCTTTTAGAGATGAGTGCCCAAACTGTAAGCCAGAACCCACTTACTTATTGCAAAGTGTCAACACTGCAATTAAACTTGAATACTGAAGTGTTAGTTTTTTTAAAAAAAAACTTGTACATTAATATCTTTTGTCTTTAAAAAAAAATCGCATACCATAGATGCATCACTGCTCTTAGCATAATATGGTAAATGGAGCAGCAGTTCTCATTGTTGGAGACTTCATGGTGCCCTTATGCTTTTATAGCTCCCCTGCTGCTTGCTATAAAAATAGGAGGATATGGGGAGGGCACATTCCATTCCTTCTGTTAGTGTTTGTGTCTGGATGTCCCCACAAATCCTCATGCAGTCATGGGGTGGGCTTCTAGAGTTTATGATTGATTCATGGTCCAATGCTAGGATTATAGGTGTGAGCGCTGCACCCCCCCCCCCTTGGGGTGGGTAGTTTGCATACAGTGTAAGGGAGAGAAACAGGTTGCTTCCTGCTGCTCCTCCGTTTTTGCTCTTGTTGCTTTTGCTGTCTTCCTGCCATGAACTGTTGCCCTCAGCCCTGTGCCACTCTGCCTTCCACCCAGCTGATTATGGACCGAAACTTCCACAAACTAAGCTAAATAAACCTTTCCTCTTAATTCTGGATGTTAGGTATTTTGTCTCAGCAATGAGAGAAAAGTAACTAAGACACCATGTTAGCAGGGAGGATGTAGAAAAAGACCTGTAGGGGGTAAAAGGGTATGGTGAACAACTTCACCATCACTTGTCCTCCTGAGGGCCCCTCTCCTATTTCTAGCTCACATCTTCTTGACAGACGTAGAGGTAAACTACTACCTCCTCTTTTTGTTACCCCTGAAATGTGTGTGTTTATTTTTATGGTACCAGGGATTACTGAACCCATGACCTTCACGCTGAGCTACATCCACAGCTCTTTATTTTGTATTTTTAATTTTGAAACAGTGTCTTGTAGTGTCTTTAATTTTGAGACAAGTCACTATGTTGCCCAGACCAGGAATTTGTAATCCTTCTGCCTCAGCCTCCCAGAGCATTGGGATTACAGGTATATGTCACCAGGCCTGGCTACCCCTGAAGTTTTAAGCCAGTAAAAATGATCTGATAAAGAATTTTTATTTTGTGGCTTGATTTTATGGATGAAAAAGAAAGATGTTGTGGATTGCATTTACTACTTAAAAATACATTTTTAATGTATCTTAAGAAAAAAACCTTATTTTTAGTTTATCTTAAGAAAAACACTATGTTTCAACATTTATTCCTTTGTTTTTGGTCTTTTTGAGACAGGGCTTCACTGTGCAGTTCAGGCTGGCTTAGAACTTATTTTGAAGTCTAGGCTGGTCTCCAACTCACAGCTATCCTCCTGCCTCAGCCTCCTGAGTGCTGGCATTATAGGAGTGCACCACCACACCCAGGTTGTCTTCTTCCCCACCTTCTTGTCTTCCCTCTCCCCCTTGTCTTTCCCTTCCTGCCTTGCTCTCCTTCCCCTTCTCCTCTCCCCCTCCCCATTTTCATTCTAAACCAGAAAGTTAAAATGCTTGGTGTCTTGTATCTGTTCATCTATTACCTTTACCTTAGTGCACCTGTAGTACATTTTGGAGAATTTTTTTATATAAGGATCTTGCCCTTCTTCATAGTTAACCATGGGTGACAGTTTTTGCCTCATTCAACCTTTACTTGTACCTGATGGAAGTTTTAATCACTTGGCCAGTTTTTTTGTATTATTTTTCCATGTCCTTGGAGATGATGCTGTATGAATCTTACTAACTTCTATAAGTGATTGGATTAAAACATTTATGGCTAAATTGTTTGAATTTGATGGCACTGAATGAAATAGGTTAATGTATCCTTTCAGTTAGTTTATTTTCTGTGCATCCCTAATTATTATCCTTCCAATATCATATTATGGGGGAATGGTGATAAGAAGCAGCTGTTGATGAGATTTTGGGTATCTTTTTCTCTTTATGTTGTTATATTCAACTTACATACATTTTTTGATGCTGTTCACCATGTTCTTTCACAGTCAAAGCTTTTAGCCATTATTATATCTTCTATAAAGCCAAAGTCCCATGGGGTTATTGTGATGCTTCAATTAGATATGTGTCAAATATCTGAAGAACAATGCAACATTTATACAGGTATTAAGCTATGATTTTTAGGTAGGCCATCATTTCTGTTTTACTAAGAATTTACATTTGACTTCTGCTAGAAATCTGAGTAGGGTCTTTAAATGAACTGCATTTAAAAGTAAAGGAATATGTTGTGCTTGGAAAATCTGACAGGCAAAATATCCCTCAGTATTGTGTAGTTCACCTTATATTGACTAGAGTAGTTAATGGGAATTGCAATCCTATTCATTTCAATATAGTTGAAAATATATTTAGCTCCTGCTAATATCAGGTTTTAATTTTTATATTTCATAAGTTACACATTAAAAGATAATCCTAATTTAATAAGCTAAGCACAATTTTGGCAGTAGAGACAGGATATTTCTGTTGTGAGATCTTAGCTCTAGAAATTTAGTCTCTAATTACTTTCTTCACTTAACCCACTTGTCAGTGTTTTGTTTATCTAGAGTACATCCAGCCCCTGTTCTTAGTTTATAATATAATAGATAATGCTAGTCTGGGATTGTGTTGTGGCAATTGTGGTGAATGTACCCTCTAAATGGATGAGTTATATATTTTCCTGAATTTTTACTATCTGTTTCTTGCTTTTAGACTTTCCCTCTGTGTCTTCAATTAGTATGGAAAAATTTAAACCATTTCTATTTGAATATTGTATACATTATTCTTATTTTTCTCCTACATTCTTTTATCGTATTGATCTATTTGTGTTTTAGAGCAGTACTACTAAAAATGTGGTCTTCAGTGCTGGTCTACAAACTGACTTCACTGGTCTATGATGAATTAAGGACAGGATTTCAGAGTAAACATTTAGAAACTTTATTTTTTCCTACTGAATTGTCACTTTGCCACTGCTGGGTTCCAATTTATGATCCTCCTCCCTCAATCTCTTACGATGCTGGAATTATAAGCACACACTACCATACCTGGCTACATTGAGAAACTTTTATAGCAACTTGACATTACCATGTCATCTAAACGTATGATTTTTAGGGCTGGGGATATAGTTCAGCATCACAGTGCTTGCCTGGCAAGCGCGAGGTCCTGAGTTTGATCCCTGGTACCCACAAAAAAATACTCACAAAAATCCAGATTTATTAAACATATGATTTTTGAAAAATTCATTTGGATTTTACAAAAGTTTCTCCAGTGTACTGACAGTGTAAAGAGTGATGTTTTATCAAGTTACTGATATATTTTGTTAGAAATTGCTCATTCTATTCTTTATATCTGGTAAGTGGGTTTGCCATTTTTCTTTGTTTGAACTGCATTTCAGATACCCAACACTTGCACAGGCTAATCAGGAACTATACCACTGAGCTACAGCCTCAGCACTGGATAGGATTTTAAAAAATCTTTGTGTTTATTCTTTTTCTATGTGAAAACTGATTTATATCAACTTTATTAGCTTTTACATTGAATTAAAATCACACTTTTTTCTTGAAATTATATATGATTCTGTCTTACATCCTGTGTATTGGTTCTTATTGTACATGGTATTCTTCTGTGTGCTGTGATTATTTATAATTTGGACTGGAGTAGTACTTTTTGGAAAAGTGCTAAATTCTTTGAAGCCTGGGTTGAAGTTACTTTCTGACCTGGGTTGTAGTTGCTTTCTTTTACAGACAAATTGCCTATGCTTTGTCTAGTTGCCTGCCTAACAGCTTAAGAGCACGTTCAGTTACATGTTCATACAAGGCTTATTGGCTCAGGCACACAGTGTAAATTTAGTCTGAGAACTTTGGGGAAGTTTGTTCGTCTGCTTGCAGTCTTATTTTCTGAACCTTGTGAATTCATCAAAGTAGAAGACCAGTTTCACCAGTGTTAGGAATATACATTCAGGATAAGGCCTGGCTTTTTAGTTTACTTATTCTTGCCTAAAGTTCCTGCTTTCATTTGCTGATAGCTTATATGAATCTTGTACTTTTTTGCTAGCTAAACAATGAATTAAAACAACTTTTCTTCCTAACTTTTAAAATTGTATATGATGGTATGGAGATACCTAGTTTTTTATGCAGCTGGAAGCTGGTATTCTCTTCTGTCTTCAGTTTGGCCTAGTATGGCTTTTATGCACTTGCTCTTTAATACTTTTGTTATTTTTAGTTATTTTTCCATATCCTGTTGGATTTTCAGACTTGTGTTACTGTCCATCACAATTTACTTCCACTTATGTTACTGTAATCTTGTTTCCCACTCTTCTTTTTCTAGCCATATTATGGTTTATTAGAAATACATAATAGCCGTGAGTCATTTTACTCCTTTTCCATTCTCTCTAAATGCTGTCTTTTCTGTTTAACTCTTACTGGTCATTCTAGTACCTTTGACACCTAGACTGAAGAATTCATTTGGGGAGGTATGTCTGGTGCATACTGGGTTATTCAGCATCATCCCTGGCCCCTACCTAGTAGATCAGTGGTGGCAAACTGTTGTAGTCAGAGTTTATAAGAGAAAAGATTGAATACAGGACATATAATTTATAGGATTATTTTATAATCACTCAAAGAATCAAATGCAAAAGAGTGTGGGAGATCTGTCCACACACTAGAGACCCAAAAAATCCAGCTGAGGGTCTGGATTTCTTGGCAGTGTCCTGAATGAGTCCAGCTAAAGACCTACAGCCCGTGGCAATGTCGTCCATGAATCCAACCAGAGGTCTAGAGCCTGTGACAATGTCTCATGCAAGTCTGTATCAAGCATCTGCACAGGGAAGGCCCAAAGGTCAGTGGTGGAAGCTAGAAAGTGTGGACCAGCAGGATGAAGGATCTGTGCCAGCAGGCTGAGGGATCTGCGCTGGAGCCAGGAAGTAAAGACCAGAGCTCCCCTGAAAAGAACCGTAGCTATCTTCAGTGACAGTGATGACCCGAGCTCTTCCTATGATGAGAACAGCTGAGTTCATGTCAGGAAAACCAGTGTGACAAGCTTCTCTAGGAGAATCAACAGCATGCCATCTTCTACTCCAGTTCTGCCTTTTTTATGCTGTTGGCAACCATCCTCAGGCCATCACACCCAGCATCACTCTTAATTCAGTTGAGATGGGTGTTACAAGTTGATCATTAGTTAATCCACCACAGGAACCTATGGCACTTGTGCCTCAGCAGGCTGTTATCACTGAAAGCTTTAAAAGGTTTGTGGTCGTTGCACTAGATGCAAATAATACCTCCCATTTTTGTTTTCTTTGGTTTGTTGGGAGAGATTTTTTCTTTTGGTTTTTTGAGGCTGTCTTGCTGTGCTGTTTAGGCTGGACTCCAACTGAGTATGTAGCCCAGCTTGTCCTTGTACTCACATGGATTCTCTTGCCTCGAGCCCCTCGGTGTTGGGATTACAGATATGTGCCATCACACTTGGCTGATAATTCCCATTTGTGACAAGTGAAAGTACTGTCTCCAGACATTGCCACAAGTTCCTTAGGGGTAATATTTCCCTTGGGTGACAACTACTGTCCTAGCTGTATGTGATTTTGGTTTCAGCCAAGGCTCCTTCTTTGAATATCCCTGCCCACTAAGACATGTTACCTTCTGGATTTTGTATGGAGTGTGTGTGTGTGTGTGTGTGTGTGTGTGTGTGTGTGTGTGTTTAAACTTTTATGGTATAATATTAGTTTAGGAAATTGCATAACATTAGAAAATGTAGAGAATTTTGAAGTATTGTAAATTATTAGTCTCTATTAATGGTATTAATTTTGAGGCTTTAACGTAACAGAATAAATCCCCCAGTATAATTTTGTGTATACCCAGTAATAACTCCAGAAAATTCAAGATATTGCAAGGTAATCATAAAAATGCAAGATACAATTTCTGTTACATGTGCCCACTGTACAAGTAACCAGAAAAATGTATAGCAGGACAAAATTTTTCTTAATATCTGATAAATATAGAAAGTAGAAGGATTTGTAGAAATGAAGGACAAATGTTAAGTTCTACAGTCAGATGAGCAAAGTAATCAGTATGTCCCAGTAAACTGTTTGAGTGATGGATATAGCATCTGGTTAGGAATGACTTGTACAGAGCTGACAGACGTGATATGTGAATTCTAGTAAGTTTAATACAAGTTGAGCACGGAGAGTTTGAGTTGTTATAACGAAGTATAGAAAAATGTATGTTTTGCTGCACTAGAAAAGAATCCCTGTTAGAGATTCTTCACACTTCTTTTTAAGAAGCAAATTTCAAGTAACAAAGTAAATTGGAGCCTGACTTTATCCATTTGTATAGGGTACCAGATTGCTTCCTGATGTTGGTGAATAGTAATCATTAGAATAGTATGGTTCATGTAGCAAAATTAAAAAGTAATGAAATATGTGGAGGAAAAAAGTGATACTTCCCCAAAAGCACAGCTAAACTATTATCATTTTAATTAATTTCATTCTCTTAAATTTTGTTTAATCTCAATCTTTTCCCATGTTTAAATATATGAAGGTCTATGGTTATGTATAGATAATAAGTATGTATATATAAAAAGACTATCATATCTATACATATGTAAACATAGACCATCATATATCTATATCTAGAGAAAGACAGATAATATGTATGTTTATGTATATCTATATATACACACACACCATGGAGTACGGTGTATTTGTAAATATTTACATATAATGGATGTCCTATATTTTTCATTTAATATTATGAGCATTTCTTCATATCTATGTTAAATGTTAGATATTTGTTTTAATTGTACAACAGTTTTCCTCCAGTTGAGTGCTTCTCAAAATTTGATTCACACTGGAATGTTCTGAAGAGTTTATTAAAAAGACAGAGGAAAAAAATTTTCTCCATTCCATTTGTTTGTCCAGGTCATTACACAGATTTTAAGAATAATTGATCTAAGGAACATCCTTCTGATATAATGTCTATATTCTTTTAATTCAGAGGGACACTTTTCTTTCTCATAATTTGAAACATTTTTGTATAATATTTCATTCCTTTGTCCAAACTTTTTAAATCATCACACATACTTTTTAAAAAATTACATCAATTAGTTTTTGTAGTGCTAGGGCTTATTTAATCCAGGACCTTGCACATTATAGGCAGATGTTTATACTGAGCTGGAAATTACTAGCCACCAACACCTTTTTTTTGTGGTGCTGGGGTTGAACCTAGGGCTTTGTGCATACAAAGCAAGAATTCTACCACTGAGCCACACCCCCAGCCCAAGCCCCTTTTTAAGTGATAATAAAAGCACAACACTTGTACATATTAACAGTGTAAGGTTATTTGAGTGCATGTATACATTGTGTAATGTTTAAATCAGGTTAAACATATCTACTCAGATACTTATTTTTTATGATAAAACTTTCAAATTCCTTCTAGCTTATTTAAATGTACAGTATATTGTTATCTGTAGTCACCCTACTGTGCAGTAGTGCACCAGAGTTTCTTGTTTCTACCTGATAGTAGCTAGGTATCAAGATTTCCCCATCCTCTCTCCTCTGTTCTCTGTATTCTCCCATAACCACCATGCTATTCTCAACTTCCATGAAGTCAACTTTTTTAG
Source organism: Chinchilla lanigera (assembly GCF_000276665.1). Lineage (NCBI taxonomy): Eukaryota > Metazoa > Chordata > Mammalia > Rodentia > Chinchillidae > Chinchilla > Chinchilla lanigera. The sequence continues at coordinate 9,943,911 of NW_004955430.1, read as the reverse complement.
ATTCCATATCTGAGGGAGATTACCTGGTACTTCTTTCTGTGCATAGCTTATTTTACTTAACCTCAGTTCCATCTATGCTGCAAATGAGGGATTTCATTCTTTTTTTTTTTTTATTAAAAAAACACCTAACAAAACAACAGCAATGAAGCAATCACCTCAAAACAAAATGATAGGAATTAACAATTGCTACATTTCATACTGTTATCTTCAGTGAAGTTGCTCAGTCCACCAGATGTAAGAATGTAAGCTTGATCAAACAATCAAAGACAATAACAAGTAATAATAGTAATAAAAAAAAACAACTGGGGAGCCTCTATGAGCTGTCTGGGAACCTGGGACCCCTGGCTCCGTTCCCCTGCTGCTATCTTGGGAAGGGGCCTTGTACTCTGGAAGCCTTGGTTCATTCTTTTTTTATGGACATGTAGTATTTCACTGTGTGTATGTACAACCTTTTCTTATCACTCTTTAGTTAATGGGCACTGTGGTTGTTTCCATTTCTTGTCTTTTGTGAACAGTGCTGCAATGAACATTGGAGTGCAGATATCTTTTTGACATACTGATTTCTTTTGGATATACACCCAGTATTGAATTGCTGGATCATATAATAGCTCTATTTTTAATTTTTTGAAGGACTTCCATACTTTTTCCATGTCTGTACAATTTTCAGTAATATTTTTAAACCTGATAGTGACTACATAGCATTCTATTGAGATTATTCTTAAATTTATTTAACTCCTACTTGTTAAAAATGTTGGGTCTCCTTCATTTTTATTAATATAAACATAGTTTACATGAACTTCTTAATCTGTGTATGTGTCTCATTTTCTTTGAAGAATGTAAGTCGCATTGCACTGTAGTCCATCTCTTCTAATTTACCTCACAAAGCTTACTCTTCCTTCCTTAGTTAAAAAAAAAAAAAAAAACACGTTATTTTATAGGTGGGCATATTGGCAGTATTGGATTGTTTTTCTGTTTCTGTATATTTTCTAGCCTTCCAAGTGGTTAGGTATAGCCAAAGGGCTAAGTTACAGTTTATGAAATGCTAGCTGAAATTTAGGATTAGCATTAGAAGGGGAGCAGTGTGGCCATTTATCCCCCTTTCTCTTGTTTTTCCAGCTGCAGTGTGGGAATATTCATTGGAATTCCTACAACTTTTGTGGAATATGAGGTGACTTTCAATGTAAATAGTGTATGGTAGAGCAAAATGGTGGGAGGGACTTGAGTTGTCAATACTTGGAGGTGCTGTATGAACTTTTAACTATCTACTGGAAATTAATATGGGAGAAATAAATATATCTCCTCCCTTTTCCCTTGTTTATGGGGAAATAATGTAAGAGGTCTGATATAAGAAAATGTGTATTGTGTCATGGTAAAAGCTAGATCACGTTGAAAACAAATCCATATTGAGACTAAAGAGAATAATCATTGAAAAGGATGATATTTTAAATTATATGGAAAATATGTAATTCTGGGGAACTGATGATTAAGTTGCTAATTTTGTTAAATGCTTTTAATAATTACAGCAAATATTTCAGAAAACACTGAGCTTTTAGGCAAAATACAGAACATTGAAGATTATACATTGTATGGCATCAGAATAATGCAGCTGTATGAAAAAAAATGTTTTTTCCTTTGATAGTACTGGGGATTGAACCCAGGGGCCTTCATGCTGGGCTACATATGCAGCCCCACCACCTGCTCCACTCTAAAATTTTTTGATTTTTAAGAGAAGGCCTTGCCAAATCGCTAAAATGGTCTATGCTGGATTTGAATTTGCAGTCCTCCTACCTCAGGTTCTCAGAGTGCTGGGATTAAAGGCATGAGCCACCAAACCCAGTGAGTTTCTAGTATTATGAAATGTCTTAGCTAGTCATTTTGATGAATTCATTAGTTTAACATACATTGATTGATTGATAGATTGAGAGATTGAGACAAGTGCTTAGTATGTAGTTCAGCCTGTCCTTGAACTCACTGTGTAGCAAAAGCTGGCCTTAAATTTACAATGATCCTCCTGCCTCAGCTTCCAAAGTTCTGGGATTGCAGGCATCATTAATTTAACTTTTAATGCTCTCATATGTACTTTGTTGAAAAAATTATAATATATGAAAATTTTAAAAACATCTTTATAATTATAGACTTACTGAATCTTAGTATTGCTTCTAAGAAATTTAATTATTATTTTAGTGTTAAATAAGGGAAGAATATACATTTTAAAAATTGAGACTTATTTTGGGGTAGTTTCAGGTTAATAGAAAACTTGAGCAGAAACTTTGGGGTTTCCATATATCTGCTGTCTCAAGTATGCACATTATATTTTAGCTAAGATACATATCTCACTGTATATAATGTTACACATGGAGGAAAAAGACCCCACATCCTGAACAACATATATATTCTTTGGGAAAACCATATACTGCTACAAGACTTTCTGCTCTACTATAGGGTTTCCTACCTTAAACACTATTAACATTTTGGACCTGGTAATTCTTTGTTGAAGGGTGGGTTGTCTTGTGCATTGTAGAAGGTACAAGAATGTCCTTGACCTTTTCTTACAAATGTCAAAACATTCTCCAGTTACAACACCCAGAATTATCCTCAGACATTGCTGAATATCTCTTGGGGAACTAAATCACCCCTAGTGGAACACCATTGCTCTAAGTGAAATACTATATGTTAGAATTCTCCGTGCTTTAGATTGAGCCCAAATTTATAGTTTAATGAATCTTCACATAGAAGTTATACAGACAAGGGATTGAATCTTCCCTGCTTCTTGGGCACTGTGGTCTGTATAGTTGTCCTGAACCTAAATTGCCTTGACTGTAAAATAGGGAAAACATTATCTAACTTGAAAGGTTGTTGTAAGAATTGTTAAGATAAATTTATAAAGTATAGTACTTTGATTTATGTTGGTTTTCTTCAAAGGTTGTACTTTATCCTTTGAATTTATTGCCTTAAATATGTCAAAACCTATCACAAAGTTTATCTATCCATGGGAAAAGCTGTTGTTGTTTGAGATATACTTACAGATCTCCAGAATATTATACTTTGAGTAGGTAAAAACTTAAGATGAATGTTGACTTGTTTTTTGGGCCATTTGTGTTTTGATACCTTATGGTGGGCTAGATTGTGACTGTGTTGAAATAGTAGCATTTAAGTTATCCCATTTAAGGACTTTTAGCTTCCCAAACTGAAGATAGCATTAGTTGTCAGCCAATCACTTTGTCCTTCTAACTTTTTATTTTCATATCTGAAATCCTTCCAGTTATAGTAGCTTGTGTGTCAGCTCCAATAAAGCAAGCTTGACTGTTGGATTGAACTTAGTCCACTAAAGACTGTAAAACCTTGACAAAGTTTACAATGGATGCTGTCCACTTCTATTGTTATTTTGTAAGATTGTGAATCATTGTCCACTAATGAATTAAATGTCATCTGTTGTTCTTTTGCCCTGCAGAACATTTCCAATAACTCGGTCAAGACAGAAAAACTGTCAGAAAGGTTGTAGCATTACTACACTGTAAGTATCTCTTTGTAAAAAAAAGTGTAAGTGAAGAACATTCCAAGTGTCCAGCTATTTGAGAGAAAATACGTTAAAGATATCAGATGTAAAATACAGAGGAAGATATAATCATGGTAATAATTTATGGGAACTAATCCTATGCAGTTGTTTAAAAATTGAAAGTACATCCTTATAAATTAAGATGAGGATTTTATCATAACATTGAAAAATATTTCTAATTCAAACAAGGATTGATCTAGTTTATGTACATTTGCTTATTTAAAACTATCAGAATAAAAAAATCATTGTAGTTTTATAGGTTGCAATTTGTTTGGGTGGCTTATTGTTTAGGTTATTTTGCAGAATTATTTATTTGCTGATTTATTTATGTATTTCATTATTTATTTATTTGATTATTTAGTAAATTATTTATCTGATGAATTATTAATACATCTTCATGACATGCTTTAAATTATTTATAACTTAATTTTGAGTTTATTGCTTTTAGATGCTGCGTTGTTACTGACTAGTTTAGCTTTTTTTTTTTCCTTTCTTTGTGGTTCTTGAAAATTAAAGTATTAGCTATAAGGCAAAAGTATATTCATTGAAATGTCCATGGGTTGTTTTTTTTTTGGTTGGTAATTTATGGTAGCCATAAAATTGCGGTTATGCTTTGTTTAGCTTTAAGTTTACCTGTTAAGGTTACTGGTAGGTGATAAAATGTCAGTGTGTTGTGTGCACGGTCATTATAGAATCGTGTACAGAGTAGTGATAGAATCTGTCATCAGTAAACTGAGATGAAACGTGTAAACTTCAGCCTACACTGTCTTTTATGTATCTAGAGGACAAGTCTATATTTCTTGCTTTAGAATAAATAATGGAATCTTAGTTGTAGTTCAGGGACAAATCTGTTTTACTACTGGAATATTTTTAGGAAGATTCATAGAAATGAAGTCCAACTTAGATTTGGATCTCTGAGATCCAAATTTGAATGAAATCGTTGTTGTTTAAATTCCTATTAATTGGGGATTTGGAAAGCAGCATGATGTTTATATAGATTTTTATATTAGTCATAATGATATTTATTGTATGTCATAATTTTTGTATTATTTTGATGAACTAGACTGCACAAACATCTTTATAGATGTGAGCTATAGTTTCTTTAATAATTCTTTCATATAAAATTTCTATGTTTAACCAAACAATATCATTTCATTTTTTCTTCTGGTATCATAACATGGTATAATTATTGGGGCTCTGTTGTTGAGTAGTTTAATAAATATGTTAAAGTAGTCATCTGGGTAAAAGAATGCCATGTGCACAACATGGTCTTTATTTTGTGTTTGCTTGCATGGAGTTACTATGTGCTTTATAGTTTTAACAGTTCGGAGAAATGCCTTGTATGTATCAAGTTGAGACTATTGAAATATAGTGAAAATAGCCTCTGTAGACAGGTTTCACTATCGAATTGTAAATTATGCATATATCCAAATTTCTTATTTTGAAATATTGAATATATGAATATTTCTTTTGAATATTGCTTTAGTGTATTCCTATGAATTGCCTTAAAACAAATGATTTCTCTTGATTTCTAAACATGGATTTAGAAATGTATCATGTATATCTGTGACTCTTCTGTTCTGCACATGAATAGGCACAGATACTCTTAATATGGGATTTTATTTTTAAATATGCTTCAATATGCCAGTATGGTTTTCTTTTGAAGAAAACAGGCTGTCTGTCCAATGTTGAATAAGGTATGTTAGCTCTCGTGGTAATCTACTCAAGCCACACTATTAACATATACTTATATGGTACTAGCAATGTCATCTAACTAATCTTACCTTGGATTATACACATTTGTGTGTAAACATACACTTGCACATAACGTGAAATTTTCTTCTGCTATCAGAATAACTTTTTAGGTCTTGTTTTTCAGAGAGATATTAATAGTAGGTATTATAACCATCGCTAACACAGAGCTCTTACATGCAGGCACAATTCTCATATCTTTTGTATGGATTATTTGTTGATTTTCATAGTGAGGTCAATACTGTCATCTTCATTTTCAGGTGGAGGAAATAGAGGTATAGAGATGTTAAATAACTTGGTCCTTGTCGTAACTGTAAGTCTTGGCAGTGGGGTTAAAACTCACTTAATTTGACTTGGCCATTGTTCTAAGCCTGTTACAATTTTGCATGTGTAGATAGTATAACATAGTTTTTAACTGAAGTGTTTTAAAATACCCCCCACCCCAGGCAATGTAGTTTTTAATCTCTGATAACTTTAACTTGGTCTGTATATTTACTTTGTGTTAGACTTAGTCATTTTTCTTAAACAGCAGGCAAGTACTTGAGTTTCTTGACCTTTCTGATTTGATGCTTGTGATCCTGTATGACTGAGCAAAATTACATGCAGAATTAAAACTGTTGCCTTTGCCTGGTGATGGCCAACAGTCAGATCAGATCTTTTGACTCTTATGAGTTATCTTGTAATCCAAGATATTTCTAAAAGTGAAAGGGTATATTATAATTTGTCAGGACAGTAGGTTGTAAAGTGGGACCTTTTGAAGAAATAGAATATGTGGTCACCCTAATAATAATATCTTAACTTCTGATGAGTAATTCTCAATAGTCCTGAATAATGTTCATTGAACAGAAGTATACATTCATTCATTCATTTATTTATTTAGAGACAGGATCTCACTATGCAGTTCAGGCTGGCATTGAACTCACTTTTGTAGCCCAGGCTGGCCTGGAACTCAGTGATCATCCTGCCTCAACCTCCTGCTAGGATTACAGGTGTGCGCCACCATGTGTGGCCCTTTCAACAGAAATCTTAATTCACATATACTGTCTTTAAGAGTGTTTTCTTTAACGGTAAACTCTTAATGGCCAATATTTATGTCTTTTTGTTGGCTAAAACCAGCCCAATTTATGGCTACAACTTCTAATAAAAGATAACTGGTATTGTGTAGGTTTGGAGCCTATTTTCAAGTTGAAAGTAAAAGGGTATTACTGTTACAAACAGAAAGATAAGTAAAGTTGGTCATAATGTAGTAGAAAGTTCTAGTAAAGTTTCTCCTTATATCAAATATTATAGGAATTTCTTTTGCTTGTTTTGCCTTGTAATTATAACTGGTTGCATATTTGACATTATACAGAAAGTCCTGTTTGTTCAACTTTCAGAATTTATAATTTCATGAATGATCCAGTGGTATTTTTTTAAAGTTGTATCACAAGTCACATGTGTTGACAAAGTTTTAGTTTTACCAAAACAATTTGAATGCAACTGACTGTATTTCCTTAGTGAAATTCTGTGTAAGAAAATACAAATCTCTAGAGAGAGTAGCTTAAATGTTTTCTCTTTTGTGTAGTTTCCTTTTTAATTTCTTCATGAGTATTTGTCCATCACAGCAAATTACATCATCATCATTATTACTACTATTATAAAATTTTGAATTCTAATTCATTTGTATTTAGAGCAAAAGAAATGTGGTATGTTGAACAGTAGCATTATTTGTGCGTTAAAAAAATCAGAAATATTCTTATACAGTGATTCTTAACTCATTACTATACGATGTCAGAACTCTTTTGTTCATAAGAAGAGCCTATTATACCAATTAATAAAGGAAAGAGCCATCTATATATTGTCTTTAAGTTTGTCACAGTATGAAGCATTACCCAAAATATTGCTATGTTGTAAGAATAATAATATAGTTTGTGTATTGGCTCTGAGAGTAGCTACATTAGGACAAGTAAAAGTACAGCCAAAAGTCACCTTAAACACATAATTTCTTTCAGACCTCATCCATTTTATGGATAGCATGTGAAATACTTCTGGTCCTTGCATTCATGTTTTAGGAGAGTAACCAAGGTTATTCTCATGGGAGTGTTTCAAGTATCTTTTTAGCCACCTCTTATGTGTCTAAAATATTTGGCATGAATATATATTTGAATTTTGGACTAATTAAATAGAACTTTATTGAATATAAAATTTGTAAAATAAAAACGGGGCTCTTGTTATACCTCAAGGCTTTTATTAAGGCATTAAGTAATAGTAATGTGTAAGAGTCCTTAGTAATACCAAATACTATACTGTCTAAAATGTAGTCTTAATAAGTATTAGTATTAATATTAGTATTAGTATTACTTTAATGTTGATATAGCTCACAAAGTAGTGAAAACCAAATAATATAGCAATGACAACAGAAGCAAAAAATAGTCACACATTATTTAAGTATGATATGCTTATTAATATATAATCTACTAGAATATTTGAGTTTAAATTTGCTATCTAAATAATAAAATATATGGGAAAGCTTTCTATTAAAATAATAAAAGAGAATACACCATGCATTCTAGCATGGTTATCAAACACTGTGTCTCTTTCAGTATGTAGAGCCAAAAAGTATAGGCTGAAGAAAGGACATTTAAAAGAAGACAAAATTATTAAGTATGGCTTCTACTATAACGGATATAAAATGTTCCCTTCTTTCTTTAAAGTGTTTCTGGCTGGGTATGGTGGCACACGCCTGTAATCCCAGCACTCAGGGGGCTGAGGTAGGAGGATCACTGCGAGTTCAAGGCCAGCCTGGGCTACAGAATGAGTTCAAGGCCATCGTGAACTGCAGAGTGAAATCTTGTCTCCAAAAAAAAGAAATCAAATCAAAAAAGTGTTTCTATTGTTTCCACATTCTGCATTCATTTTCTTACTGTCAGGCTTAGATAGTAATGATTTTTAAACAAGATGTTGTCCCATGGAGGAATTTTGTAGTGTTTTCACTTGTCCAAATGATTGTGGGAGAGTTTTTGGCATTTAGCAGATGTGGACCAGGGTACCTAAGTATGCAGGAGACAGTCCTAGAATAGAGATTGTCCTGAGTACTGTACAAGTTTTAAATTTCTGTTCAGAGATAAATCAGTAATATTTGAGTGTAACAGAGTACTGGCAATTTTTTATAAAATATTACATGGAGGGCTGGGGATATAGCTCAGCAGCCTAAGCACCTGCCTGGCAAGTGCAAGGTCCTGAGTTCAATTCCCAGTACCAAAAAAAAAGAAAACAAATAAAATATTACATGGAGAATTTGGGGCAGTTTATTTAGGGGCAGTTTATGTGCAAGGTACGTTTAAGTAAAATAAATTATCTCAAAATCATTTAGGGGCAATTTATGTGCAATTTAGGGGCAGTTTATGTGCAAGGTACGTTTAAGTAAAATAAATTATCTCAAAATCATTCTGGAGTTCACTTCACACATGCTTTCCACTTGCTAATTTATGGCATTTCCAATTAGATACCTACTTGAAAGTTTTCGGTTCTGTAATGCAATTACTGGAAACTCATACATTGCAAATACATAACAAAGGATATTTAAGACAACAATAGGCTTAATTTTATATTAGTGTATAGGATTTAATTTTATTAACAAGAATTGCTTAAACTATTTCATGATGCCTTATTAATCACAAAATTTCATTTATTGGTAGAATAAAGGTGCATTCTTGAAGTCACATTAAAATTATTTTTGTTGCTTTGTCTTCAGTATTATTCTTATGAATAATATTATTAATAATTATTAATTATTATTAAAAGTAAAATCCAGGTTGATTGGATGAAAACATTTCATCATTTTCTTCATTTCAACAGTCTGTAATGTCTCTTTGTGTTTTAATCTCTAATTTAAACTTGTATATTTTTCTTCAAGTTAAATTTATTTTTCTTGGTGTCCCTTATGTTACTAATTTTTATCCTAGGGTCCTCCTATAGCTCCTCTATTTCATTTTCTTATACTTTTTTAAAGAATTACTTGTGGTCCTCTTTCCTCTCTCAGGTCCAAACTTATTCAGTATGTATGGATGCAGTTAAGTGACTCTTTTATTCTCAAAAGTAGCTGTGCTTAAGCATTTATATAGTGAAATAAGTGTTGCACTATAAATTGATTTTATTTTTCATTAATATCATGATTAGAGGTTATATTGATTTTTTTTGAGATTCTATATATAATTATGCTTTATTATCTTTAAATTTCATTTCAAAATAATACAGGGAATAAAAGGAACATTCAGTCTGACAGAATTAAGAACCATTATTCTAGAGATGTATGTTTAATTCCTGATTGTTCTTTTAACTCCTCAGCTTAAAAGATACTTAAAACTGGATTGGAGCCCAGGGATATAGCTCAGTGGCACAACGCCTGCCTGGCAAGCACAAGGTCCTGAGTTTGATTCCCAGTACCACCCTGCCCCCCCCCCCAAAAAAAAAAGCCAAAAACAAAAGCTGGATTGGAGTTTCTTAAACAGTTTGGAAGAATACTGAAGCAAATAGGTCATGTAGAATTATACGGCATCTCAGCATAAATGCTCTTCTAATTAGGAATACATGGCCTTCCTATAATTTCTTTGGTATTTTATTGTATTTACTGTGGTCCTAGAGATTGAATTTAGGGCCTTCACACTGAGCTATACTCATAGACTTTTTATAGTGTTTACTTTGAGACAGGGCTTCCTAAATTACCCAAGCTGCCCATGTTGGACTTGTGATCCTCCTGCCCAAGTCACCTACAGTGCTGGGATTACAGATGTATACCACCACACCTGGCATCCTTTAATATTTTAGAAATGAAAACTGCATATGAAGACTATGTAATAGTGGAGTTGAAGGATGAGAGTTTATTTTGCCCAAAAGGCAGTCAAATATAGTATATATTGTTACGGCTTGTATCTAGATGTCCCTCCAAAGCCTCATGTGCTCCTAGGTGGTGCTTTTTGAGGTTGGCTGGACTAGGGTGCATGAATGTGGACTAAGGGTATGTGAATGTAGATTAAGGGGATGTGAATATGGATTAGGGGTGTGATAACTGGATTTGTCCACTGGTTGCTTCAGCGGTATTCTGGGTGTGGGTAATGAGAAGCCTCACCCTGGGTTGGGGGCACTAACTGTTATTGTTTGTGTCTAGATGTCCACTCTAAGCCTCATGCAGTCATAGGTGAGGCTTTTTCAGAGTGGCTGGATCTAGAGTGTGTGATCCTGGGATTAGTGGCTGGATCTACTGTGTGTGGTCCTGTGTGATTAGTGACTGGATCTGGAGTGTGTGATCCTTTGTGTTTACTGAATCAGTCCACTGATTGGTTTGGTACCCACCTGAAACTCAGTAGCCTAGATAAAATATAAAAGGGGCAGAAAGAAGCTGCTAAAGTTTCCTGAACTTGCTGCTTGCTGCCCTCTCGCACCTGCCTGCTTATTTCTTCTCTGTGATGCCCTTTTGCCTTGGAGCCAGTCAGCTGTGGACTGAAACTTCTACAAACTGTGAACCAAATAAATGTCTCCTACTTTAACTTTGGTGTTGGGTATTTTGTCTCAGCTGGGAAAGAAAAGTAACTAAGACATCAATCAATAGGCTTGTACTCTGTATAGAATATAAAGGGACAGAAAGAAGGCAGGCTTGCTGCTTCCTGCCTACCCTCCCATGGACTGTTTCTCCTCTGTGATGCCCCTCTGCCATGGCACCCTGCATCAGAGCCAGCTGACTATGCACTGAAACTTCTTCAAATTGTGAGCTGAAATAAACCTTTCCTCCTTTAATTTGTCAGTATCAAGTATTTTGTATCAACAATGAGAAAAGTAAGATGGTAGTTTTTCAACTAAAATTTGAAAAATAACTAATGCTAATTAAATTTTAGTGGGCTTTGATGTTGATAACATATGATCATTGCCAACCATTTTGAAATGCTATTTTATATATCTAAAATACTCCTTTGCTTCATGAAGAGTGTACAGTTATGTTTTGTTCCTGGTTTCTTTTTTCATCAGTATGTGTTTGTAGTACAAAATCATTTATTGTGGCAAGTTGGTACATATACATATCTTAATACTTTTTTTAATGCCCTATTCCTTTCATCACTTGCTGCCCATCCACAAATGAATGGATAAGGAAAATAGGGTACTTATATACAGTGGTGTCATCGTTTGGGGTTTTGCAAGGAGAATAATATAATACAGAACACATATTTTATAAGATTATTTATGATAGTCACCTAAAGAATCATATACAAAGTCAGTGCAGGAAATCTGCCCATATACTAAAGACCAAAGAATCCAGCTGAGGGCCTGGATCCCACAGAAATGTATTTTGTGAGTCCAGCTGAAGACCTAGAGCCCAAAACAGTGCCTCCTACAAATCCAACTGGAGGTCAAGAGCCCACAAGAATGTCTCATGCAGTCCTGTTTCATGAATCTGTGCTGGGAAGGCCCAGAGGTCAGTGGTGGAAGCTAGAAAGTCTATGCCCACAGGATGAAGGATCTGTGCCAACAGGCTGAGGGATCTGCACAGGAGCCAGGAAGCAACGCTCAGAGTAAGAACCAGAACTATCATGAAAAGTACCACAGCCATCCTCAGCAACAATGAGATCTTGAGCTCCTCTGACAAAGAGGAAAGCCGTTCCCATCAGGAAAGCCAAGGCGACAAGCTTCTTGAGGAGACTGAGCAGTGCACCATCTTCCCCTCTAGAGTCTGGAAGCAATGCGCAAGGTGAGGACCAGAGCTCCCCCAAAGTGAACCAAAGCCATTCTCAGTGACAATGAGGTCTCAAGCTCCTGGGACAATAACAGCTGAGTTCATCGGGAAAGCCGGCATGACAAACTCCTCCAGGAAAACCAGCAGCTCCTTACAGCTTCTCAGTATCTTCTAACAGGCTCCCAACAGCCTCTCTTCTTCCTCTCCAGTGCTTCCTCTTATGCTGCTGGCAACAATCTTTAGGTAGGCCTCCTACAACCAGCATCACACTGGTTCAATTCAGGTGGGTGTTACAAGTTGACTACCAGTTGTCAATCCGCCACAAGTGGAGAAGGATAAATTGGAGGGAGTCATGTTCCTGTTTTTCTTTTTTTTTCCCCAGGAATCAAAGTCAGGGTCTTGCGCTTGCCAGGCGCTTCGCCACTGAGCAACATCCCGGCCTGCTTTTTTCTTAAATGAGACTTAATTATAAAATATCCCAGTTAAGCCATTAAACCATAATGTGAGTGAAAAACCTATTATATATAAATAATATAGATAAAAGTTCTTGTGGTATCTGTCAGTATACATGTATGTGTATGTATGTGCACTTAAGCATAGAAACATGATTTGGTTCATCTTTAAATTGATATTGTTTATTTTGTACGTGATGTGGATGTGTAACTTGTTGGCAGCCATCTGATACTGCTTTAGTGTAGAGTCTGTCTGAATAACACAGCCATAGTCATGAGGTTTCTTTCAAATCTCACAAATACGTTTTCCCAGACAAAGAACACTAGCTCTGCTTGCCTCTTCTGGCCACACTGTTTATTATGGCTACTGTTTCTCAGGTGTCTACTACCATTTTCATTCAGAGTTTTGATGTGGTATGGGAATAAGAGACTGGGAAGGTCACAGATTAGATATCCTTAGAGATTACATGGCTTTACTTGCTTTCTGTCTGTGGATCCAACTTGTCTTTTTTCTTTAAATTCTTTCCTTATATGATAGTAGAACTTAGGAAGAGTTGAAATATATTTATTATACCCCTAGACTTGTTTAATAGTTTAGATGTAGCATTCCAGGTTGTAGCAATTTTGTTTTAAATATCGAATGCTTTGTTTTATAGCATTCATTGTTAATATAAAGAGGCCCACTGTCATTTTCCCCTGCTTTTCCACTACATAATATTTAAAAAAGCATTCTAGAATTTCTAGAATCCTTTCTTTTTTCTGAGATTTTATGATGTTGTGTCTTGGAATGGTTTTTATTCATTGCTTACTCGGTATCTTCAAAATACAAAATACAATACAAAATCTTCTTTTCATTCTGAAAGCAAGCATATTTTGATTTGAGGATGTTATCTTGAGTTACTTTCTTCTCTTATTTTTCTTTCCTCCTTTTTTCTTTCATTTTTCTTAGTTGTAGGTTCACAGTTAGGGTAGTGGAGGTGGGATGTGAAAGGTTCAGTCATTGTCTAATTGTGGATGAAATGTAAAGTATAAAATGTATGTTGGATAACTTCCTTTGACATGTTATTAATCTACTTCCGGAAGTTTGTCATCTTTCCTTCCTTTGTCACTACTACTATTTCTTTTGTCCTTGTGAAATAAAAATTTGTCATTGTATTAGGGTTTGGGGATGTAGAAGAAAGAAGCTCATGAAGTTGATCTGTATTTGTTCCACCAATGTTTTATGTACTCTTTACTCTTTACTTTCTTCTGGCTTACACTTTTTTTAAAAAAAATTTTTTTGAGAATGGGTCTCACTGTGTAGCTCAGGTTGGCATCATTTCATGGCGATCCTCTTGCTTTAGCTCCCTAAGTGCTGGGATTACAGGCATGCGCCACCATGTCTGGTTTACCCATCTTTTAAGGTGCAGCTCTTGAAAGCTTTCTCTGATTCTTCAGTAATCTTGCCACCCCTCATACATCCATTGTTAGAACCCTAATTATACCACTTTTAATAATTTATTGCTTATAGTAAGAAAAGGAATTGTCTTATTTTTACTGATGTCCTTGCACAAAACATAGCATTTCTTAAATAAATGAAAATATACAGAAGAGGTACACGATAGGTAGTAATTGTGCACTTTAGTTGGATGGATTGTTATTCTAGACTAAAATTGATAGATTAATAAATTTGATAAATTAAAAAAACTACTGGTTTATTTTTATAAAATGTTAGTGCTCTTGTCCTAGGTAATCAAAGAAATGACTTTATATCAGAACTAAATTATAAAGTAGTGATGAAGGTTCAACATTGAAGGGGTACTGTGGTTTGAATGTTTCCTTCAAAGTTTCTTTGTTAGAGATGTAATCCCCAGTGCACTAATATTGGGAGATTAGGTGTAGCAGTAGGTGGCTGGTGAGATGTTTTGCCTTAGAGTAATGGCATTACCATATTTCCCTGAAAATAAAACCAGGTCTTCTATTATTGTTTGCTCTAAAAGATATACTAGGGCTTATTTTCAGAGGATGTCTTATTTTTTTCATGTACAGCATTCTACATTTAGTCATGTACCAAAAATTTACACTTATTCATGTATGAAAGGCTATATTTAGCTGCCATGATGGCACATGCATGTAATCCCAGAATTTGGGAGTCTGAGGTTGGAGGATTTTTGCAAGTTTAAGGCCAGCCTCGGCTACATAGTGGGCTCAAGGCCAGCCTGAACTACAGTGAGACCCTATCTCAAAACAACAAAAATCTACAGTCATTGAGATCAGTCATGTCCTCTTCTTCTAGAAAATCATCTTAACTCTCCACACTCCAAATTCCAGACTGAATTTCTTGTGATTTCATTTCATTTAGAACCACTGGCCCCAACCTTTCATGTCCAGCAATAGAGCTTTCCTTAAATGAGCAATTCTTGTCCACATAGCCTGCTGGTAGTGCATTGGCCACACAACTTTCAGTGATTCTGATCCCATGAATTCTTCACCCGAGTCATGACCTCTTGCAGGCAGGCTTCACAAAGTTTTCATTAAATCAAATGTTAATTGAAGACTTTTGAGACAGACATGGCAACAAAAATGGTGACAGTTAAGGTGGTCCACACAAAAACAGTGAAAAATTGGTCACCAGAATTCAGAAAACATTTCTTTGTTTCATACAGGTGCATTAAGTCCATCCATTACAGCACACAATTATTGAATTATGAAGATCTTAGACACAGCCATGTCCATTTGTCATCAAATGCATGTTATTCATATGTCCTGTATTCTGATTGGTTATTTGGCAATAAGTCTGGAGTTCATCTGTTGCCATAGGCATTTACCTTTTGTCCAAAGGTGCCTGCTTGGGTATTTACAAATACTTAATTATAATTTACATTATAACTTACTTTAAATATTAATGTCAATAATAATATTTATTTTTAATTATACACTTATTTTATATTTCAATATATCCATGTGTTTTGCATCATATACTAAATACATCTGTCTGACAGTCATAACGAGGGCTTATTTTGGGGTTAGGCTTATATTATAAGCATCCTGAAAAATCATACTATGGCTTAATTTCTAGTTAGGTCTTATTTTCAGGGAAAGAGGGTATCACTGAGTTAGGTTCTTTGTCATAGGAATGGGTTTCTTATAAAATCAAGTTCAGCCTCTTCTTGCCCATCTGCATTACACCATTGTAGGAAGTAAAGAAGGCTCTAACTAGTCATTGTCCCCTGATCTTGGACTTCTAGTCTCCAGAACCATGAGCCACATGAATTTCTGTCCTTTATAAAGTATCCAGTATCAGGTATTGTGTTGCAGCAGCATAAAATACACTAATACAGGGATGCATTTAATTAGGAAATGAGCTACAAGATACTGATAAAAACTAGGTAAGAAAACCAGTTATTTTTACGTATGCAGGAGAATGCAGCTGAATCATAGCAAAGGGAAAGGAATGGAGAAAAGTCTTACCTTCTTTTGTTAGTATAGTACAGTATTTCAGTCCTTCCAAATATAATTGGTATGGTTTGGATGTCCCCCTAAAACCTCGTGCAGTCATGGGTGGACTTCCAGAGTCTGTGATTCATTCATGGTCCAGTGTTGGAATTGTGGATGTGAGTGCTACACCTACCCTGGGGCAGGTAGTTTGCATACAATGTAAGAGAGGGAAAGAGGCTGCTTGCTGCCACTGCTCCTCCCTTTTGCTCTTGTTGCTTTTGCTGTCTTCTGCTGCCGTGAACTGTTTCCCTCTGCCGTGTGCCACCCTGCTTTGGAGCCAGCCGAGTATAGGCTCAAATAAGCAGGCTCATCCTGGTGAAAGGAAAATGGCACAAGCACTGAGTGTAGGGATTTAAAATGCTATCCTGGATCTAGGGTGCCTCCCATTGGGTCTTCCAGAGCATGATTGACAATGTGGTTGTCAGGGTGCTGAGTAATGTCAGCTATATCTAGTGTACATGTGCTTTCCTATAATTCACTGTGTTAAAATTAGATGTATGAGATGCTGTCCATATGCATGAGGTTTAATGAGTTCCAGATGAAGAAGGGTTACTGTGGGTCATGCAGAAGGATCTGGCAGGCATGTGTCCTGGTATAAGACTTTGGAATTTTCTACAGCAGGTTGAAGGACCTTTGTTTTTGTTATTTCTCTCTCCTGGTAGTAAGCCTTAGGGACAAATGTGGAGTCCGGATTGCCCAGGTTCAGGTTGGTGGAGGGAAGTAGACTAGTAGCTGCAGTTGTACTATGTATATTATTGTTGTCATATCCACAAACATAATAATAAAAACTTTAAAGAAAAACTTTTGAATTAAGCACTAGATTTTTTTTTTTAGATGGTCTCGCTGTGAAATTCAGGCTGGCCTCAAACTCACTGTGTAGTCTAGGATGGCCTCGAAGTCATAGTGATTCTCCTGCGTCAGCCTCCTGAGTGCTGGGTTTACAGGTGTGTGCCACCATGCCTAGTTTAAGCACTAGACTTTGTTGAAAGATCTTTGTTACAGTTTTGAGTTGAAGTATTGTTGTCAGCATGTTTCCTTTTAGTAATAATGCAAATTAAAACTGAAGCACAAATTTATAGAAGAATCTTTAATTAGAAATTTAGAAAGATGATAGGAAAGGATTCCAGTTTAGGAAGTTGGAGGGGGCATACTCTGATACAGGGATTGCTCTACTCACGAAGGCAGAAGCCCAGCTTTTAAGGACTGGCTAGTGGGCTGGGGTCCAGTTGATTGTTTTCTCAGTCCTGTTGTCATAGTTCTAGAGTCTTTATGGCCAAAGAGTGATTTCATTCACAAAAAAGGATTGCGCCTCTCTATGATGGTCTCAGTCATGTGGAGCGTCACTTTTCTTGGAATCCATGTGGTTCCAGGTTTAGGAGAATGGCTGGAAGCTGCTGGATATAGGTGAATGTCCCTGTAAACCTTTGGGTGTCACTACTCTTGAAGGGGATGAGGGTCTGTAGACTCAGGCCTAATCAGCCCTGTCTGGTCAACTGCTAGGCAGATACTCCCAAATGATAAACATACCCTAATACAAAGCTGAGAAGAGATTTGACCTAAGATTTATAGTCACAAAGGACATAAAATAAAAGTGAAACTTTATTCTGTTTTGAGTTACCTATTGGGCATATGTGGGCCTGCATGTGGAGTCATGGTTCCTAGCAGAAATGACTTTTAAGTCCATGACTGTCCCAGAAGAAAACACAAATCATGCTTTTGATAAGCAGCGCGTAAGGGCTCAGAATTCAGCATATTCCCCATTCCCATGCTGGTGCCTGACCGTTTCATGACTGCATCAGATGCATTACTGTAAGAACCTGTTGTCTCCTTTTGGAGGTTTTCCTTTTCATAATGTTTTGTATAGTTCTATTTTAAATTTAATTGTAGGAAATACAATTGCTTTAAACTATTTTATGTAAGGAATGGCAAGTGAAATGTATACTCCATATCTTGTAAGATAAAAGGGTCAGTAGAATAAGAATGTCTCAGAATTGTATATGATTAATTACTGGTGAATAGGCCAGATAGCATTTATAGTAGTTTGGCTATCTTTAATAGAATGTTTGCCTAGTATTAAGTAATATCTTTGGTATAGTGTATATATAAACCAATAAAGACTGATAGATATCTTAATGAAGTTACTCAACAGTATTCTAAATTTTGTAATATTTCTCTCACTCTTTTTAGCCATAATCCTAGTGTCTTTAGGGCCTAGCCATTTTTATGGTTGAGTTTCCTTATTTACAATGTTCTTAAAACTACATAGAATTACTTTTGGGATATTGTGGTTTTCATATGTTGATTTACATGTAATATAATGTTTTTATAGAATCATTAAGGTTTAAAAATTAGAGATTGAGCTCTAAAAATAGATTTTTAATGCTATAATTCTAATATTTTGCTTTTTACTAATCTTTTAAATTTTTTGTTGTATGCCTGGCCTGTGTTTTTATTTAAACATTTATATTTTTTCAACAGTAGTTTCAAGATAAAATTAGATCTCTACTCCATTTCTTCATCCAAATTATTTTTCTAGTGACCGTGTCTTTCATGTAGAGTTTATTAAAGTATTTTTTTTTTTTGGTGTACTATGTTTATGCACTGTCTCTATCACTCAGTCTTCCCCAACTGTACCATCTCTTTATTTTGTACTTCGTTTCCTATGGTAGATCACACTGAGTCCAGTACACAACAAAAAACTTTATGAAAAGTGCAATTCAAGTGAAGGACGGTCTCTAGAAAAAAATAGTATAATTACGTTATTGTACAAAGTTTTAAAATGTTCTGTAGGAAGCCACAAGTGCTTAACAGATGTGGTTGCTTCATTGTTTCAAATTTATGCCAATCAGAGTTGATAGGATTTGATCACACTCTAGTAGATTTATGAGATAAATTACAATATTGCCTGACGCACTTCAGATAGAAAACATCAATATAAGTTGCATATGATTTCTAGTTTAAGATAACAAGCCAGTAATTTTTAAAATCAGATGGCTGGTACTCTGAGAGAATATTTATTAGTTTGTAAAAATTAACAGTGTCTTTGGTATTTTTTTTTTTGTGTTGACCAAAAGTGTATTAAACTTCTGTTTTGTGTAACTGTTCATTGAAAACATCTTATAGTATTTCTGTTTAGCTGTAGATGGTCTGTCAGATTTCCAAAGGCCTATAAAGAGATGGGTTTGAATTTAAAAGAGATTTGACTGCAGAAGAGTTTAATACAAGATGAAAAACATATTCTTGAGGTACTGGATTTTTAAAATTAAGGTTTCATTAGGTAACTAGGAGTTCTTGTTTGCTTTTTAAATAAGTAGAAGTTTACTATCTCATATACAGAGAAAACCCTCCAGGCTTTTAGAGCCAAGAAATTGAGAGTTGCACTCTCAAATCTGTTTTTCATAGCGAATGGCAGAACCATTTTATCAAAAGCTGCTGGCGAGAATGTTCTTAACTTCAGTCAGGAGGCCCACATAGTAGAAACCGTTAGTTCCACTATCAAATGGAAGTGTGGGGTCTCATGAGAATTTGACCTGAAGTCATTTCTAAACTAAGTATTGCAAATTAAAAGGATAGGCCTTTTAACTTCTTAGGTTGGAATTATTTAATTTTTAGAATATGGGGACTAGGCAAATCATTGCTTTTTAAGATGATAGGTCTTCATGTTTCAGGTACTGATATTGGAAAATCCTTTAAATTTGTTCAGAAAATATATCATGGCTTAGATTTAATAAAATTTAGAAAATATAGAAGATACATGGAACAGGCAAATTTTTTTTTTAATGGAAAGTTTAGCACATTAACATTTGCCATATATATTTTAAATAAAAATTTTCCAAAGTCCTCTTTCCAGAGATAACTACCATCTTGAAGTTGATTTATATCCTTCCTTTGTTTTTATAATTTTTTATTTTACCTTTTTTTTTTTTTTTTTGGTTTTTCTCCGGTACCGGGAACCGAACTCACGACCTTGCGCTTGCCAGGCAGGCGCTTTTGCCGCTGAGCTAAATCCCCAGCCCCTTATTTTACCTTTTAATTTTATTTATTTGTTTACTTATTTATTTTTTGAGACAGGGTCTCCCTGTGTAGTTCAGGCTGGCCTTGAGTTCACTTTGTAGTCCAGGGTGGGCTTAAACTCACAGTGACCCTCCTGCCTCAGCTCCCTGAGTTTTGGGATTACAGTTGTGTGCCACCACATCTGGCTATAATTTTTTTAATTCATAATTTTACCTAATAATTTGTTAGCTTTTACGCAATTTTCTCCTCCCCTTCCCCTTTCCCTAGTATTTTTCCGGAACTTGTTATTTGCTACTGTTTAACATCTGGCTTGTTACTGCTATATAATATTTCCTAATATGACAACATCAGCAATATAGTTTGTATATCTGTTTCTCTTTTCATAGACATTTCATTGTAAGGGTACTTTGCACAGGCTTCTTCCACAGGTATTCATGGGGTTCTGCATGGCTCAGTATTTTGAGTGCACAGGACAAACTGCCATCAACTATTGAGAACTGTACCCAGGTTTTGGCTGTAGGTAGAATTGTTTGGAGCCAGTCATGCACTATCTTTTCTTGCTGCATTTCCTCTGTCCTTACAAGGTAATCCATTGATTTTATTCAAGGCAGAAAGACTGTAGACAACCTTGTCAGGTTGTCTCCTCCCCCCTTTAAAAAACTGCTTTCTGTCCTTCCTATCTGCTAGTATGAAAAGTAAGAAAATTGCCATTTATTAAAAATTTGCTTGAAAAGATGCTTTCTAAAAATGTTACCCAGTTTTTACATTTTTGCTTTATTTTAATTAGTAGAAAGCTTGGGCCTATGCTGTTTGGTTTATTTAATTGTAGCAGTGTGTGCCTGGTCAGTGCATAAATAAGACCAGATTTTGCTTAATGTGAGCAGGATAATTTTTTGTTCAGGTAGCCTAGGTAACTCTTTGAGTTACTGATTACTGGAAAATAAGCACTCATATGAACATTTTGGAATTTTTAAAGAGAGATAATATTAAAATGTTGTAATGTAATTTTGTTCTTTACATTCAAATTTATATTATAATTTTTATCAGTTCAGCTTATTCAGTGCATTTTTATTTTGGAAGAAATTGTATATTTGCTAGAAATCCTATATAAAATTGTATTTAAATATACACTTAAGGGCCTGGGGATTTAGTTCAGTGGCACAGTGCCTGCCTGGCAAGCGTGAGGTCATGAGTTCAATTTCTGGTACCAGAAAAAAAACAAAACAAAAAAACCCAAACATAAACCTACACTTAAGATTTGGAGCCGGGCATGCTGGCACATGTCTGTAATCTTGCACTCAGGAGGCTGAGGCAGGAGGATCTTTGCAAGTTTGAGACTAGCCTGGGCTATAAAGTGAACTCAAGGTCAACCTGAACTTCATAGCAAGACTCTGTCTCAAAAAGACAAAAAGAAAGGAAGAAAGAAAGAAAGAAAGAAAAAAACATATGGATTGTGGTGCACTCTTGAAACATTAAAGAGAAACTGTCAATTTATGAAATTCTTTCTGTGTCCAATACCTTTAAGCTGCCTCACAGAATGCCAGATATTAGCTATTAATATCATTAGCCCTCTCACTGAAAGTGTTACTTTTTGAAATAAAAAATGATTAAATGAATTGCTGGGTCTGGACCATTTCTTGGCAATAGTTTCAGAAAGCTGAAAAATGTTTATGCTGTGTAATAAGCAGATGCTACTCTAACAGTGCAATATATTATGTATCAGAAATGATTTCTATTTTAACCATAGATGTTATTTTAATGAGAAAAGTCTAGTTTACATCAAAAGTGCATTTGGATGTGATTTTTGGTTTTTTTTTGTGTTATTTTTATGTAATTAATAGACATACTTTTAATTACATTATCAGATTTTTGGTTTTTTTTCTTTGACTTTTATACCTTTTTTTCCCTGAATTTACTGGAATTAGTAATTGTCTTGTAAACTCATTTAAAATAGTTACTAACATCTTTTAAAGAAAATGAGCCTTGTCTTATTCTACATTAAATCTACTTTGCCTGACAAAAATTTGAGTATGTTGAGGTTTTAAAGTTTCTACCTTTTCTTGAGGAGCAGCAATGAATATTTTCTATCGTTGTAGGACAGCGTTCCAAGTTATAGTCAATGAATGAGGTTCTCTGAGCTGGTGGTGACCCTGGTGTTAAAGTGACTGTATTACAGTGTGTTTAGGTTGCCCCTATGCTTTGCTATACACAACAGTCCCTACAAATTTTCCTTACCTATGAGAAAAGTGTGTTGCTAGCCTTTGTATTTCTTTTCCTCTTCACTTAATTTATTGTCAGCAACTTTAAACTCCGCTGTAGTTGCTGATTTTGAACCCTTAACTACTTCTGGATCTGGATTGTACATCTTGATTGACAAATTTGCCTTTATGTATGGTCAAATAATTCTATATTTGGAAAAATGTTCCTATTGTATGTTTTATTCCACTGAACCTAGCAGAGTTGAATGTAGTTTGGATGCATAGGGAAGAATTAATGATTGGAGGATAGAAAGTTGGTAAATTATTCATTCTGGCCCCAAGGAAGCTGAAAAGCTGAGTGAAAGACTAATAAATCATTGGTGGTAGTGCTGGTTGTCACTTCCAATTATTTTAGACGGTTTTGTGATAAACTGCAGCACCTGCTAGATATCCAAACATCCTCCCTTGATGCTGGTGCAGCTTGTTTAGTCGATTATCAAAGGCAAGTTTGTGTAAAGTTTTATTTAGGTTTGAAAATAAATTGCTCTTTTTAAGTAAATTTTTTTTTCCTCATTGTTTTGAGTGCCCTGAAAGGATTTTCTTGACATGACAGGGAATCTGGAATATGCGTATTACTTTAGCCGGGAGATACTGTCTTTACCTTTTGTGTTAAATGAAATACTGAGGAATTAAGCTTTTTTATTATTCTCAGACTAATTGAAAACTACTTCAGCTGAGATGATTACAGTGCTAAAGATCAAATCATCTTTTTTTAGTATCATTTAGTGGAGAACCACCACTGCTGCTGCTTGACCAACTCTCTTCATTGCTGGCTGAGGGTTGGAACTATTACCCCAAAAGGTTCTTCTTTGTATTGGTCCTGATTTAGCTGCTGAGACTATTGCAGAGACGGAATAGAATTGGCAAGTGCAGGCAACTGGGCTCTCTCTCTACTGATCATGAAACAGGGCTGCTTTAAAACTTGAGGAATAAGTTATGAACACCATATAATGTGCATGCTTTATGCTTGGCATTAGCAATTTTATTTCTTGTTTGTGGTCAAGCCCAATATATGAGGTTTGTGTCTACATATTTAAGTGGACCTGTTTTCGTAGAAATTTTCAGCTTTAATGTAAAAATATGGGGTAATTGAGAGTACTCTTAAAACTATATAAAGAAATAATCTTGGTAAGTGGGGCTTGTGTTTATTCATTCAGGTGCATTTTGGCTCATGACTTCCTTCTCATCAAATATTTATTAAAGCTCATGTGTGCCAGCCCTCTGGGAACTACAACTAATACTGTTACTTGTAACAACTTTTTCTGCTTAGAGTTAGTATGTGCCTTGTACTAGGTTTCACCATTTCACAAGTATTAACTCATTTTAATACAAAAAACCATCATTGCTATTTATATTGTTGTACTTATTTTATAAAGAAGCTTTTGGAATGACTGACAACAGTATTTAGGTTGTTTCTTTATACTCTAGTCTACGGAAGGAAAGAAATGTCTATAGTTAGTCTATGTTAAATAGGTTTAGTAATTGCAGTCCAAGTAGTAATAGCTATAATTTATTGAACATTTAATTTTAGGTTTAGTGTAATATATGTGGTTCATTTTTAACCTCTGAACAATAAATGACTATTATCTTGTTCTGAGGAGGAAATGTTAACCTAGAAGAGGTTGTGGGGTTATGCAGGTTGATGGTATAAAAGCCAGGATTTGTATTAAGATCAGCCTGCCTCCCCACTCCACTAGGGGTTCCAAACCCTAGTCTCAGTGGAACTTGCCGAGCAATAGAAAATAGCAAGGAAAGTGGTTTGTTAAGAACCTGGGTAACTAAAAAGCTTTGCGAAAAGTAGGCTCAGAACTGTTGCTTTTTTAAAAAAATTATTTCTTTACTTATTTTTTCAGTTAATTTGAAAACCTGGATTTTTATGTGAAATGTCCAGTTTTTAAATCTTGGCAGTTTACTCAGGGCATAGTTTGTCCCCTGGAGGTGGCTTGTAGATGTCAGTTTGAAACTTCTGCATATTGCCTTCTTTTAGAGAAATACTCAGACTAGATGAAGCATTTATTATTTTCATAATCATAATAAGCTCCAAAGACACTTCAAAAGAGATTTCAGAATTTCAGGTTACCACTTAGATTTCAGGATACTAATAATTCAACTATAGTCTATATAGCATAGAGCATAAAGTTCAAACTAGAATTCTGAGAATATAAGCAGATGTTAGGTTATGTAAATTTTTATTGATACTCCCCTCAATTTTTTACCATTGATGCCAAATCCTTTTCTTTTGCCCACACATACACATTTCTTTCCCTATGTTCTGCATCACATGGGAAATTTAAGGTATATACAGTTTTTTAATTGAAATGCCATTATGAGATTACAGATAGAATTAAGTCATGTAGAATGTTGTGAGTTTTAATTTACAATTTAACACAAAAATAAAAGTTTTAGTGAATGAGGCACTCTTTGAAATAAGTCAGTGGATGTTTGTAGAGTTATTAAATATTTTAAGATACAAATAAAGTATCCCTGGGAGAGTCATTTGATGAGTCCTTGGAAAAAAAAAATTAAGATTAATGAATTGTTAGAGGGTTTCCATGAACCTAGATGAACAACCTCAACTGATAATGTCTTTATTTTGGAATTATTCTTTATGTAGTTTCAAATCCTACTTTATAATGAAAGTCATTCTTCCCAAATCAGTGGCTCTTTCACAAACAGGGCTTAATACATCATGAATTTTTTAATGTATCTTTTAGATCCTTTATATATTATTTAATATATAAATTCCTTGTTGCCTACTTTTCTGTTATACAATAGAGGTTTTTGACCTGCATAGTTTTGTGTAGTAATATTCAGTTGGTCAAAGTACAGCTTTGAAAATCCATACAATCTTTTATTACTTCTTTCTTATTATAAGAATAATGTATAGTTGTTATACATTGGAATACTACAAGAAATACTACGAAAACAAAAATCACACGATTCTACCACAGAAACAACCAGCAGACAGCTTTTTTCTGTTTCTTTTTTAAAACTTTGGTTAGCAGTTTCTGTTTGTTTTCTGTAACAGTAGTCATAGTTTAGTGAACCTGCTTTAAAAAGGCAGTATTTTGTTGCATTGAGATCCATATCCTTCTCAAAGCTTCTCATCTATTATCTAGAATTATGCCTTTTCCTTATTTCCTTGTAACTGTACCTCCACTATGATAGTTTATTTCCATTTGTGTGCATCTTTCTCAATTTCTTGAGGGCAAACAGTATCATATTCATTTTGTAACATCCACTAACTTTTGAATGAATAAATGAAAATAAATCTTAAAATTCAGTTTGTCTTCTGCACTTGCCACTTGAAATAGCAAGATGGCAACAAATACACAATTTTTATAATTTTAGTGAGTTATACGGGTAGAGCTTTTGTTGAGATTTGATTATACAAGCAAATTACTACAGTTTGTGGATCTAATATTTTCTTTGATTTAAAGATGTACCTGGTCCCCTATATCAGAAGATGTAACAGTGATTTACTGTATTCAAATTTGTCAAACAAATCTAACTTGAAGGGTGAATTCTGCTAAATAATTGGCTCTATACTACATTAAAACACTAAAAGAAATAGTAAACTATGGGAAGGTTTAAAGTTGTTTTATAATCAATTAAATGGGATGTGGGAAGTCTGAAGTGGCAAAATTTTAAAATTTTAATGAAACTAGTGTGCTCAATAGATGGCAATTCAGAATGCTAGAGGTGGATGGATTCCTAAAAGTCATCCTCAGACATCTTTGTTAATAGGATACTAAAGTTTAAAAGAGATCAGTGCTTGGACCAAGGCAATAAGGCAGCATTGCGCTCAATGGTAATTACTCATGTGTGCTTAATAAGTATTTTTTATGAGTAATGAAATGACATGTATAGTGAATGGTTGGAAATTTTTCTGTGTATATCTTAGGAAAGTTATTACCCAAAAAAGCGATAAATGTCTATATTAGAAAACAATTTTTATATTCCTTAAAAATTGTACTTTGAGGACAAGAGATTAAAGATATAATACTTTTAAATATTTGACAATTCAAGGAAAGATGAAATAGAATAGGTCCTACTTAGCTTTGTTTCCAGAAACACTCTGCAAAATTGGAAGGTATCTTTGATTAAGCTTTATGGAAACTTTTCAAGTTTGAAGAAGATTTCAGCTGTAGTGTCTAAAGAATCACTTAAAAAAAAACCCTCTATATTAAAATGAAATGTGTCCAAGCTTTAAAGAAAAGATATCGGAGTTTGCAGATGATCCTAAAATTGGAGCTAGGGGAAATAATGAGGAACAATGCAATCAGATTCAAAAAGATTGGGATTGTTTAGGTGATTGGGCCAGCAGATGGCAAATGCAGTTCAGTGTAGACAAATGTAAAATAATTATCTTAGGAACAAAGAACCAATCATACAGCACACTGATCAGGAAAAAATTTGTGAGTTATTGTGGGAAAACCATTGAAACAGTTAACCCGGTGCACAGCTGCAGCAAAAAAGGCAAGCAAGAAACCAAATTAGCAGACGGATAGAATATAAAGCAAGAGGCAATACTTAGAGTGTATTAAGAAACTTGCTAGACCCCATCCAAATTAGTCTAGTATTGGTTGATATAACTGCTTTAGGAAGAGTAAATGTATGCCTTGTACTAGCAATTGTACCAGACAAATCTAATAGTGTTAGAGATGTGCACTACTGAAGAACTTTTCAGTTTGAAAATTTTTATAGATATGAGTAAGACAGTGAATCAAAGTAAAGGCACTTTTAGCTCTGTCCACCATCAAAAGTAGGTCTTGATAGAGGACATCTGTGGTTTACACTGCCTAAGGCCATAGCAAACCCCTTTCTTTTTAGATAGGAGTTTGTCCCTCACCTTTCAAGGCTAAAGAGCCTTAAGGCTTGCATGAGGTCCTTGTGAGCTTGAGCACTGCATCTTGGTGACCAGACAGCATGGGCATGAGACCTAAGGGCTGCTGGTGTGATTTTTCTTTCGGGCCTGCGACTCGTGATGCTGTTAGATGAGCTGGCAGCTTCATTCTGGGGTATAGAGGCAGGAATTTTTCTCTGATTTGCCACCTTTGGTTCCTATCCAAGCTTAATTCTCCAGCCTTGCCTCAGTGTTTTTATCCAGTACCTAGGCAATAAATTCCTTTTTGATTTCTGTTAACCAGAACATATATCTTTTTTACAATCAGGTCTTAACTGAGATAATGACAGCATTCTGTTGTTCTTGTTGTTGTTCTAGAATGTGTTTGCATTGTTTAGAGTGGTGTCTTATAAGTAATTTTTTTTGTATGAAAAGAAAGCCAAAATACAAACCTCAGTCTTTCTGTGAAAGAGAAGCAAGAATTTGAACTATCAGCATCTATATATAATTCTCTTATAAAACTTAACTTTATCTATACAATTGAATAGTATCACTGTTAAAAATCACCTTTGATGTCTAGCGTATTTTTAAGAAGAATCTTTCACTTTCTATACATAAGATGTCTAAACATTTTCTCATTTTATTTTGGTGGAAACAAACTCACCAAATTACAAAATTTCCTTAGTGTCACATGCGTGATAGGTGGTAGAATCAGGAATACTTTGTCAAAGTTTCTTGTTTCTTTATTTTTGCTTTTATATTACTGTTGATTAGTGAATATTTATTGAGTGGAATTTTGGGAAAAATAACACTTCTGAATTAGTAATTGTGGATTATATTGTTTGTGGTGAGTTGAGAACTAATATGTAGGATTTATTTTTATCACATAAAACAATGTTTTGAATAGTAGTTTTCCTAGTTTTTGCATATCATATTGCCTCATTTTAGTTATATTGTTAGTTCAGTATGCAGATGCTTCAAGTGTAGCTACATGCAGAGTAAAATGGCAAGGAAAAAGTTTCTGTTTTGGAGAGCAGTGTATAGGACTATTCCTTGGAAAGAATTAGAAATAATGAAGAGTTTATCCTTGGGACATTTTTATCATTCCTGAAAGTGAAGTGGAGCCATTGTATAAGGCAGTTATTCTTGAACCTATTACTCTCATACGTGGAGAATAGGCATTTGGACTAAAACATGTAGGTTGTCTGAACTCTTACGCTGCCTTAACACCTATGTGAATTATGATAATCGTGGCATGCCCTACATTTTTAGAGATTATCCTTATGAAGAACATACTTAGGAACTTAAGTAATTCTTTGAAATTTTGCTTAATATATTTCAGTGAAGGTAAAAAGTTCATGTAATTTAGGGACATGTCTTTGATATGTTGCATGGTTAGGGACTGATGTGTCATATGCTTTTATGATAAAGAAAATCAGTATATTTGGGAAATTAACTGTTTTAGTGATTTGAATTAAGGATTGTTAAAGTTTCAAAGTATAACATTTAAAGTATTTGAGATCTTTGTAAAATGGAATAAATACTGTACCTTGTATTTTTCTCCTGCATTATATGCATGTAGAGAGAGTATTGGATATAGGGCTGAAATACTAAGTGGATAATTAAATACTGCAGTTGATATGCCAGACTGCTTAAGACTATTCTGGATGTCTGCAAGGTACAATGATCCATTTAGAAGTAGACTTAAAATCTAGTAAGAGTTTCACTTCCTTGCGCTCCGTATAGGAGTTTATTTTACTTTCCTCGTCTGCATGCAAATTCTCCTCTCTGGCAAAAGGGTCTGCACATGCTATTTGCAATTGAGCTGTATTGGCTTTTGCTAATATCCTTGAGGTAGGATAGAAGAAATAAAACTAGGTAGAAAGGAGACCAGAAAATTGAGATTTTAAAATTGTACTTTCAAGAAAAACTGCACCCAGGGGTGTTGGCACATGCCTGTGATCCCAGCACTCAGGAGGCCAGCTTAGGCTACATAGTGATATCCTCTCTCTAAAAAGCAAAGCAAAACAAAGCAAACCCCGGAGCTTCAAGACAAGCTTCTTTCATGCTTCTAGAGGCCACCCTAGCATGTGAGCCCCCTTCTTCCAACCTCATAGAGAATAGTGTTAAATTCCTAAAGATCTTTTAGTCGTGGGCACTATACCCTTTTCACCTTCAAATTGCTCTTTTCTGCAGCCCAGAAAGCAGCGTTGGGGATCACGTATCTCAACCTCAGTAACCTGTAAATTCCTTCACACTCAACCTTTTTCACCTGCAAATTGCCTGCCCAGAAAGCAGCTGCATTGGAAGACTGCATGTTTTAGCTCCAAATGCCTATCTCCACTTCAAATGCATAGAAATGGTTTGCACTGTAACTTGGCTGTCAGTGAGAATACACATCCGAGATCACCTATATTGAAAACAGCCTTAAATGTGCCCTACTCTGGCTTGTAGCATTTCTTTGAGTACCCCATTCTCTGCTCTTGAGTGCATCCTGCATCTACCTGTAATAAATTCTTCTTATGTTTCTTTTACTGACTAATCCTAAAAATTCTTTTTCTGCGATAGGAGTCAGTGAACCTACAAATTTATTTTAAAAGAATGGGTTAAATGCCTTATTTCAGCCTTGGGGACCCTCATACCTAGCCCGTGACATCCTTACTACTTCATATGGGACTTCGCTGTTTCTTGCCAATTCCTGGGTAAAGAGGCAGGGGTTATAGGAATTGTGCCTTCACTTTCCAAAGAATGCACAAACGGTAAAAATGAGGTCTTTGGTCGGTGCCTTTTGTCAGTATATGGATATTGAAAGGCTGCATTTTACATGTCAGAACACTTTGTTAAAATTTTTTATTTACAAAGAATAGTGGCTCTAGAATAGCTAACTTTGTAGTGAGATTTTCCTACATTTAGTTCTTGTTGCTTGCCTGTTTGCTTGTTTTTCCCTCCTTCCCTCCCTTTTCTTCCTTTTTTTTTTTTTTTTAATAATTTTTGTTATTTCTTTTCTGCTTTTGGTGGTACTGGGGATTAACCTAAAGCTTTGTGTGTTCTAGTCAAGCACTCTACCACTGAGTTAAATCTCTTCCCCGATTGTGCTTTTTCTTGATTAAAGAAAATAATCATGTGAGAAATTTCCATGTAGAAATTACTTTTATTAGTTGTTTATAAAAATATTGGGTTATTTACTAGAAGTTAAATTGAATTTAAAAGATTTTTTTTAATATTTAGACTTACAATCTATTGCCTTTTTCATTAACACCATGTTATGAATTTTGGATTTTGTAGTATTTTAAATTTAGGCAATTTGGATTATAGATGTTCATCTGGTACATATATACCACATATTACCTGTATTCTACTTTTTTGTGTCATATCATATCATGCAGTGCCAGATCATTAAAACAAAAAACTCCATGCAACTCAATAAACTGCTATTATGGTTCACCAAGAGGTATTAGAGCTTTAGAAACATTGATTTAATGCAGTGGTGGTAAACCTATGGCACAAGTGTTGTTTTTCTTTTAGACAAAAGATGTTAGGGGCTGGGGATTTAGCTCAGCGGCACAGCACCTGCCTGGCAAGCACTAGGTCATGAGTTCGATGCCTGGTACCGGGGGTGGGGGGGGGAAGTTAATGTATGAATTGTTATTTCTAAACTAAACTAAAACTTCAGTATTCAGGTTTAATTACAGTGTTGTCTCTAAAAGGTTTGCCCAAACCTTTTAGGGCTTCCAGTGATACAAATAGCGTGCTCTTGTATGTGTGCTCTAGGTTAGCCACTATGGATTTGGTGGGTCTTTAATTGAACACTTGTTCTGGGGCTGACCAAGATAAAAATGCCTTACCGTTTTAGCTATTCAGAGAGGCCAGGTTCATTTTAAAGTCATTCAAATTAAAATGAATTTGTTAGGCCAACAGACACTTTCAGGTCAAATTTAGTCTGCTAGTTTAGGCCCATGGTGTAGTCTAATTAGGCCTGTGGTCTAGTCTAGAGGAAAAAAATCATAAACTACAAGTTCATTACTCTGCCACTTTGCTATAAAATGTTTTAAACAAGCAGTTCATATTCAGACAGTGGGACATTTAAGAACATTGTTCTACCTTCTGATCTTTGAGTACTTTTCAGGTTCTTTCCTGTGCTAAAAATCTTTGGCTTGTGACAATTTCTAGCCATAAAATTTAGGAGATAAAATTGCATCACTCATTTTTTTTCTGATTTGTTAAGAAATGATCCTGTGATAGGACCTGAGAAAGAGAACTGTGAAAGAGAGCTATGAAAGACACCATAGGTGTCTGACTTACTTTGAAAGCTAAATAAAAGGGGAAAATGAACCTAGTCTTTTCCTTGGCAAGCTAAGGTCATGCTGTAAAATCCCTGCAAT
The DNA here is from genome assembly GCF_000276665.1 of Chinchilla lanigera. Classification (NCBI taxonomy): domain Eukaryota; kingdom Metazoa; phylum Chordata; class Mammalia; order Rodentia; family Chinchillidae; genus Chinchilla; species Chinchilla lanigera. The sequence continues at coordinate 9,912,471 of NW_004955430.1, read as the reverse complement.
GGTTTCTAAACAGAGCATGTTGATGAAAAATTACATAGGAAAAGTTCAGTGTTATTGAGAAAATGCAGTAGGTTTTGGATACTTATTGAATCTTCCGAATTTGGGTATGCATACATAAATTTTTTTTATGAGCTTATTTTCTAATTTTTAGGAACGAGATTGTATGTACTTCTGAAGAGATTCTGTGATGTATACCACTGAGACTCACTTTGGTGACTTGGACAATTTTAATAGAACCATGTAACCGATAGACTCCAGATGGACCTTTAATCTGGCTTCTCATTGAGCAGAGTGTCTTTGCAAAGCCTCTAACCATATGTTTTGGAAATGTAAATAACATAATTCAAGATTTGTACATACTATCCCATTCTTAGGTTATAATTCAATATGTTTTATTGAGAAATGTAGTGTAGACAGTTTTATGCAATCAAGTAAAAGTAGCCTAAACCAATTATTTATTAAGATTTTTTTGTGATTGAAGTCTTAATGGATTTAAGAGAGTTTATATTAAACTTCAAAAGATTATGATTTGTTTATAAAATATAAAGTTATTTCCTAGTTTCAAATAATTTTTACAAAGGTACTTGTTTTTGAGAGACTATTTTAGAAAAGATAATATATAACAACCATTGTTAATTCCTATCATTTTGTTTTGAAATCTTGTATGATTTTTATTGTTTTTGTGCTGTCTTGTTTTTGTCTTCATTGTTATTTTGTTATTGTTTTTTTCTCTTTAAAATAAAAAAATTATGTTTCATCTTTGAATCATAGAAACCCTCAAATAGTTTGCCTTATTCCAGAATGAAGTTTACTTTCTTCTGTACTGGAAATTACCTCAATAGAAGAGGCTATAGGGCTTGGTCTTTAAACAGTCTGTGAACAAGATCCAGCTTAGTTTTTCTGACTTTTTGTCTTCAGGCTGGATTACTTCATGTTTACAGAATGGCTACCATCAGCAGCTGGAGCAATAAACATCCTTTAGTTACAGCAGAAAAACAAGAATTTTTCTTCTCATGGTAAACTGAAAGTTCTTTTTGTCAGTTTCATTGCCCCTGTTTAAACCCCATGTCCATCTTTAGACCAACAGCAGTCATTATTTGTTCTCTGGGTTTTTGACCGGATCACCAACAGGAAGGATGGTATTCTAATGGATATTATAATGGTTGATGGTTCAGAGCCAGCTGTGAAACTGGGGAGGGTCTGGGAACCAGATCTCCTGAGTCATGGGAGGAACAAGCTAAAAATGGATAGTGGAACAAATTACAAATTTTGAATTCAATTCTTTAAGGTTTTAATTGTTTTCAGTAATATGGTTTCTAATTATTCTATTTTTGGACACAGGTAAAAATTATATTTAGAGAGAAATATTATATATTTTATAGTTGCTTTGTCTATCCATGTTATGTAGATTACGTAGATGAAAAGAATTATTTGGCATCAGTGAAGTATAAGGAGGTTATATTATTAAATGAATGTTAGTGAAATTTTTTGAGGTAACCATCATATATCACCACTGCAATTTATTCCTAAAGAGAAGGCAGTATAGTTTTATGGACCCACAGTCTGCCCTGGCAATGGTAGGTGAGCTTTTTTTTTTTAAACTGAACTAGAATTTACATACAGCAAAACGTTAAGTTGTAGATTGAGAATAAGTACTGGAAATAAAGAGTTCTAAATTCATGATAGAAAGATCTTCTCCTGGATTTAAGTTAGAAAGCACTGAAGATAATAGTATATAGGAAAATTCTCAAGAACTCTTGGAGCAAATGTAAATATTAGGCATGGATCAGGTTTATCTCCATCTAGTAATATTTATATGCAAGTTTCCTGAAGAGTGCAAGGTCATATTTCCTGTCATATTTGAACTTACTGTGTAGACCCGGCTGGCCTTCAAACTCAGGCAGTTCTCCTGTCTCAGCCTCAAGTGTTGGGGTTACAGGCGTGTGCCACCATGCCCGGCATCACTCAGTGTTCTTAAACTTCTTTTGTCTTCATGTGTCACATATGCACGATTGATAATATCACTAATTTAGAATTTGTTCTACATTGAGTGGAACAGTTTTATTTATTTATTTATTTTTTTGTCTTTTTGAGACAGGGCCTCGCTATGTAGTCAGACTGGCCTTGAGCTCACTTTGTAGCCCAGACTGGTCTCCACTTTGCAACGAGCCTTCTGAGTGCTGGGATTACAGGCATAAGCCACCACTCTCGGTGACTGGAATAGTTTTAAATTATCATTAAGCAGCTAGACCAAGCACCTAGCAGAATAAAGATGGAATCTCTTTACCTGTTTAAGGGTTAAGAAAAACAGGGCATTATAGATTCTATTCTTTCCCATCCTTTTTCCCTGCATCTAACAGATCTTCCTGATTCTCCACAACACTTCTAATATTAATTCTCCATATTCTGGTTTAGACTTTGTCCTTTTTTTTTTGACTCCCTATTTCATCGTCATAATATTCATAATAACATATTATTCTGCACCTTGGCCTTTTTTCTTTGAAATTAACTTTTTCTGTTTGAGCATAAAGAACCATTCATTTTATTTTTATTTGTTTGTTTGTTTTTTTTTGGTTTTTGGTTTTTCTCCGGTACCGAGAACCAAACTCACGACCTTGCGCTTGCCAGGCAGGCGCTTTGCCGCTGAGCTAAATCCCCAGCCCCTTCATTTTATTTTTAGAGGTTTATAGTATTTAGGGAGCAGTAGGGTAGACTCTAAAATTCTTTTCCAGTGATAAATATTACTATGTTGTTAGACTTGTTAAGATTTCCCTCTTCTACAGTGGCTATTTCAAATTCCAACAGAAAGCACTCACTTCCTAAGGATCTGAATCTAGCACGAGCCTTTTAAAACTCTGTTCTTCACCTTCAACATACTTTCCTGGTTGAGGATTACTCTTGTAGGAACTACAGCTGTCCCAGATAAATTATAAACTCCCTAATTATGCTTTCTATGATTTAATAATTATGAATAGCTTGTCCTTACCTTGTGTGGGAATCTTCTGTTTTTTCTTCATTGACATGTGTTTTTTATTCTGCCTTTAATACTCTTTTCCTTTTGTCCTTTTCATCCTAAAGTTTCATTCCATGAGATTTTCCCTGTTCTGCTGGGCTGTTTACTAAGAATACCTGTAATTTCTTATAAACTTCCCTATACTAGGTTATTGACCTGCTTACGGACAGCTTGGAGTTAAGAATTTTTATTTTTAGCATGTAAACAGTGTACATAGTACTACACATAGTAGGAAACAAGTTACTTGATTACGTGAATGGATTTTAGTGGAATAACTGTAGATATCTAAGTATATTTGTTTTTGCATGAAAGAGTCAAATTTTGTCTTTGGTAGCAGCAGTGAGTGGCAGAAAGGCTTTTGGGAAAATAAGGTAGTCTTTGAGAGTTTAAAATCTACACAGCAAAGAGCAGATAAAGAAAGATACAGCATCTCTAAAGAGAATGGCTGATGGGCTTGTAAATGTTGGCCATTTACCTGACTGATAATATTGATGCAGCTAAAGAAATAACCATGCCCAGTGTGCATAGGGAATGGATTGGTCTGCCATTCTTGTTAAAGGAGAGGCCCAAAAGTTGAGATTGGTAGTACTCAACTCAGATTTTATTGAAAGATTGTGATTTTTCTCTCTCTCAAAGGAGCTATATGCAGGGGTTGCTAGTAATACTACAGAATTCAAATTATAACTGTGTTATTTGTTAAATGTGTGTTTCTGGGCAAATTTCTGTCAGAATTTAATTTCTGATCAGTATGGCTGAAGGCCAGACCTAACTCCTTGGGATAATGACTGCCATCCCATGATACCTTTTGAGAACCAGCCGTCCTGTCACCTTTTAGCAAGTATACACCATTCCAGCAGAACTGTGGGCCTGGGGGCTTGAACTGTTCTGCTTTTTGAACATGTATTTCTGTATGTATATATCTGTATGTTTTATGGTAACTAAATCTCAATTTGTCCTTTTCTTTTGGAAGAATATATGAAGCTGTAATGAAATTTATTTATACAAAATGGTCTCATTATTAAAAAAGGTAGTATTTGATGTATATTGGGATGTGCTCTGTCTTGGTCAGGGTTTACTAGAGGAACAGATATAATACAAGATAAACA
>NW_004955430.1:9886127-9907767 GCF_000276665.1 Chinchilla lanigera | reverse complement strand
TTGACACAATGTATCAACCATAACATGCTCCTAAACAGTAATCTGGATCATCTTTATTTCTGTTTTACTTTGAATTGTGTTTGCAGGAGGTGTCTGAAGTTAGCTTAGGTTTAAAAGGTATTTGTACAGTAAGAAGACAATAGTTCAGGTGATAATATAAGAACAGGGCTTTAAGATTATAAGGAAGAGGTTTTGGTTTTAAGGCAATGTATCAAAACAAACTTACCTTTTCTTCACTACCTGCAAGAGTTTCTGCATTATTACCTTCTTACTGTAGCAGCCAAAGCAGAAGGTAGTTTTCGCCAGAGATGATTGGTTTACATTGTTTGAGAAGCACAGAGAATGTGAAGCAGGTGGTTCAAGACCCTAGGTTATTGATGGGTTTGAGCCAGGTACCCACCCAAGTCCAATTCATGGCTGCTGGTGTGGTATAGAACTGGGTAGCCACACCACAGAGGGTAGGTTCAAAGCAGTGTATGTATTTTAGAAGATGATTGGACTGGGAGTTTCAGTAAAGTATCATGTCTGTAGCTAGGGGCTGAAAAAAATGGCTGCTTTCAATCTCAGTGCTGTTCTGGGAGAAGGCTGTTAAGTAAATGCAAGAGTATATTGTTTCATTTTGCTGCATGATAGCTTTATTAGTTTCTTATGGTAGCCCTAACAAAGAACTGTGACTGGGAGGGTTAAACATAGAAACCTACTTTTTAGCAGTTGTGGGGCTAGAAATCTGAAGTCAAAGTTCTAGGAAGGTTGATTCCTTCTGAGATTGAGTTTATTGTTCTTAAATTTTTATTATTTAAATGGCTAAATGATGATGCCTTATATTTGTGTAGAAATGTAGTGTTTGCATGCCAGTATGTCAAGTATGACTAATAAAATTGGAAAGTTTGCAGAATTATGTTGGTGAATTTCATTTTAAAAACTTACCATTTTGGTCAGTGTCTATATTTTCAACACAGTTTTTAGTAGGCTGTTGCCTCCTCCACAGTGGCATAGCATTGGTATTTTATGTCCAGACACAAAATGATGCAATTATGTATCAAAGTCTGTTTTTGATACTTTTATTTTAATGTATTTAAAGAGGCTACAGATTTAAAATAAAATTAAATGTATTTAAATTATCAAAACTGATTTGTCAAGTGTTACTCTAATCATTCCGCTAAAATATATGCTTTTATTTTAAGCTTAATATGTAGAAATTTAACAGTGTTTTATTTTAATGTTCTCCTTTGACTTATCTTGTTTTAGTTTTGAGGGCTTCTGCTGAAAATGTTACTAATTTAGCTTCTATTTAACCTAATTTCTAAAATTTAATTACCCAGGTTCAACTGTTCAAGGAATCTGTCGTCTTATCACAAAATAAATGTATATGTATTAAGCACACACAAATTTTGTGAATTGTTGCTCTTAGTTATTATACTGTTAATTAAATTAAGAAATTTTTATTCATATATCACCAGTTTTCTCACTAGTTCCTTTTTCTATTTCATGATCTAGTCTAGCAGCCCACATTGTAGTTAGCTGTCATGTCATTTTAGTCTCCTCCTGTGCAACAGTTCCTGTCTTCCCTCATGTTTTTTGACTTTGAGACTTTTGAAGAATACCCTCCATTACATTGTTCATCAGATTGAGGTTAGATGTTATTGGGGAAAGATAATGTAGAGGTAATCTCTATATGTCTAATGTATCACATTAGTGATCCATGATGTCTCCTTATGGGTGATATAGTAGCTCTATTTTATTTATGTATTTATTCATTTATTCAGTCATATGATATTCATATAAGATAAATTTAACAGATCAGTTGCATTTAGTATACTTACAGTGTTGTGTAACTTACCACCACTGTTGAGTTTCAGAATATTTTCATCATTCCTAAAGGAAACTTGGACCCATTAATTACTTGCTTGCTATACAGATTTACATAGTCTGGATATTTCAGATAAGTAGAATCACACAGTAAGTGAGCTGGTGTCTTTCATTTAAGACAGTGTTTTCAATGTTCCTCAACATTTTAGTAGCATTTCTTTTTATGGCTGAATAATGTCTTTTTTTTTTTTTTTTTTTTTTTTTGAGTCAGGGTCTCACTGTGTAGTGCAGGCTGGCCTTGAACTCACTTATGTAGCCTAGGCTGACCTTGTACTTAGAGTGATCTCCCCAGCCTCTGGAGTGCTGGGATTACCATGCCAAGCCCAATAATTGGTCATTGTATGTCTATGCATTCCCTGCTAGACACCTGGGCTCTTTCTGTCTTTCAGATGTAGTGCTACTGTGAGCATGTAGGTACATTCATTTGTTCAGTTGCTGGGTCATATGATAATTCTAACAAACTTTATTTATTCAACATTCAACAAAAGTTCCAACAAACCTTTGGTAATTTTTTTTGGTACAGGGAATCAAACTCAGGACCTCACGTTTGCCAGACAGGCACTGCGCCACTCAGCTGAACCCCCAGCCCACTTCTGGTGATTCTTTTTTTTGTTTTGTTTTGGTTTTTTTTCCCCCGTATCGGGAATCGAACTCATGACCTTGCTCTTGCCAGGCAGGCGCTGCACTGCTGAGCTAAATCCCCAGCCCCTCGCTTCCGGTAATTCTAACAGACAAACTTTTTGGTTCAGGTATTCCACCAGTTTTCATTTGAATGAAAAATTCTAATATTGTTACCAAATAATCCAGGCACTGCAACAATCAGAGTAAAAATATTCTTTGTAGATTTTAAATGTCACATTGAATTATGCTTTAAAACCTGGAAATATTTGTCTTTTTGATAATTTTGGTAGACTTGATTGTTGACAGATGTACTAGTTTTCTACTTAAAATGATAAGACACAGTGCTAGTATCCATCAGTTTGTTGTGTTCTTTTGTGTTATCAGTTGGTGCTGTGCTCCATTGTCTTTATTTGGGACAGTTTATCTTCCAACATATAGGAAACTTACTAATTTAAGGAAATGTTTATAATAAATATTGAACATTTAAAGGAAAGTTTTTGTACTTGAAAAATCTTTTATTTCAGATTTGAGATTCTTGACACAATTTTGAACCTTTGCTTATCATTTCATATGATAAAGCATAGTATTGACTTTATTTTATTTTAAAGAGAAAAAACAAAAAAAATAATAAAACCATTTCAAAATAGGCTAGTAGAGTAACCATAATTAATACATTGCATATTGTTATCTCCATAGTAGTTGTTCAGAGTACAAGATATAAGCATGAAATATTGTCTAAGCAATATTAGCACAAATCTTCCTTTCCAATGAACTAAGAGAAACTAGCTGTATAGCTATTTTAACTAGTAGTATTGATTTTAAAAGAATGCTTTATACTTTTTCATGTAGTAGAGAAAGAAGGGACATTTCTATTAGAAACTTGTAATGTGATGACAAATGAGGATAGAAAATCCTCTACCTAAATCAAATCTACAAAGGCTATTCATAAATCTAGTTGTTCTTAATCATGAGGGATCAGGACATTTGTATATATTTCTTGAATATGTTTTTACCAAATAGAAATATGAGTTGGTTCTTCAGTGGTTCAAAATCAAGTCTTGGGCTGGAGATATAGCTCAGTGGCACAGCACTTGCCTTGGAAGCATGAGGTCATGAGTTCGATTCCTGATACCACCCAAAAAAACAAAAAACAACAAAATAAAGTCTTTGGCCTTGGTTCATCTTCTTTCAAAAAGACAAGTTTGTAATACACTGAAACCTTGTTGACCCAGGAAATTCTCGTTGACCTATGTGGTCAGATGCTCTGGCAGGCCTGATGTCCTCTTCATTGTTTCATTCTTATTTTGGGACTTACGTACAGAGCCAGTGGGGCCTTGATCCTGTGGTTTTACTCAGAGTTTCACCTCTTGCATTTTTATCTTTATGGTTTTAGGTTCTGGAACACACCTCTTGACCTTATTCTGATCTAGTAGTAAATATTTTATATTGACACTGATCCTATAACTTAATGCCCTCTACTATGGTTTGGAGAAAAATTTGGAATTTTTATGGCAGAGGAATAAATGAATGAGCAAAATATTGGACAACAAATTGGAAGGTGCAGGAACTTGTTGTTTCTGTTAGCAGTTATGAAAAACTAAGCATTACTGCAAAGATCTAGACTAATATTTTTTGTTATGTACATTAGTTTAGATAGCTCTGAGGAATAAATGGTACCATGTTACCTTTTGCCTTTCTATTAGTGTGCAGACAAGGAAAGCACATTTCTTCTCCATACTGCTGCCTCTTGAGTTCAGTTGTTTTCATTTTCTTTCCCTCGCCACTAAGCTCGTTTGGTAGTTAATTGTCTAACGATTTTCACAGTCTTTTGCTTCAAAAGTGGTGTGTCAGAGTATTGCTGAGATTTTTGGTACTTGGACTTAGTTAAATATTGTGCCCCATATATAGGACTAGAATATTTATATTCTAGGATGCTTATTGATGGTAAAATCAAATACTTAATGTTATAAACATTTTATTTTCTGTTCTTGAAAACTCATTTTTCTTACTTGCCTTGAAGGTGGAAATGTGCTTATTGAGTGCTTCGTTTTAAAATAAAAATAGGTATTTTAGAGATGTAAGAGACTTAGATGGTATTTAAGAATTCTTTTGATGCAGATGAATTAGAGAGCTCACTTTTGAAGATAACAATTGAATAAGAACTTTATTACCTAAGTTTTGCAGAAGAAAAAATAAAAATTCTTGATTTTTCTTTTCAAGGAAAATTAAAATTAGATGCAGTAATCTTAATAATACCAATGTTGCCATATTTTTAATTACTAGTGAATGATTGAAATGAGTACTGTAGATTAATAAAATGGAATTTTCATATGTAAATGCAGTATAAGATGTGTTCCTTCAGTCAAAAGCTGGAATCTGTTCATGTGATGATATTTTAAAGAGGATGTGATAATCATAACTAGTGTACCCAAAGTTACTGTTTTAAAACACTGACCAGTTTTCACATCAGAGTTTTATCAGTGGGTAGCATACATTAAAGACATTTCCTCCAGAAAAAGAGAAATAAAATTTCATCAGCAACTTTACATTAGGTGTAGAGAGGGGATACAGGGGCTGGGGATTTAGCTCAGCGGCAAAGTGCCTGCCTGGCAAGCGCAAGGTCATGAGTTCGGTTCCCGGTACCAGAGAAAAACCAAAAAAAAAACAAATAAGCAAACAAACAAAAAAGGGGATACATTTATAAATACAAAGCCACTGTGTGAAAGCCTTGCAATGGAGGGATGGTATTTAATTTAAAAGGGGGACATCCTGTTTTGTTTTGTTTTTTAATCCATTTGGCTTACAGAGTTTTTTTCTGTCCTTTCCTTTTTGAATGTTTTTTTGTAGCAGAGGTTAGAAGTCATCTTTACCCATCAAAACTGTTGCTTTCTTATGTTGTTATTTATTCAAGTCATAGATAAAAAGATGTGTTAATTATAAATATATCCAAATATATGTCCATATACTCATCATCATTACCAGAACCTAGCTATATCTCACCATCTGTCCTCCATTCCAAGCCAGAACTGTTTCTGTCCTGAACTTTATAGCATCTTTTGAGCTGATAGCCTTTTTTAAAAAAGTAGCTTTCGCAGGTTTATGTTCTGTATAACATCAAAGTGATTCTTGCATAGTAAAATCAGATAGGTTACTTGGATACTACTGATGTCCCTGCTTTTTTAAAAATCACATCATTTTCTGAAAGCATACAGTGGGTTTAGGACCATATGTCATTGGACCTCTCCAAAACCTCAACTGCTATCCTTCTCCTCCATCCCCTACTTTAGTCATAGCAGCCTCCTAGGACTAGTCCTACAGCAGTGCTAGCCTTCTCCACTTCAGAGTCTTTGCACTTGCTTTTTTCTTTATCTGAAAACCCTTCCCCCACCCAAAGGACTTTTGCTGTCACTGTCTTTAGGTATATTCTGAAATGTTACCTTGTCAGAGAAGTTTTGTCTGATCACTTTATATAAAATCATAAGCTTGTTCTTTTCCCTACATCTAGCCTCCTATTCCTTTTACTTTTTCTTTGAACATTTAATACTACCTGAGTTAGTATATATTTATTTCCACTTGTTATCTGTTTACAGATCTGCTTATCACCCTCTTTTTTGAGGTGGAGTACTGGGGATCAAACCCAGCAGTGGTCTACCACTGAGATACGTCCCCATCCCTTCAATTTTTTTTTTTTTTTTTTTTTTTTCAGTTGGGAACAGAACCTTGCTGATTTACTATGAGGGACTCAAACTTTGATTCTTTTACCCTGGCCTCCCAAGTGTTAAGATTATAGTGTCATCCTCCCTAAAATGAAACTTTGCTGAGGATAGAAGCTTTCTGGTTTTCTGTGGCTTAGCTTCTGGAACTGGGCTTGTTGGAACATGATAGGAATATACTGTTTATTTTTTGAAAGCATAAATGATAAGAAAGTTCTAGGTCAATGTGAATAGCATTGATGTATTTGAAGAACTGAAAATATTTCTTTGTGTATTTGAGATGGGAGTGGTGAGTGCTGATTTTTCTTTGTCTTTACTCTTAGAGGCCATGATATGTAGAGTTTAGTCAACCATGATAAAAAGAATTAGACTCTTGTCGGGAGAGTCCATGGACACTAATTTTTTTTTTTTTAATACTGCTAATTATATGCTTCACTGAAAGTGAGGTTGGATTTGCAGTTCAGAAAAAGTCTAGTGCAAAGAATGAGTGAATTAGATAAGAAAAAGACTCTAAACATGGTAATTATTTGAAGCAGCTATCCTGGGCCATGGTGGTGTTTGAATCAGTCTAGTAGTATAGAGATGGAAGATTAGATGTATTAAAGAGATAAACAGCTTTGTGTGGTGGTGCATACCTGTAGTCCCAGCATTCGGGGCAACTAATGTGAAAGGATTGCAGGTGCAAGCTCAGCCTGGGCAATTTAGCATCTTAGCAAGACCCTGTGTCAAAAAATTTAAAAAGGTGGGGAGGTGTGGTTGGGATGTAGTTCAGTATGGAAGCCCTAGGATCAGTTCTGGCACCCCCGCCTCACCCCATGAACAGAATTTGAAATCAGGCCTCAGTATTTGAAAGTAGAATAAGAATGATGCATAAGAATCTGCCATGGCCAAATGTGTGAATGTGATGCTACAGAGATACGGAATAAATTTGGTAGTTTGGTGATAAGGGTTATGATGGAAAATTGAGTTCAGAATGACTTTGGGGTGCTGCGTGCTTTTTCTAGGGCTGTACTGTGGTTTCAGTGTGTCTGTGGATATTCACATATTGGAAACTTAATCTCCAGTGCAAGGTGTTGAGAAATGGAGCCTTTAAGAGATGACTAGGACTGAGAGTGGGGTCTGATAAGAGTGAGCTTGACTGCCTCTTTCCCTCTTCCTCTTTTCATGTACTTGCATGTGTTTTCTCTTGCTCTTTTGCCTTCAACACATTTTGACACAGCAAGAAGGCATTCACCAGGTGCTGACAAATATGCTCTTGGAGATACCAGCTTCCAGAACTGTGAGCCAGATAAATTTCATTTGCTTATAAATTGCCCGGTCTTTGGAATTCTGTTATAGCAATACAAAATACACAGCAGGTAGTAATAAAGTGCCCAAAACTAGTGGCTTAAGTAACAGATATGTCATAGTTTTGGAGGCAGGACATCCAAAATTAAAAGTATTGGCTGAAGAGTAGACAAGACAATCTTAGATTGTGTTGTTTGCAGACAGTTCTTGTTATTCATTGGCTTGTGGATGGATTACTTCAGTCATGTAGCCATCTTCTTCCTGTGTGTTTACACGTGATCTTCTCTTTGAGTGTCTGTGTTCAGATTTCTCCTTTTTATGAGGATATTAGTCATGTCAGACCATAGCCCCACTCCAATGACCTCATTTTCTGTTAAGACCTTGTTTCCAAATAAGGTCATATTCGGTGGTACTGGGGGTTAGGACTCCAATGTATCTTTCATTAAGGAATGACATTATTATTTGAAACAATTTTTTTTTTTATTGGCATATGTTTTTGAGACAGGGTCTTGCTAAGTCAGACCATGGTCCTTGAATGTGAGATCTTCCTGCCTCAGTCCCAAGTGCTGGGATTGTAGGGATGTGCCACCACCATGCTCAGCTGATGAAGAATGATGAGTTTTAAGGATGAAGTAATAAGATTTGATTGCTTGAATTAATAAAGGAGATCAGGAAGGAGAAGGAGCAAAGGTAAATCCTTAGTTTTTAAACTTACCTGGGAGAATGCTGGTAAGATTGAAAGGAATAGTAGTGTAGGGAGGGAGGATCAGACAGTTTTGAGAGAAGGTAAAGATAGAGGGAAATGAATTTTGTTGTAAGGCTGCTGTATTTGGTATTGTAATTGTTAAGCAGATTAGTTAGAAGGCTTTGCATCTTGACAATAGCTATGCTATGGGAATCTTTGGGTTCTTTCAGGGAAGAGAGGATAGATACAGGAGAGCTAAGGCAAAGGAGGAAACTAAGGAAAGGAGGTTACTTTGTTGAAATAGATGCCTTCATCCATTATGGAAAGAAAAAAGTTTCATGAGAAGATCTGTTCCTTTACTCTAAATGTCAGTTCTAGTAATGTCTGGATAGTGGATTTAGTTGCCAAAGTGGTCTTTGCATGAACAGAAGTAGAGTTACCAGTTCCTGACAGCTGCAAGTCAGCCTCTGGGCATCTTGCTAAATTTTCAAATATAATTATACAGTAGACTTCCTTTAACAAATTCCATGTTCCCAGCTATAATTATAACTGCTTTTCTTGCCTGTAGCCTGTTCTTTGTCTTGCTACTCTCCTTTTTATCTCCCCCTGCTGGTTAGAATTATTCTCTAGTCATTTGGGATTGGAGAAATTAGGAAAACTGTTAACTGTGGTTTTATTTCTTAAGCTAAATTTCTGCCTTTCCAGTGTACTGTAAAATACATTCCAGTAATAAGAAATATGCTAAAGAATAGGCCAGAAATATTTTTATTTTCAAGCATTGTGCAAATACAAGTTAGGCACATTGTAAACTTTCTGTGCAACTGTCAGAAAATGACCACCACAGCTTACCCAGTGACCACATTTATTAGTTCAGAGTCTTAAAGTCTTGTGCATGGCCATGCCTTTAAATAAAGATTTACAACCAGAAATAAAGCTGCACTGTTTTCTAGGATTTATCATGGCATTTTGTAAGAGCAGACATATAAGTGGAATTTTCTATTTTCTTATCAGTTTTGTCACACAAGTACCTGTTATGAAAATAAATCACTTTTTAAAATGACTCGATGTTCTTTACAAAAGTATTCTAACTTTGGGATGACAAAGTTCAAGAATATGTTTCCATGTCATTTGGATTATATTCTAACTCATTGTAGTCTTTCTTAAAAAATAATTAAAATTATTCATTTGTGAATGTGCAGAAGAATAATTGAACTTTTAGTTTGCAGTAGAAGTAGTCTAGAAGAAATTATGGACTTGTCAATAATACATTATATATGTATTGTTCATCACTCATTCATTAATAAATGCCTAGAGTATTTGTTGTGTGCCAGGTTTTGAATTCATTACTTTTTACTGAGGTTTTAGTTTGAAGAGATTAGATTAGATTACAAAGATTTTACTTACAATATTTGAAATATGCTGGGGGATAAATAATAATAATATTCAGGTTGCCTATTTAAAATATGTGTGTTCTGGGTAGCTTTAAATATTAAGAATTATCTTACATAATAATTGGATCGCAGTCTTTTACCTTTATGTAAGACTAAAGTATTTCATAAACACAAAATAAAGTTTTGATAACTAAGGCATTTTCTTGAAAGCCTCAGAAGTCTTTTGGCATTAGATTGACAGGCTTTTGTTTTGTGAGAAAAATAAGTAACTAGTTTTAAGATTGTATTTCATGTTTGCAGGGTATTATACTATCATAAGAATACTACAGTCTTTAAAAGCAGAGCTCTGGAATTCATTGTTCTAAGAGATTGCTCCTTACTATTACTAGTATAATTTTATGCTCCTGTGACAAAGTTTCAGGTTGAGAAATGAGATTAGATTCGCAGGAGAAGAGTATTTCCTGTCCTTATTTTGTTTCCTGAGGGATGCTTACCCCTTAGCCTCGAATGTGCTGTGGTATTAGCTACTTTAAAATAGATTGCTCAAGACTCTTTATTTGGAAAACCTTAAATATGCATCGTGATGCTTTACTTGCAATAAAAAACTTAGCTACAATTATATATAAAATGAAACACTACAGCTGCTGACAGATGTCATTAGCAACTTACTGAAACACAGATCCTTCAAAAAGAAACTGCTAGACATCTGATTTAGAGAGTTAAGTCATTATAGCTGGAGATAAAATACTGTTGTCCAGTATTTTTTTAACGTAAAAAAGTGTTTAGACTTTGGTATTTCGTATAGTTTAAAAACCATTCTTCTGAATTATAATGAGTAAATGTATAAAAATTTGGGAAATAGAAAACCAGCACAAGGCAAATGCTACAGTAATAATTGTTGAAGGCAAGATTCATCAATTGATGGCAAAAGCGGTGTGAAAGTTTAAGGAGTGGTATATATGCATAGTATAAAAGTATCTTCCTGAGCTGTTTAATATTTACAGCGGGAAAAATGGTAACTTTATGGTGAAGAAAGATGACAGACACCAAGTGATGAAGATTAATATCACTAGTAATAAGACATTAACATCTAATATAATGTGATCCACCAAAGAGGATATGATATCACTTATATGTTGTTCTTGCTAAAATGTATAACCTCACTTTTATTATGAGAAAACATTAGACAAAGTCAAATCAGGGGGCCTTCTGCAAAATAACTGATTGGTATGCTTCAAAAATACCATGGTCTTCAAAGACAAGTATTTGTTGCAGATTATAGGAGACTAAGGAGATGTTACAAAGGTATAGTAATGTGGGATCCTGGATGTAGTTTTCAAATAGAAAAAGAAAAGGGTATTAGTACTGCAATTGGTGACATCTGAGTAAGATTTGCAGTTTATTTAATGGTCTGAAACAAGGTTGGTTTTATGGTTTCAATAATTAGAATAGTTACATATGATACTATCATTAGAGGACATAGTTGAAGAGTATGTAGAAATTTTATACTATATGTCAACTTTTCTGTGTGAAATTATTTCTAAATAAAAAATCTCTTTGTTCAGGAAATGTAATGTATTCTCACACTTACCCTCTCCTACTATAAAGGTTCTTCTCTATTAAAATTACTGTCTGGTTTTAGAAATAATTATCCTGGATGAAGTCCAGGATAGACTCCTGCTTCAGCAAATTTTGCCCAGTATTTTGTTTCTCACCACTATTTGTTACTTCATTTCTCAACCATCTTTTTAATACCAATTGTAGAGATCCCTGTGTGGTGGTATTTGTAGAGATGTTGATTGGTCTCTAGTGTAGTTTGTGGAGTAGTATGTGGAAGTATTTGAGGATTAGAAATTGATGACATTGAAATTAAGAGCAAGTAAAATGAAGTATCAGAAATGTATTCCATCATGATTTTACAAAAAATGTGACCAATGTTATTGATGATGTTTGATACAAATTATATAGTGTTGTAAAAATTTGTGTTTTTTTTCATATAAACTACATTTTAGATGAGTTTCAGGTGTTAAGCTCTGGGGGCAATTGGCCCACAAAAGCAAGTTTCTATTTTATTTTGTTAAATACCCAGCATGTCACCTTTATTGAGTGGAAGTTAGACCCATTTGTAGTCTTTTTGTCTATAGTACTACTATCTGTATATGGAAACAGTTAGTTTTACAGTACAGATGTACCTTGGTTCATGAATGTTTCTGTTTGCAAACAGTTCAGTTCTCAAACAAAAATGTTGGACAAAATTTTGCTTCCAAAATAGCCATCTTCCCCAGAATCATAAAACAAGTTTGTAAATCAAGGTAACATTGTTTTTACACAGTTAAAGATTTATGTCTGTATTCTTGCAAACATTTTAACCGAATTACACATATCAAGATCAGTGGCTCTGTTTTTGATTTTTTTATTACTTTCTGTATCGAATTGTGCCCGGTAATGAATACTTTTCTTAATGAATAAATACTAAAGACTGTGTAAGATGGATTTCTGTACATATTCAAAATATAGATAGCTGTAATCCTCCAACCTTTAAAAAAAGTAGGTGTGGACTCCTGCGTTAAACTGTTCATAGAAGTGACCCTGTGCAGGTTGTTGCAAACAGGGGAAGGTTGACTTTCTCCATATTGAAGATTATTGAGCACTTAAGAATATTTATATGAACTAAAGTTTTTTATTACTTTGCCAGTGTTTTGTTTCTAAAGAAACCAGTAATGCTGAATGTAGAAAGTAAAATTTTATTTATTTTCTATGAGTAATTTAGCTTCATATTAAGAAGTATGTGGTTTTAATGTTGTAAAGTATAAAAACAGCCCTGAGGATTTGGGTCCTAGCACTGGCAGATACTACTCTGTGACCTTGAGCAAGTCATTTTGTCTTATTCAAACTTTTTCTCCTCTGTAAATACTGATGATAAGAATAATTCTTTACCACATGTGAGCTGTGAGGATTACATTAAAAAATGGGACAATACACACCATGTTAGCACCTAGTATTGTGGCAGGTTACCCCACTTTAGATTTATTATGGGTGGTGCTGAGTGTGATGGTGCATGCCTCAGCACTTGGGAGGTTGAGGCAGGAGGATCACCAAAAGTTTGAAATCATCCTGAGCTACATAGTGAGTTGAAGGCCAGCCTGGACTCTATAATGAGACCCTGTCTCAAAATAATGAAAAATAATGAAAAAAAAAAAAAAAAGTGACCTTATTGTGGATGGTGCCTCCTAGACCATCCTGCCTGGACCACAATGGCCACCGTAATGCAGTTGGCTCTGATTAAATGAGGAAATAGCTCTGAAAGAGTGTTGAGTTGAAGTACTAGAAAAAAATAGAAGTTTAGAAACTATATAAATATTAAAATGTAGTTAACAAAATTATGCAGTTTTTTGGATTTTCTTATGGTCAACACAAAATTGGTACACTGGACCATTTGTGCAGTAAGTTAATACCACCTGAATTTGGACCAATAAAAAAAGCAATACTATATAATACTATTTGTGAGCAACAGATTTTAGGATATTTTAAATCATTTCTTTTTATTTTTGTATAGGGAGAAAAGTCATTAGTCTGCATTTATAATCAGGACTAACTTCCTGTAAAATTATTTATTTTAACTTTTTATTTATAGATTTTGAAATTTACAATTCTAAATACAGCAATAGTTAGGCACTGCATTTTTGCAGGAAACAAAAAGCACAATTAACAAAGTCAGAGCCAGCCACAAATAAAAATATTCAGCAAACTGTTAAGAAAAAAAAAAGTGCTCTGTGAAGCAGATGCCAGGAAATGTTACATAGGTGCCCTCACTATATTATAGAGAAAATAGACTTTAGGAGGAGGAGTGGGAGAAAGCTAGGCAGCAAATAATATTATATGAGCACTGTTACGCACTTTTCTATGCACTTTATGCATACTGTTGTAGCCAGGGTTTACAAGGGAATAGATTTAATACAGGACACATAATTTATAGGATTATTTTACAGTATTCGTCCAAAAAGTCAAATTTGGAAGAGTCCAAGTGATCAGTATGCTCGTTAGAAACCCAGAGAATCCAGTTGAGGGCCTGGATCCCATGGCAGTGTCCTGAACAAGTCCAGCTGAAGACCTAGAGCCCATGGCAACATCCTCTATGAGCCCAACTGGGAGTCTAGAGCCCAAGACAAAGTCTCATGCAAGTCTGTATCCAGGATCTGCACTGGGAAGACTGAAAGGTCAGTGATGGAAGATAGAAAACAGGATGAAGGATCTGTGCAAGGTGGCTGAGGGATCGGCATTGAAACCAGGAAGCAATGTTTAGGGTAAGAACCTGAGCTCCCCTGAGGAGAAGTGCAGCCATCCTCAGTGACAGTGACCGGAGCTCCTCCTCCAGTGAGAACAGCAGAGTTCTAATCAGGAAAGCCAGCATGACAAGCTTCTTCAGGAGAATCAGCAGTATACCATCTTCCCTTCCAGTTCTCCTTTTATGTTATTGGCAGCAATCCTCAGTTGGGCCTTCCTCACCCAGTGATGCTGATTCAGTTCAGCTCAGTGTTACAAGTTGACCATTAGTTAATCCACTACACATACGATACTCTTTTAAAACTCCAATTTACAGATGAAATAGCTGAGGTTCAGGGAAATGAACTAGTTTTCCTAAGACCTTCAAGGCAAAATTCAAACACAGACTTTTTGGCTTTAGAATGCTTGCATACTGCCTCGATGAAACCAATAGCCACCTTCTATTCATGCAGAGAACTGTGATTGGTCTGTTTTTTCCTGAATACTACTTGGGATTCTCTTGGACCAAGGGCATGAATTAGTTTTTTTGAGAATCCTATTTTAGAACCTATAGGCTCCCTAGAGTACTGAGATAATAAGAATATATTGGTGGTAAAGCACAGTGTTTTCCTAGGTGGAGTTTTAAAAAATATTCCATGTCTGTGTAAAATGTTTTATTACATATGATAATTTCACTTATCTACTTCTAATTTTTTGTTTTGTTTTGTTTTTTTTCTCGGTAGCGGCAATGGAACTCACGACCTTGTGCTTGCCAGGCAGGCTCTGTGCCACTGAGCTAAATCTTCAGCCCCTTACTTCTAACATTTAATATATAATTGTCTATGTAAGAAGATGTAAGGAAAGAGTAGAAAAGGTAAAGTATAGGTACAGAATTATATATCACTTTCTTTCCCCCAGTACTGGGGATTGAACCTAGGACCTTCATGCTGAAGTATAGCTCCTGGCCTTCTTTAATTTTTAAAAATTTTTTGAGACAGGGTCTTGTTGAGTTGCCCAGGCTTGGCTTGAACTTGGTGGTATTCCTCTTCAGCCTCACAGAATTGTAGGATTACAGATGTGGGACACCATACTCAGGCTTGCACCAGGGATTACTAAGACAGGGATTGATTTAGAATTTTTATAATTCCTGACAGAATACTCTGTAGCTAATAGAAGTATTTGATGTTTTAAAAAGGATCTTACATAGTAGGGGCTTAATATCTCATTGATTAAATTAGCAGTATTCTAGGTTTTTCTTCTTGTTTTAAAGTCCCAGGGTCTAACTTCCAAGTTCTAAAGGGAATCTTAAGAAGAAATTGGTATTGGGTAGAAGATTTTGCTAGGTTTGCAATTCCCTATCATAGTTTTAAAATATATTTGGTTTTTATTACTTAATTCATATAATTTGATTTTTTATTAGTATATTTTCATTAAAATATATTTGGTTTTTATTAATTCATATAAATTGATTTTTTATTAGTACATGTTTACAGTATATAATGATTATATTCATTGTGGGTTGTTGCTACATATACATGACACATTTTAATGGTTATCTATCTTAGCTGCACCAAATGGCATTTGATTTAAGTAGAAAGTTGGAAGTGTATAAAAGGCCAAGATAGAGGTCAGGAGAGACATGTTTATGGAAATATAGAATTTGGAATTTATTGTTATTCTAATGTGCTCAGCCCTTACACTTGGATCTTCTGTTATACTTCTCTATACTTACTTCACCTTCATCTTTTCTTTGTTGAGGTCAAGAAGAGGGCATTTTGTCTAACTGCACTCAGCTCGGTGTAGATAGACTAGAGGATGGAGAGCTTCATTTATAGTTCATGTCCATCCCTTTTCTTACGCTTGTTGCAGGCATTAGGTAATTCCATTCTTTCTTGCTTAGGCATAATATGGTTTTATAAATTTCCCTTTAGGGAGGCAGAAGTTTCAGTGTAAAACCTACTTGGCTATTTCTGAAATAGAGAGTTTGAGATGATTATCAAAATTGGTGCACTTACTTCCTTTATGTGTAGGATTTGAGATCTTACAGATCTCAGTTGGTAAATGTGATGTAGCCTTCTAAGTACACTAAAATACACTTGAATTACTAACAGTTCTATAACCTCACATCCCTTTTTCAGAAGTATTCTGATAGGAAATCTTCTTTAGACAGCACTGCAGTTCATATTTGGACAAATTCCATATAAATTTGTCTTAGAAAGTTATAGTAAGTCCCTGACTTACCAATTAGTTCCATTCTGGGAGAATGTTTGTGAATTGGATTTGTTTGTAAGTCCAACAAAGTGAGTCTTACACACCTTTTTTTTGACCCAAATATATAATGTACATATATTGCTTTGTGCTTCCTCGCAGTCTCCTGTTCACCACTGCTTTTCCTCTTGCTTCTGGACACCCTGGGCTCTGACTGAACACTGTACTTTTGTACACTGTCACACTGTGCAGTAAGCGCACAGCAACACAACTGTGACAGTGTTTGGCAGAGACGTGAACTACAATTTGTTTACATCTGCAAATGTTTGTAATGTGAGGTCTGTTCCTACTTGTGAAAGTTCACAACCTGAATGTTCATAAGTCGGGGACTTACTGTATTCTTGGTGACGGATGAGTAATAGGTTATATCTTTCAAAAGATGTAGTTTACCTTTTCAGGTGTAAAATTGATTTTTTTTCTAGCTAACCATAGCCATTTTCCGGAATCATTTATAGAACATTTCATTAACTTGCTGTGACCTCTTAAGTGCCTTAATGCTTAATTCCCATTGTCTCCATTCAAGGCTCCTTAATCTGCGTTCTGTCTAGTCTTGCCTTTTTTGAGTATTTAATAGAAATGAAATATTTTTTAGTTTATTGTGTCTGGCTTTTTTCTGAGTATGTTTTGACATTTGTGTATTTCATAGGTTGTACCTGTAGTTCCTTTTTATTAGTTAATGTTCTTATACTGTTAGTATGCTTTGTCAGTGCATTCATCATTTACAGTTTATCCTGTAAGTAGTAAGGTTGTTTCCAGTGTTTGGTTATTCTGGATAAATCTAAGAATATTTGTGTTCAAATCTTTGTGATGTGTCTTTTTATTTGCCTTGGGTAAGAAGACCTAAGTGTAGAATTACTTCATTCTTTGATGAACCAGTGTTTAACTTTTAAAGAAACTGCTGAACTATTTTCCACAGCAACTGCATCATTATATGCTTTCATCAGCCATATCTGAGAATTCTTATTTACAGATTGTTGCCAACATTCATTATTGTTTCTATTGTACATATTTGTAAAATGTTATTTATGGGGTAGATATTGAGAATGTTCTAAGATTCATTGTACAACTCTGTAATAGAGCATAAACCTGAGTTGCACACTTCAAATGGATATACAAATGGATGAGTTGTAAGGTATTGTAAGATATTTGTATTATATCTTAAAGCTATTTGCAATTTTAGCCTCTGTAGAAAATGTCACTAGAATAAAAGTTGTAGAGAAGAAAGTCAAAAGTGACCATATCTTAGCTATTTCTATATCGGTTATTGTGGAGATAGAGCATCATTAAAAGTGACAGCCTAATTTTCATTGAGGTGGTATATAAGAATTTAATTTCCTCATAATGGGACAGTAAAGTTGTCAGTAGGATCACAATACATGTATTTTTGTGTAGTGGTCTTTTCAGGGTAAATTCTAGAGTTGAAGTTGTTGGGTCAAAGATTAAAGGCATTTAAAATTTTGAATTGTATTTCTAAATTGCTTTGCAGTAACATGCCCCAGTATGTCCTTCACATGGTACATGGTAACTCTCCACTGAGGACACTGTGTGGTTTTGGTATTTGTTGGTTAAGAGGATATTAACTTATTCTTAGTTGTGTTTCTTTGTACAACTTACCTATAACCTTTTCCAAAATTTTTGTTGTGCATCTCTTTTATCTTTTAAAAAATTAGGGTAAAATCTCCTTTGCATTTTTATTAGTATGTAGAAAGTCTTTTTATATTAATAATACTTGTGGTCTATTTCCAGTTTCTTTATATTTCATATTTTTTTTGTCTCATATTTTTATTAACATTTTTGTGTGTGTGTAACGTAGAAGTATTTATTGCTTAAAAATATCATTAGTAACTTGGGTACATTATATGATTATAAAAATACTGCTTTTCACAAATTTTAAATTGCATGTTGAAAGTACTTCAGTTAATTTTATATTTTCTTATAGTGGTACAAGAAGGGAAAAGAAAGGGTCTGTAAATATAACTCAGTGGTCAGTCACTTGTCTAGCGTGTTTGAGACTCAGTGTTCAAACTTTAGCACTGAAAACCGAAAACCAAAACCAAAAACGGAGAGAGATCACATTACTCTTTGCTACATTTTTGTCATTGTCAGATGCTAAATTATTAATGAGCCTTATAATTTTGGCAAGTTTGTTCTTATGCCACTACCACACTTTTAAAATTATTACAGCTTTAAATGTTGCATTTAATTCTCACACAAGCAAGCAGGCTCCCACCAGACAAGCAGCAGTCCTCCCCTGATAGAGTAGGCCAACCAGTACTGGATGAGTAGTCTCCCACATAAGCAAGCATATCTGAACAGGATGTGAACTGCCCACTCCTGCAAGGATGTGACCACCTAACTCAAAGCTAGTTCTACACTTTCTTCCCCACAGTATGGGGCAACAGAGGTGAAGACTGACATGGATGAGGACAACACCTGGGGAGAGAAGGCAGTAATCAGACACCACAACTGCAAACATGAAGTCCAACACCCCACTTGAACTCCCACCGAGTAACTTACTTACAGTAGAGCAGAGGGCTGATCTCATTCCCCATCTAAGGACACACTGTGGGGTTGGACAGTAGTCACAATCTGGGGGAAATGGAGAGAGGGGCCTCTCATACAGGGAGGGCACATCAAAAACCCACAGACCCTACAGCTGGGCATAGAAAATCATGACTGGATGAATCCTGAGACCACAAATGTTAGAAAGAAACCACTCATTTAATAACACAGTAAATTCTTCTTTGATTCCATGTTTTTCAGATTTTTCTAGCTTGTATTTTTGTTTTTTCTTTCACGTGTTTTAGGTTTTTTTTATCTGCCATTAGTTTCTTTTCTTCCATTTCAACTTTTTTCCTTCCAGGTTATCTCTCTTTTAATTCTTGTCTTTGCTGTTTCTTTTTTCTTTTTCTCATTCATTCTTTCCTGCAACTATCCTTTGTCACTATTAATTTCCTTTACTCCTCAATAGGACTCCCTCTGTCACTGTTCTCTATTCCTTCTTACATCCCATTGATTAAAAATTTTTCAAATTTTGCTCCTTTGGTTCTCCATTTCCTCACCTATTCTACCTTTACTAGTATCACTTGTAAGCTTTATGAATTTCTAGATATTTAGTTAAGGTTACACTGTTGCTGTTGAGTATTGTTCTATTGTTAATAAACATAAAGTTGCATTTAGTAGATATTTACTATAGGTCTGTAATAGGTCAATACTTGACCTATTACTTGATTTGTCCTTGTGAACGTACTATAATTAGAGATCTCTGTTTTATAGATAAGTGTGGCACTTTATTGATCGTTATGGTTTGTCAGTAGTCAGTATGTATTTGATGCTATAATGGCTGCTGACTTTATTACTGTGGCCAAGGTGATATAGCTATTGCTGTTAATTGCTGTTCGTAGAATGCCAAAATCTAGCTTTCCTTGGCATCAGTAACAATTCTATAGCCTCTTCCTGGAAAACTTGGTACTGGGCCAAATATGCTGCCACCTTCCATCTCAAGTTATTGGAAGTGACTGGGTCTTGAGAATAAGCAAAGACAAATAGCCTGCCCAGAGTATAGCACTGAAAAGTACATTCATTAAAGAAGTGTCCACAGTAGAAAGAAAGCTTTCCACTGAAATCAACCTCCAAGCCTCAAGACCAAAAACAAGCAATAGCTGGGCATGGTGGCACACACCTATAATCTGAGCACTTGGAAGGCTGAGGTAGGAGGATCACCACAAGTTAAAGGCCAGTTTAGACTATGTAGTAAGTTCAAGGTCAGCCTGAACTACACGATGAGATCCTGTATCAAAAAACAAAACCAAATAGAAACACAAGAAGATAAACCAATAAAATGTCTTCAAAAACTCCCACTCCTTCAAAGCTGGTCCGTGGGGCACTGAAAGTGAGGAAACCAGGCCTCATACATGAATTATTTGAAATGCTATCAGAGATGATAACAAAATAGACCAATAAGGCATTTGGCAAGCTCACTGAATATAAATAAAAAGATATTGGGCCTAATAAAAATCGAGTCTAGAGAAGGCATTAATAAAAAGCTAGAAGAGCTGAACAAAAATAACACAAAACATCAGTGAGCACCATAGAAAATAATTAGAGTGCTTACAAAGGCTCCAAATAGAAATTCGGTGGATTAAAGATTTTGCGGAAAGCATGGGCAGAAGAAGTGATCTGTGTGAGACAGTGTCAGAACTAGAAGACGGGGCTGTTGGCAGCGACCAATTAATAAAAAATGACAATCAGATCCACAAAGAAGACTAAGGTCAGTTAGAATCAGTGAAAAATCAAGACAGTACAAATGGCATAAAAAACCTATTTACTAATAGCAGAAAACTTTTCCAATAAAGGAAAAAAATTAATTTATAGAAAAATGTGGCACATAGAGCCCCAAATAATCACAGTCAGAAAAGAACTGACTAGTACTTCACACATCATAGTCAAAATGTTGGAAATCCATCATAAGGATAGAATCTTAAAAGTGGCTAGAGAAAAAGCAATGAATCACTTATAAAGGAAAACCCATTAGAACTAGCACAGACTTCTCCATACAAATCTTAAAGGCCAAGAGAATTTGGAAGTGTTCCAAACCCTAAGAGAAAACAATTCCCAACCCAGTCTGTTTGAAAATACTTGGAGAGATAAAATACTTTCATGATAAAGAGCACCTAAATAAATTCATGACCACAAACCAGCACTGCAAAAAATTCTCAAGGATATACTAGATGACATGATCCTCTACCTTGAAGACCCCAAAAAGTCCACACTGAGAATTAATAACCAAATTCAGTAATATAACAGCAATGCAAACTCAACACACAAAATCAATAGCATTCCTGTACAACAGTGCACCCACTGAGAAATTAGGAAAAATACACCATTCATCCAGAAATAACTCCAAAAAAAGTGAATATTTACGAATCTAAGGAAGTGAAACAATGTGATAATGAAAACTACAGCTCTCTGAAAATAGAAATTGAAGAATCTGAAAATGGAAAGATATCCCTTGTTTGTGGATAGGCAGAACCAACATAGTCAAAATGGCATATATCTATAATTAATATACAGATTTTTTGCAATTACAAGTAAAATTCCAACAATACTATTCACAAAACTGGAGAAAATAATCCTAAAATTCATATGGAATTAGATTAGACCCAGAATAGCAAAAATAGTATTGGCTTAAAAGGAAAATAGAAAGCATCACAATTTCGACTTACAATGTAAAGCTATAGTGATAAAAAACAGACTTGACACAAAAACAGGCTTGAGGATCAATGGAATGCAATAGAAGATGTAGAAACAACCATAAAAGCATTCAGCTATTTGAACTGTGACAAAGGGATCAAGTATATACCCTGGAAAAGACGTAGCACTTTTAATAAACAGTTTTGGGGAAATGCTGCTTTTCACATACTGAAGATTGAATCGTGTCTCATTGAATCATGTGTCTTACTGTAGTAAAATCAAAATTGATCAAAGAACTGAATGTTAAAACACTTAACCTACTGGAACATAAAAGAGATAAAACTCTTGAA
>NW_004955430.1:9884338-9885277 GCF_000276665.1 Chinchilla lanigera | reverse complement strand
TAAACATGGGTGCACATATATTGCTGTGGTGTGATGTTTTCAATTCTTCTGGGAAAATACCCAGGAGGGGGATAGCTGGGTTAAGTGGGACCTCTAATCCTAGTTTTGTGAGGAATCTTTACACTAATTTCTATAGTGGTTTCACCAGTCTGCACTTCCACCAGCAGTGGAAAAGGGTTCCTTTTTCTCCACAGGCTCTCCAACATCATTTCTTAATGATAGCCATTCTTTCTGGGGTGAAATGGAATCTCGGTGTTATTTTAATTTGCATTTCTCAAATGACCAATGATGTTGAACATTTTTTAGTATGTTTATTTGCTGTTTGTAGTTCTTCATCTGAGAAGTGTGTATTCATCTCAGATGCCCATTTTTGGATTGGGTCTTTGAATTTTGAGGTTCTGATTTTTTAAAGTCCTTTATATGTTCTAGATAGAAGTCCTTAATCCGAGGGGGCAGGTGGCTAAAATTTTTTCCCAATTTTTGGATTTTCTGTTTACTCTGTTGGTGATTTCTTTTGATCTGCAAAAACTTTTCAATAAGAGGAGATCCCAGTTGTTGATTCTTTGAAGTTTTTCCCATGTAGTTTGGTTTTTGTTCATGAACTCTCTGCCTACTGCTATATTTTCAAGATTTCTACCTACTTTGTCTTCCAGTAGATTTAGTGTTTGTCTTTTAATATTTAGATCTTTGATCCATTTTGATTTTAGTTTCGTGCATGGTAATAGGCATGGGTCTAGTTTTAGTCTTCAGCATGTGGAAATCCAGTTTTTCCAGCACCATTTATTAAAGAGGATATCTTTTAGTGAACATGTTTGGCATCTTTGTCAAAGATAAGGTGGCTGAGTGTGTTTGTAGCTGTATTTGCATCTTCTAATCTGTTCCATTGCCAGTACCATGCTGATTTTATCACAGTAGCTTTGTAGTATAATTTCAATTTCC
>NW_004955430.1:9813132-9882997 GCF_000276665.1 Chinchilla lanigera | reverse complement strand
TCTTTGTAGGGTATCATGTCATCTGCGAATAATGATAATTTCACTTCTTCCTTTCCTATTCTTTTTCCTTTTATTTCTCTTTCCTGTCTAATTGCTGTGGCTAATACCTTGAGAACTATATTGAATAGAAGTGGTGATAGTGGACATCCTTGTTCCTGATTTTAAGGTGAAAGCTTTCAATTTTTGTCCATTTAGTATGATGTTGGCCTTTTTGTCACAGATGGTTTTGATCAAATTGAAGTAAAAGACAATCTGTTCCTATTTTCTGTAGAGTTTTTATCATGAATGAGTGTTGGACATTATCAAAAGCTTTTTCTGCATCAGTTGAGGTGATCATGTTGTTTTTGTATTTGGCTCTATTGATATGGTGGTATATTACATTAATTGATTTGCATATATTGAACCATATTTGTGTTCCTCTGGTGAATCCTACTTGGTAATGGTGTATAATCTTCTTGATGATTTGTTGCATTCTGCTTGCTAGTATTTTATTAAGAATTTTTGCATCTATATTCATTAGGGAGATTGGCCTGTAGTTCTCTTTTTTCATTGGGTCTTTCTTTTGTTTTGGTGTTAGGTTAATACTTGCTTCCAGGAATGAGTTGGGGAGAATTCCTTCTCTTTCAATTTTATTAAAGAGTTTGAGAAGAATTGCCATTAAATCTTCTCTGAATTTCTCATAGCATTCAGTGGTGAAGCCATCAGGAGCTGGGCTTTTCTTTGTTGGCAGGTTTTTTATTACATTTTCAATTTGGCTGGCTGATAATTCAGTTATTTAGGATTTGTATGTCTTCCTTATTCAACTTTGGTAATTTATATGTATCTAGGAATTGGTCCGTTACCTCTATGTTTTTGATCCTATGAGGGTAAAGATTTTCAAAGTAGGATTAATGATCTTCTGAATTTCTCCAGGATCTGTAGTGATTTCATCCCTTTCATTCCTTATTGCATGAATTTGTTTTTTTCTTTCCTTTTTTGGATAAGGTTGGCTAGGGGTTTATCAATTTTATGTATTCTTTCAGAGAACCAACTCTTTGATTCAGTAATTATTTGTATTGTTTCTTTGTCTCCATTGCATTAATTTGTGCTCTGAGCTTTATAATTTCCTGCTGTTTGTGAGCTTTCAGCCTGACTTGCTCTTCCTTTTCTAGAAGGTTGAGATGGAGCATAAGATTGTTTATTTGTTTTTGTTTTGTTTTCCTGATATAAGGAATTCACCGCTATCAATTTCCCACTGAGGACTGCTTACATTGCATCCCACAGGCTCCTGTAAGTTGTATCTGCCTTTTCGTTTGATTGTAAATACTGTTTAATTTCTTCTTGAATTTAATCTATAACCCATTGGTTCTTCAGGAGGGTGTTATTTAATTTCCATGTGTTTATGGAGTTTTTATGGTTTCTTTTGTCATTAATTTCCAGTTTCATTGCACTATGGTCCAGTAGTATGCATGGGATAATTTCAGTTTGTTTGCATTTACTTAAGCATGTTCTATGTGCTAGTATATGGTGTATTTTAGAGAACATTCCATGTGCAGCTGAGAAGAATGGGTATTCTAATGTTGTTGGGTAGAATTCTCTGTAATGGTCTGTTACACCCCATTTTTTGGAAGGTTGGTTAAGTTCTGTTATTTCTTTGCTGATTTTTTGTCTAGTTGGTCTATCTCTTTGTTACAATGGACTGTTGAAGTCCCCTGTTGTGATTGTGTTACTGCTTATTTCATTTTTCATGTGTGTTAAAGTTGTCTCATAATTGAGACAAATAGCATTGCTATTTATGATTGTTATCTCTTCCTCTTGAAGTTTTCCCCTAACAAGTATGTAGTGACCTTCTTTATCTCTTTTGATCATTCTTGGTTTGAAGTTCATATTGTATGCAAACAGAATAGCTACACACAGTTTTTTTTTCTGGGTTCCTGTTGCGTGGAGTATTGTTTTCCATCCTTTGATTTTTTAGTCCGTTAATTTCCTTTTGAGTTAAATGTGTTTCTTGTGTACAACATATTTTTGGATTTTGTTTCTTGATCTACTCTTTCCAGTTTGTTTCTTTTGGTTAGTGAATTGAGACAGTTTACATAGATGGTTATAACTGATTCGTATTGGCTTATCTTTGTCATGTTATTTTCCTGTTAGTTCCTCCTTTTTCGCTCTGTTTAATTGCTTGGTTTGCTTAGTGGTTCCTTTTTGTTGTTCTTGAAGTTTGGGTCATTTTTATCTCTTTCTAGGATATCTTTAGTGATCTTTGTAGGTATGGTTTGGCAGTCATGAATTTCTTCAGTTATTCTTTATCATAGAAATATTTTATTTCTCCATTAATTTGAATGATAGTTTTGCAGGGTACATCATTCTGGGTTGGAAGTTGTTTTCTTTCAGTGTCTGAAATACTTTACTCCAAACTTTTCTTGACTTGATGATTTTTGTTGAGAAATGTGCAGTGATTCTCATGGGCTTTCCTTTATAGGTGATCTGTTTCTTTTCTCTAACAGCTTTTAATACTGTTCTGCTGCTGAGTTTGTGGGATCTTGATCACTGTATGTCTGGGTGTAGATTTATTGTGGTTATGGCTAAGTATCGTTCTATATGCCTCACTTACCTGTATGTCTGATTCTTTTTGCATTCTTGTGAAATTTTCTGCTATTATTTCTGCAAATAGTCTTTTCATGTCATAGTTTAGTCCTGCTGTTTCGTTGACACCTGTTAATCTTACATTGTTTTTCTTTGCTTAATCTTGTAGTTTTTGAATTGTTTTTTCCTGGTTCCTTACTATTTTTAAGAGATCCTTTCTTTTGCAGTCGTTAGTGGCAATGCTGTCTTCAAGTCTGAATGTCTATCTTTCGTTCACTTGGTTTTGCCAGCTTTTGATGGAATTTTTAATTTCCTGGATGTCTGTTTGAATGTTTCATGCATTCTAGTTCTTTCATATATTGTTCATTCAAGTTTTCCATGATTTTTCTATGCTCTTGTTTCCTATCTATGTCTTCTTTGGATGTGCTGAGCAATTCTTTCATTATTGTTTTTTTTTTTTTTTTTTTTTTTTTAACCTGAGACACTATTTCTGATCTGATGTCTTTCATGGCCTGATGGAATTTTTTCTTTACTTCAGTTGCTATCATTTCAGAAATTTCAGGTGTTTGACTTCCAAGCTCTTTTGTGTCACTGTCTCCTGGACTTGTTTTGAATGGTGTAGAGGTCTGAGTTTGCATTTTGCTCCTTTGTTTTGTCATTTCTGAAGATCCAGAGGTTCTCTGGAGCCCACCCTCACCTTCAGGGTAAAAGGAATGAAGATATGTTATGTACATGTACCAATTCCACACAAAGAGTATAAATATTATACACTACAAACATGTACACTAAGATAAATTATAAATTTAAATAACTATGAAAGTAATTTTTATCATGCAGAAAGAGCAGTGTGTAGAGATTAAAGCTAAATATTTTGAAGTTTTACTAGTTTATTGCATGACCTTTCACAAGGTTAAATCACCATTTTACAATATCCCTCTTGTTCATTGTGGTAATGAATGTATCTCAGTGATGTTATAGGATCAAAGCACATTGTCCAATTCAGTAACTTTTCCCACATTACTCTATCTTTACCAGAACTAGACAAATGTTATGCTTTTTTCCATTTAAAGACATCTGTTTATATTCTAGTTCCCTGACAGGTATGTTCTCAATTTTCTTTCTTTTGATAATAAAACTTCGAGGAATTGATGTGTCATTCTTGGAAAGTGTTGGGCCTTTTATATTTTATTTCTTCTTGAATTTTTATCGTATGTGGTGAGGCATCTTATTAGGAAAAGAAAAGGATATGATACAAAATCAATGTTACTAATACTTTGAATAGGGCTGGGAATATAGTTCAGGGGAATTTCGCCTGTCTGGCAAGTATGAGGTACCGAGTTCAGTTCCCAGTACCCCAAAAAAATAGCAAATACTTTGAGTAAAGTTTTAATTGCTGTAGGAAACAAGATGCATGCAACTTGGTCATAAGACTTTAGATAATTACTAGATTGAAAAATATCTTGGATTAAAGCTTTCTATTGTGAGGATAAAGATTTGAATTCTCTACTTGATTGCAGTAGTCTCTTTGTTATTTTTCCTTGAATTATTTCTGGCACTTTTATGTTAGTGTTCTGTACCTTTTATGCAAACTATCAACAAGTTTAGTAATTTAAAACAACACAAAGGCTGGATGTGGTAGACTTGTCTGTAATCCCAACACTCAGGAGGCTGAGGCAAGAGGATCGTTGTGAGTTCCGAAGCTAGGGCTACAAAGTGAGTTCAAGGCCAGTCTGAACTGTATAGTGAAACCCTACCTCAAAAAGATGAACACCAAACAACAACAATACCCCCTCAAACACAACACAAACATTTTTGTTGGTCAGAATTCCAGTATGAGTCATACCAGGCCAAAGTCACGATATTGGAAACTCCTTTACATTCAGTTTGTTGACATAATTTAGTTCCTTATGATTATAGGACATACATCATTTTTTTTTTTTTTTTTTTTTTGCCTGTAAACTCAAGATCTTTCCAGGTTCTAGAGGTAGCTGCATTTGGCTCATGAATTCCTTCCATATGTGAAGCCAACAACATCCTGTTCAATCTTCTTATGCATTTCTCTGACACGTTTTTCTTCATATCCTCTTTCTTCCTACTGGTATGCCTGGTTTGAGGGACTAGGATAATCTTAGGAAATCTCTCCATTCCATGGTCCACAAGTCCCTTTGCCATGGAAGGTAGCATACACAGTCTCTTAGAGTAAACAATGGGCATCTTTGAGAGGGTACAGTGTGCGTGGGTGTGGTATGTATGGTATTTCCTGCTCTCCACAGTTTCCTTGAACTCTCAGGAGTGTTCTTGTGTAGGCATTGATTATATAGGGATGCTTTGAGTAGCCAGTCGAATTATTTAAAACATGAACAAAACTGTAAATTCAGGCTTCTATCCTCATCTTTTTCAAACTTATCTTCCAGTTCTTTCCTTTTCTGCTTCCTTTTGGCACCTTTGAAAGCGTTATGTGTGTGTAGTACTCATGACTTAACTTGCTAGAAGCCAGGAACTTCAGAGTGCTTGATATTTTTTTTTTGATAAAGTAGTCATGTATTTTATAGTTTGACTGCTTACATCATTCTTTTACTCCTTTCCCTTTAAGGTTGTCATTGTCATGTTTTTCACTGGTGGTGAGAAGGTTGTAGCATATGAATTTCTGCTGCTGATTATGCTTGGCTGTGTCTTTAGACTGATACATCTGAGGGAGAGAAATTCAGTCAGGGCCCCCTTGCATTTTATTTTGTACTAAGGATTAGCTGGGCAATGAATTTTTTTAAGCAGCTGTTACAGAAACAAATAATTTTACTAACAAAGCTGACTTTTAATAAACTATTTGAATGTTTCATATTTTAAAAATTTTTATTAGATTAAAATACATTAATTGAAGAAAACACATATGTATTTTATGTGTATTTAAAGATCAAATTACCATTTATGTGTACTCTTCAACTTAAATTTGTAGTCTGGAATTTTTCCCAGAGAACAGAATGGAATTTGTATTCAAATGGATTAACTTATTCCTTGGACAGCCTAGAAAAAAGATCAATTTATGATTTTGAATCCTATATTTTAACAACCTAAATACATATTTGCTACTTGCTAATTTATATATACCTTGGTCCTTAATTTAATAATGAATCCAGAAGAGCTTAGATTTATGAAGTAATGCAAAACATAAAACCAATGCTGTATACTTCTAGACCTAATTTCTTTTTATTCAGTTTATAATGCCAGTTTACACTCCATTTACTATCATTGAAAATGTAGGCAGCAGACATGTCATATATTTATCATCACTGAGTTCACTATATCATACATGAAAAGTACATTAGTATGCCATACAGAAAATCTTACACATATAAACAACCACTTAGCATTTTTAAGAACGTATCTGATTTATTGATTAGCTTAAATAAGTTTTAGTGGTGTAAGATACCAGTGTAGAGTGCATATATCTTCACTTACTTTTCAAAACAAGTGCTTCTTGTGGTGATGAATGAGCATATCTTTTTATGTATCATGGTGAAGATCAAACATTATAAAGCTTTGCCTTTTCATGGGAATCTCTGAATCATGACAGATTATTCCCAGAGTTCTTGAGATAAAGTGCATTCTGCAAAACAGTTTTTAAAACCTTACTATATATATCTATGTTTTGTGTTCAGAGTCTGTTTCTTGATGTTTGTACTGTTATTCACAGTCCATGCCCTGCCCATGATGGAGTCCAGTTATGGGGACTTTACTTGGTTTCTGTTTTCTCTTATGAGCTCTTAAGTTCTGTTGTAGGATGTACCCTGTAAATTAGGCTCAAATTGGTTATTTTGTGTGTTTTTAAAATGTGTATGTCCTGGTTACTTTTCTCTCGTTGCTGAGACAAAATACCCAACGCCCAAAATGAAAGAAGGAAAGGTTTATTTAGCTTATAGTTTGTGGAGGTTTCAGTCCATACTTGGCTGGCTTGGAGGCAGAAGGTAGCAAAGCAACAAGAGCAAGGGGGAATGGCAAGTGAACAGCAAAGCAGCCAGAGCAAAAGGGAGGAATGGCGGCAAGCAGCTTTTTTCCCTTCCTTACACTGTAAACAGGCTACCCCCACCTAAGGGGCATGTAGCTCTCACATAGTTTCCATACCCTCCTCTTCCACAGGCTCAGGATGTACACAAAGTAAGCACACTAGCTTCCTGCTGAGTCACTTAGCTGAACCTCTAGACTCCCCAAGTTGACACAATGTATCAACCATAACAGTATACAATACTTTTTAGACTTTTTTCTTATTGAAATATTTTACTGACATTAGAAAATATCAAAACATAGTGTTTAGTTTACAGACATACCAACCTAATTTGCCTAAAATTGAAGTAATAATTAACAGGAAGAAGAAAATAGAGGAAATGAATGTTATTGATACAAAGCATAAAGAACACGTGAATATGTTTTTTCCTTTAGTTTTTTTATGGGCATGTACTTGGCATGCATTCCAAAATCAGTGTGTCTTACAAGAGTGTCCTAACCATTTCTTTGTGGAAACAAACCGTAGGAAGTTTTTCAAAAGTTTTTTAGTTTCCTTAGATTTTTTTTCCCTCCTCTGGTTTATAAACATTTTCTCTTTTTCCAGAAATTAAAAACTAAAACAAAAACATTCCACAGTGTCATAATTCCTTACAGTACTAAGACCCTCCTTATTTAACAGCTTTGGGCAAGGTTTTTCTAAGTGTTCTGTGTGCATTTTGTCTTCTTTTCTGGAATCATCTTGTATGGACTGGTATTACCTTACAAAGGTAGTCATTCCATCTTACTTTATTTTAGTTAAATTCCACAGGTATATTTTTAGAATTTATTAAATAGTATAATAGAACCCTTGGTCTCTGTTCTTCACTCTTCTCTCCCAAGATTTTTAACTGTTACATCTTGAGTACTGTAAATTCTGTAGCTCTGTTTGCATCTCTCCATTTCCTACTATTTAAAATACTTTTCTTCCCCCTCAAAGTGAATGGTTAGAACTGAAAGCATTTTTCCTGTCACCTGTTCCCACCAACCAAACACAGATTTGGTTCAATTTTGATTTGGTCCTTTTTTTTTTTTTTTTCCTTTTCTTTCTCTTTTTCCTTGTCCTTTCCCGTTTTGCTTTCCCTCTCCTCCCCTTCCCTCCCCTTTGCTTTCTTTGTTTTTTAGACAGGGTCTTCCTACATATTCTAGGATGGCCTTCAGTTCCCGGTGTAGTGCATGCTATCCTTGAACACAGAATTTCCGTTTTAGTCTCCAGTGCTGGGACTATGGGCATATGGCATCATATGCACGTCCTAAAAATAGCATTCTTAATTTCTCATTATCCTTTGGAGTCTGTCTCATACCTAGGAACTCACTATCTCCTTCTCCCATATATTAAACTAGTCAATGAGCTTAGTTTTTTAGTCCTGCTAGTTTAATACTGTTCTGAATGCCTAGTCCATTTCTATACAACTTTACTCCTGGAATACTTCAGAAGTCTCTTAAATATTGCTCTCAGATTAACCTTTCTAAAGCATTACTGTTGTGGTTTGTGTCTAGATGTCCCCACACAGCCTCATGCAGTTTTAGATGGAGCTTTCTCAGAGGTGACCAAATCTAGAGTGTTGATGCTGGTATGAAATGCATGATGCTGGAATTCAGGGTATGTGATTACTAAATCAGTCCACTGATTGGTTTGGACTATCCTAATCCTAGTAGCCTAGATACAATATAACAGTGGCAGAAAGAAGCTGGTAAGGTCCCTAGCTTCCTTTGTTACCTTCAGGCCCACCATGAACTGTTTCTCCTCTGTGATGCTTGTCTACTGTGCTGCCTTGCCTTGGAACCAACTGATTATGGATTGAAGTCTCTACAAATGGTAAGCCAAATAAACCTTTTTTGCCTTAATTTTGGGCATTGGGTATTTTGTCTCAGCAATGAGAAAAGTAACTATGACAGTTGCTTTTACCCTGACCTTTACTCTCTTGCTTAGAACCTTGACTGGTCTCACTTTATCTATTGATTGAAATTTGAAACCCCAGCTTAGTATTTTAAGTTCTCTTATGAAGTTATCCTAATTTACTGCTTAGATATTTACTGGTCAGTAAAAACTTCCACATTATTGTCCCATTATAATGAAACATTTCTGTGTCCTTCTTCATGTCACAATATTTTATATTTTTTCTCCTTTCTTCTTATTGTGTCTTTTCTATTTTCTTGCCACCCATTTACAGTTTACATAGTGTTTTTCTGCACCTTAGGGCAGGATATGTGAAATTTTTCTGATTAGTAAACTGACTGATTTCACCCTCATTTGAATTCCCGTTTGCTTTTTTGCTACACACAAGGCATGTTCTGTTTAGTGTTTTGTATCATTACTTATTTTTGTTTGAGTCTAGGACCTATATTGGTAACTGTATTTTGTAAAGAGAGCAGGGACCATGTTTCTTTGTATCTCTCTTAGGCTAAGTACAGTTTATTAAAAATTCTTCTTTTTTTCATAAATACCGATTGACTATACTCAGCACCATTTAGTGAAACCTTTATATTGGAAAAGGGACTCTATCGCTAATTAAATTTCTTGTTACAATTAATGAGCATCGTTTATTACTTCTGTGATAAGGAGGACCCAGGAAATTTTCTTTTTTTCTCCCTACCTGCTCGCATTGGAATTTATAATGTTTCTTACTTAAATACTAAATTTTAATAGAGCAAACTACTCTTAAAACTATGGCTTTTCAAATTGTCAAATAATTTTCTAATATACATGAAACTGATAATGTTCTATGTCTGGGCAAAATAATGGAAAGAATGATTAATAAATTTATGTTAAAACAATTTAAGTAATGAATTAAGTAGTGAATGTTATTTATGTGATATGTAAACTCGTGAAATAATTAAGAGATGAAATTTTTTAAAAAGATAATTTCTTAATTAAAATGGTTAGGTCTTCATAGTTAATATACTAAAACAAATTGTCATGTGAGATTAAATAAGACTAAATACATTTTTAGATACATTATTGTTTTAGCTTTAATGTTTCTTTTAGTAATTTTAACAGCCTCACATATTTCATAGGAGTTTTTGAGGTTACATTAATCTTTAGAGAGTTAAGGTTAAAGAAATATCAGAGTATCCACTGAAACAAAAATTAATGTATTTGCAAATGTAAAACCATAATTTACATAAATATTTTAGTTTTAAACACTATGAATGTACACTATGAATATGCCTTCTGTATTTTCAGTCCTGGCTGGAAACAAAGAATGATGCCAAGACTAGAGTTTAACCTATAATAACAATTTTTAAAAATTGAGTAGCATTGATGTAGGTCTGAGGACGGCAAATGTATTTATCTCTATTAAGTGACATGAAAAGCTATGGTAGGAATAACAGCCTGGTGCATGTATATTAAGGAATGAAATCCCTAAATCCAGGTGCTAATTATAAGCACAGGGACACTTGCTTCCACACACCATTGTATGTTTTCTTTAGTCGAGTACAATTTAGATTTCTTGAAGTGCTGAATATAGCTGTTATTTCCTGTTAGCATATATATTAGAAAAACAATAAACATTTCAGCTGGGCTGTGATTTTGATGGATATAGGTGGAATATTAAACAAGTGCTACATAGCTAATTCACGTGATTACTCTTGGATTGTCTTTATTGCGTGCCTTACCTGCTTCTCTTGTGTGCTTTACCTGATGCCTACTCTTAAAAAACAAAAAAATGTTTTGTAGTAGTTAAAATTATTTAAGTATATTTGCGTATATTTTACTTGCTGTGGTGTACAAAGAGGACTCTAGGCTTAGGCTGTGGGAAGATTTATTGATGCTGCCATTAAGAGTACAGGCTATTTGTTTAGATTATAGTTTCAATTTTTAAATTATTGTTGTTACTGTGATGCCACTGAACAAAACGGCTTTGCAGTGAACTACATCTCCAGCCCTTCTTAAATTGTTTGTTTTTTTGAGACAGGGTTTCCCTAAGTCACTAAGTTGCCCAGGTTGGGCTTGAACTTGCAGTCCTCTTGCCTCAACATCCCAGAGTGCTGGAATTATGGGCATGTACCACCATTCCCATCTAGATTATTACAGTAGTTTTAAAATCTACTTTGATCATGTTGTCTGGTATGTTGTCATAAAATTGACATAAGATTGACATAAGATTGCATTTTCATTTAATTATTACTGATGTTAAGTATCTAATAAAGAAAATTTCTATATTTTTTATGGTGTCTTTCAGTAGCATTTTTGTTGTAATATGTTCAGTTGTTAAAAAGTATATAGTACAGATAGCCTGTTCTTAGAAGGTAGTGGGCTTTTAAGTTGTAGAGTAATAGGAAAAGTATAATAGACTGCAAATATTTTTAAACTTCGTTTTTAGAAATCAAGGTGCAAAAACACTATTTGTAATCTTGCTGTTTAAAAAATTCTTAGGTATGCTTTTTTATTTAGCTTTTAGTAGCTTATAATTTAAGATCACAGTTATTAGGTGTATTTCTGCATTTTATATATTGCTCCCAGATGCTACAGTATTAGTTTTTATCACTGCATATTTTATGAAATGTCAGCCTTCTGTTGACTGTTCACACAGCATTGTTAGTGATCAAAGACAACATAAAGGAAGGGAATCTAAACAGCTAGCTTATCTTTGTCCTCCACTTTGACAAAAATGCTATAAAATTATTTTATTATAGACAGTTAATATGGCTATCAAATAACATGCAGAGAAATAAATATCATTTTTTAGTGAAACACATATTAAAATGTTTAATATCAAGAAGCCGCATTATAGAGTGAAGCAATGTCTGATTTTCAAACTTTTCCTATATAAGGAATGAGAGTATAATGTCATACTTGGTTAAATGACAGTGTTGTTTCTAGAAAAAGCCACAATGTTTGACATCACAGTAAGTTTATAAACTCATTCTTTTATTTTACAAATTTATTCTAGAGAAGTGGTTTTTAGTCGTAGTATACATACTTTTAAATATGTATGTGATCTAACTTATTACGGTATTCTTTTGGCCTGCTTTTGTAGTTTAAAACTCGATTTCATTGATTTAAAGATCCACTTTTATTTCAGTGATTTTAACACATAGATAAAAGCATAGAAGGAGAGAAAATTTTCAGAACCTGAAAGAAAAACTGTAAGAATAAAACTCTTGAATGATTTTAATCAGCTGTTGTGTATGCCCAACACAGCAGTTGGTTCAATCAATTTTTATGTTTTGGGATGGTTTTATTAAAATCAGCTGCTGCTTTCAGTAAATCATTGAGAAAGATGCTGGC
The DNA here is from genome assembly GCF_000276665.1 of Chinchilla lanigera. NCBI lineage: Eukaryota > Metazoa > Chordata > Mammalia > Rodentia > Chinchillidae > Chinchilla > Chinchilla lanigera. The sequence continues at coordinate 9,871,164 of NW_004955430.1, read as the reverse complement.
TTTATACATCTCTTTTTAAGGTGGTGGTAGTGTTTACAATTACAGTTTTCTAAGTCAGTAAAATAGGAGACCACTCCTGACTACGATGAAAGTCAGTGTGTTTCTGTATTGTCAGTGTGGGTGTTTGGAAGTAGAAGCAGAATGTATATTTAGACTAAAAACTGATTTTGTATAAGTGAACTTTTATGGTTGGCTGTAGGGAACTGCCATTTCTAATAAAACATAGTGAACACATAAATTAAGTATTTTCAGTTTTGTGTGCAGTTTCCATTTATAAATGAATGAAAGTTAATTGTTTTCCAATAGAACAATTAGATCTTTTGAAATCAGATTGAAAGATAAAGGCCATTGAATATAAAGTAGAGACCTAAACTTGCTGTTCTGAAGTGTGCTGTACCCTTATATCCATGTGATCCATGGATTAACAGTATTGGTGTAGCCTGAGAGCTCTGAAGAAATGTATAATCTTGAGCCAAACCCTACACCTAGAAATTAGAGGTTGCATTTTGTCAAAATTTCCATGCAATTCCGATGAACATTAAAATTTGAAAAACATTGCCATAATGCTTCTCACACCTTTCACTTGCTTTGCATGTTTAAGTGAATTTTTTAAAAAAATTAATTTTATTTGTACATTTTAGGTGCACATGATAATCACATTCATTGTAGGGAATTTGCACCTGTACATAGTATATCTTGATTCTTCTTTTTTTCCTCCATTCCTCCCTCAAAATCTCTCCTCATTTTCAAAACTTCGTTTCCATTTTTTTCTATTTTTACTCTTCTCATCCTTCCATTCCCCCTCCCCTGCTATTGTTCTGCTTCGCATTGAAACATTTTCTTCCCAGTATCTGTTACACAGTTTGATCCTTATTTATCCTTTCAGCTTCTCACACCAGGGAGACAATACTATATTTAAACGAGTATGTCTGATTTATTTCACTTAAGAGTATGGTCTCAAGGTGCATCCATTTACCTAGAAATGTCTCACATTTGTCCTTTATGGCAGAGTAATTCTCCATTGTATAAAACAAGCCACATCTTCTTTATGAATTCATCCACTGATGGGCATTTGGCTGTTTCCAAGATTTAGTTATTAGAAATTGTGCTGATAAAATGTAGGTGATGTTCTGTATATAAAACATACTTTCTAATACTGTTCTAAATTCAGAAGATAGCAGTATTGCCCTTGTATGCTCAAAGGATTGAATATATAAACATTATTGAGAGTTGATGTGAGAAGGTACCTGAAGAGTGCAATTGTACCTGTGTAGTAGCACATGCCTGTAATCCCAGCCCTCTAGAGGCTGAGGCAGGAGGATTGCTGTTCAAGGCAGTGTGGGCTACAAAGTGAGTTCAAGGCCAGCCTGAACTGCAGAACAAAATCCTGTCTCAAAAAGAGCAAAAAAAGAATGCAAATATTGAACTAATCTCGGGTTTGGTGCATAAGTGGAAAGAGAGAAATTGAGCAAATATTCCTCTTGTTGGCTCCAAGGAGAAAAACCATGAGCAATGGAACAAGTCAAACAGTGAAGTTAAAACAATTGTTTACTAAATTCCTAGTATAGAATAGACTCTGTAATTGGACAGAAAGTGGTGATAAATATGTAATTCTGTCCTCTAGTTGAGTTAAATGTATGAAAGACATAATCCAAAATATAGGCTATTCATTTGGGGATTTGTAAAAGGTAAAATTGGAAAGCATATTCTGTTTTGGAGTTGCAGAGACAAGATACAATTGTAGTGACAGTGAACTCTTTTTAGGGGAAATAGAAGAAAGAACAATTACGATAATTTCATAACCTTAAAAGGTTAAGATTGGGAAGACTAAAGAGGCTCAGAAATGTTAAGAGCTATAAAAGGAAAAAAAGACTGAAAAATGAGTGTACATAGTATGAGAGCTAAAATATGTTAGTCTCTGGAGTACGATATACAGTGTCACCTTGGTTCACAAACTTAATTTGCTTTTTTGATTTTGGGTGAGATTGCCACGTTTGTGTTTGTTGTGGGAAGATGTCTGCAGTTGTATTTGTCGCCTGCTGTGTGAAGTTTGTAAACTGAAGCAAATTTTTTTGAATGCTTTTGAGAACTGAAATGTTTAAGAACAGAAGCATTTGTGAACCAAAGGCATTATTGCACTGGGCTTACCTCTGGTTTCACAAAGCTAGGTGTGGTGGATTGACAACTGGTGTCAACTTGTAACACCCAGCTGAACTGAATCAGTGTGGTGTTGGATGTGGAGGGCCCACCTGAGGATTGTTGCCAACAACATAAAAAGGAGAACTGGAGTGGAAGAAATGGTACTGTTGGTTCTCCTGGAGTACCTTGTCATGCTGGCTTTCATGATAGGAACTCAGTTGTTCTCATCATCACTGGGGCTTGGGACCTTGTTTTTGCTGAGAATGACTGCAGTTCACTTTGAGGAAGGTCTGGTTTTTACTTTGAGAATTGCTTCCTGGCCATGGAGGGAAAGATGGTGCATTGTTCAATGTCCTGTAGAAGCTTGTCCTGCTGCCTTTCCAGATACGAACTCGGTTCTCATCATCAGAGGAACTTGGGACCTCGTTGTCACTGAGGATGGTTGTGGTACTTTTCGGGGGAGCTTTGTTGCTTACTTTGAGTGTTGCTTCCTAGCTCCAGCGCAATTTCCTCAGCCTGCTGGTACAGATCCTTTATCCCACTGGTAGACTTTCTAGCTTCCACGATTGACCTTGGGGCCTTCTCAACAGAGATTCTGGAAACAGGCCTGCATGAGACCTTGTTGTGGGCTCTTGGCCTCTAGTTGGACTCATGGGGGACATTGTTATGGGCTCTAGGTCTTTAACTGGACTCATGCAGGACATTGCTGTGGGATCCAGGCTTTCAGCTGGATTCTTTGGGTCTTCGGTGTGTAGACAAATTTCCTGCATTCTTTTGTATTTGACTCTTTGGGTGAGTATTATAAAATAATCCTGTAAATTATGTGTCCTGTATTAAATTGTTTCCCTTGTAAACCCTCACTGAAACACTAAGCCTCCCACTTTCTTCAGCTATAATGTGAGAATAATATGGTAGGTAAAATAGAAAATGTCTGTCTTAAGATTTTTATTAGAAATACTTTCTAACGTAAAATAGTTGTAAGAATAAAAATAGCTTTATCTACTATTAATATTTTATCACCCAAAATATTTCATTACACAGACACCATATAGAGGCCTTTCTTCATCCCTGAACTATTTGAATAGATATGTTGCATATATCATGGACATTTATCCCTAAAAATAATTCAGTGTATATTTCTGAAGATAGGAATATACTCTTTCTATAGTACTACTATCAGTTCTAGGAAATGTAACATGTATAAAAATACTTATGTCTAATTCATTATCCATATTCCGCTTTTTCCAAATGACCCACTGATTTTTTTAATAGCATTTTCTTCTTGAAGCAGAATCTAGTCTAGGATCACATACTGCATTTATTATATATTACTGAGTTCCCCTACATGGGAGTTGTACCATTCATTTTGCCTTCCTACCTATAATGTATGAGCGTGCCTGATTCCTCACACTCTCCAAACACAGTATACTATGAAATGTTTGAATTTTCTTAGTATGGTTGATAAGAATGCTGTTTCAGTGCTCATTTAATTTGTATTCATCTTATATTTGTATTCATCTTATAGGTATTTGTATATTTGTATTCATCTTATAGGTAGAGTGAATATTTTTTTCATAGGCATAAGAGCCACTTTCTGTAGGATATTTGGTCTCAGATTTTTTTAATGAGATACTAGCTATTTATGTGTGATACATATTGGAAATGTTTTCTTCTATTTGATTATCTTTTGATTTTGTTTGGATATGTTTATTCACATAAAAATTTTATATTTGAACTTTAGTCCTAGTTAGAAATCTTTTTATCAACTCTCAGCTTGTGTGAATCACCTTTATTCCTCTAAATACTTGTATAGTTTTTTGTTTTATTTTGTTTCACTATTAGACTTTTCACCCATTTGGAGTTAATTTTAGTGTTTGGCACAAATGACATTGAATTTTATCTTTTTCTTCCTCAAATGTATCCGTTTGTTTAAAATGAACTAATGATTTGCAGTATCATCTTTATCATATATTTGTATCTGTAGCCAATTCTGTTTTTATACTTTCTGTTCAGTGAGATTTATCTTTCTATTGCTGCAGCAGTAGTACATTTTTAATTATAGAAATTTAGTGGTATGTTTTAATGTCACTTCACCACATTAAGGTAATTTTCCTCTTAAAATTTGTTATGATTTTTAAAATCATGAGTAGCATTGAATATTATGAAAAAAGTTTTTTTCTGAATTTGTTGAGATAATGCTTTGGCTTAGAATGGGAGCCAAACCAAATTATGCAGCATTTTATTTATTTATTTATTTATTATTTGTTTGTTTTTTGTTTTTTTTTTCCAGTACCGGTAATCAAACTCATGACCTTGCGCTTGCCAGGCAGGCACTGTGCCCCTGAACTAAATCCCCAGCCCCTATGCAACATTTTAGTAACATCATAAAGAAGATTGTTAGCCTGTTCTGTAAGAAATAAACGTACTTTTATCCTTGATTATTGTAGGTTCTCTCTGGATCCTGTGGGCTGTGAAGGAATTTTAGCTTTTCACAAGTCATTGGGAATGAAGTTAAAGGCCTACAGTCAGTTTACATAAACATATACTCTGGCATTTCTATTTCTATTTTTTTTTTCCTTTCATAGTGGTATCTGATAACAGTAGGTTTCAAGTAGTAAGTTATTGGAATGAGTACTAAAAAATTGCTGATATGGATTCAAATTTATATAGAATTGGAAGTAAACATTGGAGGAAAGTAAATATTGGTCTATAGGCCACATCAGGTAATTATGTAAAGATTAAAAATGGATTTAATTTGTATTCTTTTTTTATTCAGTGCCATGTATGGATATTAAAATTTTTTGTAGTTGTTTTGGTTACTTTTCTCTCGTTGCTGGGACAAAATACCTGACACCCAAAATTAAGGAAGGAAAGGTTTATTTCCACTTACAGTTCGTGGAAGTTTTAATCCGTACTTGGCAGGATTATAAGGCAGAGTGGCACATTGCAGAGAGCTGCATCTCAGGGCAGCAGCACACAGCTAAACCGCAAGCAACCCACCAGGGCGGAATCGGGGAGGAATAGCCTCAAGCAGCTTCTTCCTCTACCTTACCTATGCAAACTATCCACCCCAGGGCGGGTGTAGCTCTCACACCCACAATTATTCAACTCTAAAAGCCTGCCCCGTGACCGCATGAGGCTTTGGAGGGGACACACAGACATAAACCATAACAGTAGTGCACATTACTTATTGGTGTGTTTTAAATTGCAGTTTGTCCTGATGAGTGGTTATCACATCCATCTTAGTGCCATTCTTTTACATTTCTTGCACTGGAGATAGGGATTCAGCTTGATGGTAGTGCTTATCTGGTATGCACAAGGCCTAGGTTTGATCCCCAGCTTACCTCTGCCCCCGCCAAAGGAAAGTAGCAGTTTTTTAAATTAAATTTTTTGAAAGTAGTTGCCTGACTATTTAGATCTTTTCTGTTGGATATTGTTTTTTTTATTTATTATTTTTCAATTATTTTATTTATTATTTTTCAATTATTTTTCAAAGAGAGATTCTTGAAAATAGCTGATTTTAATCTTAATAGTTATAGCAGTGTTTGCATGGTTAATCATTTCTCTTCAGTAAAATTGAATTAACTGTTGAAGGGGAATTTGATTAAGCCGTTTCTTTTCACTTTTCCTTTTTTTATTAAATTGTACAATACGTCTAGAGCCAGCTTTTTTGTCTTATCTGAAGCTGTGGGTGTGCATTAGAATCTTTTGGCTATGATGTGGTTTACTTGTTTTTGCTAATTGGTTGTTGTGTTTGATATAGAAATGACCTCTTTGTCAAAGTATATATTTTGACCCTAAAATGATTTAAGGAATCCTTGAACTGAGCCTTACAAGTTTATTATAAAATAATATATTTACCTTTCCTCTCTGCAAGGATATTCTCATACTAATTTTATTAAACATTTCACATGCTACTTACTTTTATTTTTCTGTATTACCCAAACTTATTATGGTAAAATTATATAAATCAATAGTGTTCACAATTTTGTTTTAAAAATGTGACACCCTTTTATATTTTGCATTATTAATTATAATTCATGTTTCATATATTGATAACAACAGGCTTGAGTAAAGAATAAAATAAAATACTTGAGAAGAAAATATTTTGGTGAAAATTAGACTCTTCTAAGGGGCTTCTGATCTGTTTATGGGGTTGGGGGAGCCAGGTAGTTGGGTAGTGTTAGAATCAGAGCTTGTTGTGTATCTAGTCCATTGCAGTTTAGAAGAAGACTTGGAAGATAAAAATATATGTAGGACTACAGAGCAGACTTGTGTATCTTTATTTCCAGAATGTCACACAGAGGTTACAATAATATGATGAATGGTCTTCATCTTACATTTAAGTCTATTCAGTATTACAAAATATAACTAGAATTTCTGTATTGAATTGTTGGATGTGAAAAAAGTTTTTTGGGGGGTGTGCTTAGAGGCCTGGTGAGATCTGCTTGTGAGAATTGAACATCTTACATATGCATGTTAATATTTACTAGTATGTGGCCCTACCATGAAGTTACCTTTCTGTTTGTTTAATCACAGAGGTTGATAAAATGACCTCTAGATGTGGTGAACTTTGTTTTTCTGTATGATCTGATTTTCAAGTTACTAAAAGATTTCCCTTTTTTCCACTTGAAATATTTTTTCCTGATGCACAAACTCGTAATGTAATGCAGAGATGGTAATGTTCTTTTAAGTTCTAAAAGTCAGAAGTGCTGTTGAACAAAATCCACATGTTACTAAACATGCCAGGAAGACTATACATTTTTATTACATATGATTTGATACATTACTTATAATTGATTTCTGCTAACACTTGAAGTCTAGAGGGTGTTATAAATTTGCTTATGTATGTTTGAGTTGTGTGGTTTTGTAAAAGTAGTTAATAATACTATGTGACTAATATTTGTTGTGGTTTAAGAACATGAGTACTTTAGGGAAAAAAATCACATTGATGAGTCACTTATTCAAGCAGAGAAAACTATTAAGGGCTGGGCTTGGTGGCCCATGTCTGTAATCCCAGCACTTCTGAGGCTGAGAGAGGAGGATCACTGAGTTTGAGACCAGTCTGTACTACAAAGTGAGTTCAAGGCCAACCTGAGCTGCATAGCGAAACCCTGTCCCAAAACAAACAAGCAAACAAACAAAAAAACTCAAAAAACTATTAAATCATGAATCTGAGAGAGGCTGGTCATTAGTAAATGCAGCTAGGCTGCTTTGTGGAGAGGGATTTTTTGTTTCTTTTTTTTTTTTTGGTACTGGATATCAAACCCCACCAGTGTTCTACCACTGAACCTCACCCCCACATGTCTTTTTAAAAATTTTTATGTAAAAAACCAGTGAATTGTCCAGTTGGGACTTGAACTTGCAGTGCTCCTGCCTCAGCTTTCCAAAGTGCTGGGATTTCAGGCATGTACCATCATACCCAAGGGAAGAAATATTACTTCAAAGAGAGGTATTTGTTTAGGAAGACTAACCCAGAAGAGGACTATATCAGTCTTAGGAAGATTAACCAAGAAGAGAAATATATCAATCTTAAGACAGATGTTTGTGGATGTAGAAGCCTGATACAGGGTGAATTCCAAAATACTAAGGCTCTTAACAAATTGATGGTGATGAATTTAGGTTAAGTGGTTTATAGGCACCAAATCTTGATTATATTCAGCTGTAAATATACTAAACTAGTAACTGTCAAAATAAGCACAGTACTTTGCTCTTTGAACTTAGTTTTTAAAGAAATCTAATGCTTGAGGATTAAAGTGATTTATCAGCTTATTTGAGTTGATATACAACATTAATATGATAGAGTCTTATGAGCTTGTATGAGCCTGTGAACTCTGTTTTGTGGTCTACATTTCTTTGTTGTTCTAAGAGTGTCCCACACCACTTTTGGTGGTATGGGATTTGAACCCAGGGCCTTTGCAATGAGTTACATTCACATCTCTTTTATTTCTTATTTGAGACGGGTTTTGCTAAGTTGCTCTGGTTGTGCTCAAACTTGCAGTTCTCTTGCCACAGCCTCCCAGAGTACTGGGGATTACAGGTATGGAGCACCACAAGTGGCTACGGCCTTACTTTAAAGGCATTCTGACTAAGGTGCTCTTTCCTAGTTACCAAGAATTCCTATGGAAATGCTGAAATTGCCTTTAGAGGTTATTTTTTTTGGTAATGGGAATCAAACTCAGGACCTCCAGCTTGCCAGGCAGGCACTGTGCCACAGAGCTATATCCCTTGCCCTCCATAAGAAGTTGTTTTTTTGTTTTTGTTTTTGTTTTTTTTTTTTTGGTAAATTCTTAATGATTTCTTTGGAGCTCTTTCCATAGCTTTATGTCTATGTTTTAGTCAGTTTATCCCTACTGGGACAAATACCTAACACTTACAACTTTAAAGAAAGGAGGTTTATTTTGATTCACAGTTACAGTCCATGGTTGCCTGGCCTCAGGGCAGAAAAGAAAATGGTGGAAGGGTCTGGCAGAGTATAGCTGTTTATGTCATGGCAAAGAGGAAGCACAGAAAGAAGAGAGGAATTGAGAAGGGAAATATACTCTTTTAGGTCAAGCCCTTAGTGACATGGTGCCTCTTCAAACCAGAGCCTAACCCAGTCCCCTGTTATATCCCCATAATCCAGTCATCTTCCAAACACATGAGGTTTGGGAGCGCTTTGGGGGTCTTTTTATATTTACAGTGGACCCCAGAAATTCACAGGGTTTACCTTCCTAGGGCACTAGAGAATTGTGAAAAACTGTGAATTTCAGATATGGTCAGAAAAAAGGCCTATAAATGCCTATTTTTACAGTTTAAGCCCTAAATAAGCTATGTCTCCTGCAGGTATGTAATTTAATTAAATGAAACACTGTATGAATAAAGCCTTAGAAAGGGCAGGGCCATTTGGCGGCATCTTAGGGATCTTAGGGCTTTAAGAAGAACAAACTGGAGAACACTTGATAGCTGCAGGCAGTACAGCAACCAGTAAGGATACGGTAGTGCTGGCACATCTGCCAGAGATGGGTTACAACAGCAGCCAGACAGCAACCAGGGGAACTGAATTAAGATCTTGGATTGGCTGTTTGCAAACCTCAGCAAAAAAGCAATTGCAGAGGATATTTGTGGTTTCTGCAGTTATTAGTTAGATTCTAAGAAAAAATCCAGAAACAACCGAGGCCAGGAACTCTGAACCATTGACTTTGCGGGGGTATACTGTAAACAGTCTACTTTGGGAGAGAGTAAAGAGAACCTGCTGATTGTTTTCTAGTTTGGTTATGGCTTCATCAGTATTGTAATTTTGTAACTGAAGACTTCTTCAGACATTTATCTGTATTTACTGTATATTTATTCTCAGGAGTCCTGGGATATATTTTGCCTGTGTCTAACCAGCCTACATACTGATTTTAGGGATATTAGAGAATGAATGCTATTAAAGAAGGAATAAAAAAATGGAATTCATGGGTCTAGGCTTAGGACACTTGAAAGTGCTGTGGTATTATGGAATATCACACAGACCTGAGTATATATATCATTTCTTAATTGTATGATATTAAATAATTTTATTTAACAATACCTATATGTCTTCATCTGTATAAATGAGAATAGTGATAATAAGACCTTTTCATAGAGCTGTGTAGGAAGTAAATGAAAAGGCATTTTCTAAAGCACAAAGTGGGGTCTTTCCTAAAGATATCCTGCCCCCACCTTCACTTTGACCCATATATCATGGGGTGAGATGTTAATCTCATTGAGCATAACTTTAACAGTCCATTTTACATTTTGGAATCTTGCGATGGTACTTCTGAGTGTTTCAATGAAAGGAAAGCAGTATGTTAGTGAATATATTGGCCACCATATTTTACAAAGACAGCAATGAGTGATTCAGTGGGGAGGTCTGAGAAGGATGGCCTATTAAGTAGGATTACCTTTTTGAAGGCTTCACGAAACCTTTCAGCAGCTGATATTTGTAGAAGCATGAATTTACTATCACCTCTTTCTTCTTTTAACTTGGATAAGAGAATTAACTGTGAAGATAAACTGTCTCTAGTTTTATTTCTTGGAAGACTGACTTTGGGTGATTACACCCTTCCACCAAGATGCCTTATTCCAGCTTCTGCTCTTTGAGAGTAATAAACAGTTGTTTCAGAGCTCTTGCTGATCTTCTTGCATCCCAGATATAAAAAAACTAAAATTGGAAAACAACTTTAGGACACCTTTTGGTTTTTAAAAGCAAAAGTCTTGGCATGGTGTATCATGTTTATGATTTCTTCCCCTCTTTATTTTACAGCATAGTAGTTTAACTTCATAGAATGTTTGTCTTATACTATTTTGAATATTCGTTTTTTTTAATACTTGATTCCAGTATAACACTATGGTAACAGTTTTTCTTGGAAAAATTAAATATTATTAACACTGTTTTGAAGAATACAGTTAATTATCCTGAGTAGCAAAAACTGACATGAGCTATATATTTAAATTTATCACTGTTTTATTGAATTAGTAGACACCCTGAAACAGCATCAGTACATGTATGTTTCTCCTGCATTTCTTTTACTGGAATGTTAGTCCCATACCTGCTAAACAGATAATCTGAATGCAAGTCTAAAAATCGAATTGGATTATTTGTGGTACTTACAACTACTTCAATGTGAGACAGTACATGAATCATAGAGACTACAATTTGCAACTATTTAAAGAGAGTATTTAATTGGAAATATTTCTAGTTTTACAATACTGTGTTTAGAATTAAGGAGACTTCAAAACATAAAATCAAATATGTTTGAAATTAGTAACTAAATTTTGAAAATTTCACTTTAATCCATGAATTCAAATTATTTAATGTTACAAAGGTTATTAAAGTTAAATTGAAATAATTTATTCATTCCTTTCATCCTTAGCATACCTTTTTTTAAGGGGTACAAAATACTGAAGAAAATATTGGGAATAGATAATAGTATGTTGTTTTCTCTAATCAGCTGCACTCCATACTCTCTTTTTTGTGCATTTCATGTCATAGATAACCTTCCTAACAGTGAAGTACACTGGAAATTTACTAAACTTACTTTTCTTACGTTTTTGTTTTTGTTTAGCACCTCCACTTTTCTTACATTCTTTTGTCTCTTTCCTGCATTGTTTTGAGATAGGGTCTTGCTGTCAGACTGGGCTTGAACTCACTACATGACCTGGCCTGTCCTCAGATTCATGGCAGTCCTCCTGCCTCAGCCTCTGGAATCCTACATTTTTATTTTTTAATTTATTTAATTATTATTATTATTATTATTATTTTTTGGTACCCTTACATTGTTATAGCCATGGGATAGTTTAGAGCTAGCTTTTTCAAGTACCTGGTAATTGATTCAACCATTATTGTGTGCTACTATTGCTGTTACCAACTTTATCCAATGTAGAAACCTATAACTTTATAAGAATGAGTGAGTAGTCAGTGTTCAATAAAGTTTGGAATAAAAACGTAGCTTGGTAGTAGCTTGGTAGTAAAAGAAGTAATGGAAAGTCATGAGTCATAAGCAGAAAAAAATCTACATAATTGAGTTTTAATCAGTATTGTTTAGTTTTTTTTTTTTTTTAGTACTAAAGCTTCCTCAGAATTACAGAAGGACTTGGGATAGTGACTACTTTTCAAAGGCTTTCCTTTAGTATAACCAATTACAGTTCAAATTTTTCCTTTGTACATTGTTAGGTCATAATAGATAATAGTATTTATTGGATTAAAAGTGGCAGGCAGATGATAGTACAGAAAGGCAATAGATTTTTTCCAAAGGGAGCCTGAAACAAAAGGGATAACATAAGGAGTAATTAATACAATGTAGAATAATTAATAAGTTAAAACTAAAAATTTAGAATACAAAATTATGTACAATGCTTAAAATTTCTATTTATATTAAATTCTATTTCTATTTTAAAATTCTGTTCAATATAAAATAACATCTTCAGAAATACTTGTTTTTATGCCTTCCCTAAAAGAAAGGAATCTCATAATTTAAAATATTCATAGGTTCTTACTGTATTGTGGTTATCTGTTCTGAAAATTCTTTTGCTTTATATCTACCTCAGGAAATTCACAGGCTCACATACGTTTAAGGGATTTTAAAAAGTCTTTTAGATGCAAGTTGAATCTGATGTTTTCCTAGGGAAACCTTAGTTTCTGGGATTTTCTGATTTCCCATGGGACATCTTGACTATTTTTAAAGATTTCAGTGAACTCCAACTATCAAAAACACCTCACAGAATTAACCTAACCTCTTCTGTTCCATGTAAACAGAGGGGTGGGAATTAATCTATTTCTTATTCCTAACCTAAATTTTTAACTTGGTTTCTAGACCTTGATCTTACGTGAAACTAGAAAACATAGAAGAAAGGTCATCCTGCTGGTATCAAGAGTAACACTGGGAGATAGAATTTTTATATTTCAAAAAATTCTCACCTTGAATTGTATTACATTGGTTTCTGTATTGTCTAAAGCGTATAGTAGTGTGGCATTTACCTTGGCATCCTTTTTATTAGCGCAAAGTAAGTATGACTGTCTGGTAGAAAAATATGTTCTATCCTAATATGAAATTAATCATTTTGGAAATTATATATTTTATTAGAACACTTTGTAAGTATTTAACATAAAAGCTGGGGGGCAATTAATATTATGTCACTGCTTTTGAGATCTTTTCCTCTGTAAAGGATTATAAAGTTGACGAACATTCATGAATATAGTAGGATATAGTCAGGTAAACCAACTTGCCCATATTATAATTCTGTATAAATCAATGTACTGTGGTTAAGAACAAGTGGACACTGGGTCAGATTGCTTGGGTTCAGATCTCATCCTTACCGTTTGCTAGCTGTGAGATCTTGGGGAAATTAGTCTCCCTAAGTTCCTCTTCTCATTTTATTTGTTTATTTGTTTTAGTGGGAAGAAGGCATTTAATAAGATCTTCCATATAAATACCAATATTATAGTATAGTAGTTAGTGTTCTGTAGAGGAACAGAATCAATAGAAAATTTATGTACACTTAGGCAGTAGGATTTATTAAGTAGGTTTACAGGACCAGAGATGGGAGAATCCACAGTGTGTGTTTGTGGGCTCAGAGGTAGGAGAGTTCACAGTGGCTACCTGTGTTCTGGAAAGCTGGAAGATCCATTAGGTGCTCACTTCATGAAAATGGAAGCAGAAAAACAAGAGAACTCAAAAGATGCAGCACTAGTCCAAGGTCAAAGGCATGGAATCTCCCTACTCTCATTGAAGTATGCATTGGAAGGCTGAAGAAACTAGAGACCAATGGGCAAAGGCGACAGCAAAGACTGGAATTCTTGAAAAACAGGAACACTTCTTTCTTCTTTCCCTTTTTATTCTTTCTAGGCTGCAAGCCTATTGGTTGGAACCTCTCACATCTGGGGTGGGTCATTTCCTCTCAGGTTGCTGGCCTGCATGTACATGTACCCAGAACTATGCTTTACTAATTTGCTAGATGTTTCTTACACCAATAAAGTCCACATAATACGATTAATGGTCACAATCTACCCTTTGCCAACTTCACAACCAGACACATCTCCTTAAACTATTTTAAATCTCCAAATATAACAATATTTAACAACACTTAAGTACTAATATTAAGTCAATCAACAAACATATCTCCTGAATCCATGTATGTACACAAGCATGTTAACAAAATAAGAAAGAAATACTCATGACAGTTATAATCCACATTTTTGTAACTGGTGGTTGTAGTTGGTATTTATTCCTACTTCTGCTGCCTGTTCTGTATTACCTTGCCCTTCAACAAGTACCTTAGCCTTTCTTGGTTCTTTACTTGGTGGGGTGACCTACACCTTCATTCCTGAAAGTTCTGGAATTTATTCCATTTATTATCCTGCCTGGATTGGGTTGCTATAGTTGCCTATTATCCTTAATAACAGGACATGGTAATACTAGAAGATGACCTAAGCATCGCTTGCATCATAAACATACTCTTCCTAACTCCATTGTGGAGTAGTAGTCCAGTTTCCTCTTGGTAATCTGTATCACTCACACCACTTCTTGAAACTAGCAGCTGAGTCACTTGGAAGATACAATAACATACTGAAGTGAGGAATGTGTTGCCTCCAAAATCCAAATAAGCCCACTAGATGTTGTGACTCCTTCTTGATTGTAGGAAGGGCCAGATGCATTGTTACCTTTTACCTTAAAAGGAATATTTTTGCATGCCCCACATCATTGGAATCCTAGACATTTTACTGAGGTAGAAGGCCATGAATTTCTATTGGACTTATTCCTATCCTCTGACACACAGATGCTTTAGCAACAAGTCCAGAGTGGTTTCTGCCTTTTGTTCACTTGGTCCAATCGGAATGATACCTTGTAGAAGAAAAAGGTAATCAATATCCTTGCAAACTAAGTTGTGACACAGAGCCTGAGAGTTGATATACTCCAGGATAGGACAGTAAATGTTTATTACTGGGCTTGCCAGCGAAAAACAAATTGTTTCTTGTGAGCCATATAGATAGATATATTGAAAAAGATATTTTCCAAACCAGTAGCTGCGTACCAGGTTCCAGATGTGTTAATCTGCTCAAGAAGGAGACCACATCTGCTATAGCAGCTGCAATTGGAATCACCAATTGATTAAGCTTACAGTAATCCACCATTGTTCACAAAGATCTATCATCTGTCTTTTACATAAATAGAGAAATAGGAGCATCAAACGAGGATGTGGTAAGAACCACCATAAGTGCGTCTTTCAAATCCTTGGCGATGGTACTAATTTCTGCAGTCTATCCAGAGATGTAATATTGTTTTTCACTGTTCTCCCACATAGAGTGAATTGTTAGTGTTTCCTTTTAAAACTTCATGGATCATGTGACCTCTGTAGGTTCCTATTCTCATTGGGGGAACACCATGATATGATGTTTTGGAACACTGGAACCAGTGTTAGTTTAAAATCAGTGTCCTGTAGTCTCCAAAATGTCTGATCATTTACTTTCCCCTGATGTAGAGTAGGATGAGAGAAAGTTTGACAGTGTAACTTTCTGGTAATACTCCAGGACCTTCTGCAAGGGAAAACCAGTCTCTTCTTTACTCAAGAGGTCCTGGGTCTATAAATTTGCACAAGTCTGGGAATTTGTTGAGGGGTGTGATTCTTTGTTTTCAAAATTTGAGCTAATTTTTGATAATTTGCTCTAAATTTTTGTTAGTATAAACCCGATAAAAATTTAGTAGGCTTGCTCTTTCACTTCTGGGAACACCATATTTAGTTAGCCAGTGTCATAGATATACATGTGTCAGACCATTCTGATTGTTGCTTCGCCTGTGCTGCTCATTACTACCTTGTCTTTGGTGACTGAGCACTGTCATTTGCCCTCTGCCACTCTGGGATCCAATTATACCCATCTCCTGTAAGATTCCAAGCTGAGGAACTACATTCTCACTGTAAGGTTTAGAATACAGAAGAAAGCGATTGACAGAGCTCTTCAATAATACTAGGTACTCTCCTCAGAAATCTGTAAGCTATTAGCAAGGAGTACATTTTTGGGAGACATAGTGTGGGGGCGTAGATTTTCCTCCGGCAAAACATTCTTATCAGAATTTAGGAGTTCACTATATTTAGTCTCCTCTAGTCCCTTCCACATATTTCTACCTGAATTTACAGGATCTCATTTTTTACTGATGACCCTATATATTTTGAACCCAAATGTTAAAACCTGTGTGCTGATATTTAGCCAATCACATTGTTAGGACTTCAGACCTGTGACAAAAGGAGAGAAGATTCTCTTTCAGGACACACTCAGAAAATTTTATTTTTACTTTTAATATTATTTTTAAAAGGTTCTAAGTACCTTTTAATACACTTTTTAGTTGTTTTATTATCTTTTGTGGGGTACTTTTGGAATATTTCACTATTTTTAAAATTGAATCTCTTAATAAAGCAAAAATTTTTAAACTGCATATCCTTTGGTCATTCCTTTTCATTTTTTGCGGGGGGGGGGTTGGTT
Organism: Chinchilla lanigera; assembly: GCF_000276665.1. Classification (NCBI taxonomy): domain Eukaryota; kingdom Metazoa; phylum Chordata; class Mammalia; order Rodentia; family Chinchillidae; genus Chinchilla; species Chinchilla lanigera. The sequence goes on along the minus strand of NW_004955430.1, from coordinate 9,855,044 downwards.
TCTGGTGCGGGGAATTGAACTCACGACCTCATGCTTGCCAGGCAGTCGCTGTGCTGCTGAGCTAAACCCCCAGACCCCCTTTGCTCGTTTCTATGTAGGGATTCTTTGTATCTTTTGTATATGAATTCTTTATGAGTCCATAGGTGGCATTACTTTCTTTTTTTAAATTGTAAATTGTTTATTAGTACAATTTAGATATGCATAAATATCATATTCATCATAGGGAATTTGTATCTGTATGTGAGAGTTTGGTTACTCTTTTTTTCCCAATCCCCTCCCCTCCCTTCAATCCCTACTTAAAAAGTTTTGTTTCCCTTTTATCTTTTCTTGTTTTTTCTTTTTCTCTTTCTTTTCTCTTTCCCCTTGCTCCCTCCCTAGTTCTTCTTTCCTTTTGAACAATTTCTTCCCATTTCACAATATATACTGTACTCCTTATTTATTGTTTCAGTTTCTTACACCAGGGAGATGATGTGATGTTTACATATATGTGTCCAATTTATTTCACTTAAGAGTATGGTCTCAAGGTGCATCCATTTACCTAGAAATGTCTCAAGTTTATTCCTTTACAGCTGAGTAGTACTCTACTATATAAAAAACAGATCTCATATATTTTTTATCCATTCCTTGGTTGATGGGCATTTGGGTTGTTTCTAAGATTTAGCTATTACAAAATGTGCTGCTATAAACATGGGTGCACATATTCTGGGAAGATACCCAGAAGGGGAATAGCTGGGTCAAATGGGACCCCTATTCCTAGATTTTTTTAGGAATGTCCACCTTGATTTCCACAGTGGTTGTACCAGTCTACACTAACATTGGAGAAGGATTCCTTTTTCCCCACAGCCCCTCTAGCATTTGTGATTGATTTCTTGATTATAACAATTCTTTCTAGAGTGACACAGAGGGGCTGGGGATTTAGCTCAGCGGCAAAAGCGCCTGCCTGGCAAGCGCAAGGTCGTGAGTTCGGTTCCCGGTACCGGAGAAAAACCAAGAAAAAAAAAAAAAAAATAATAGAGTGACACAGAATCTGTGTTATTTTAATTTGCATTTCTTGAATGACCAATGGTGTTGAACATTTTTTCATATATTTGCTGTTTGTATTTCTTCCTTTGAGAAGTGTATATTCATCTCAGATGCCCATTTGGGGATTGGGTCTCTATTTTGAGGGAAGTCTGATGTTTTAAAAAGAATATTTTTATATGTTTTATATGTTCATTTATATGTTAATTCTTAGGCTGAAAGTCAAAGGATGAAGGCAATACTGTATGCAATGGGAATCCAGCAAAAATCAGGGGTAGCTTTTGTATTTGCAGACAATATGAACTTCAAGCAAAGACTAAGCAAAAGAGACAAAGAATATAAGCATGTACCTATTAAGGGAAAACTCCAAGAAGAGAGAACGATTACAAATATATACGTACCAAATACTAGTGCACCCATCCACATAAAAAAAAAAGACATAAAATTCCAAATAATTCAAATAAACACTATTAACAGACATAAAAATTCAAATAAATAAAAGTTGTAAAGGGGGACTTTAACACCCCACTGTCACAAGTAGTTAGATCACCTAGACAAAAAAAATCAACAAAGAAATACCAGAACTAAATCAAACCTGTAAACAAACAGACTTAGTTGATGTCTACAGAGTATTCCACCCCACAGCATCAGAATACACATTCTTCTCAGCTGCACATGAACATTCTCCAAAATAGAACACATACTTAGCTCATAGAACATGCTTAAGTAAATGCAGAGGAATTAAAATTATCCCATATATAATACCTGAGCATAATGCAATGAAAATGGGAATTAATGGCAAAAAAACCACAAAAGCTACACAAACACATGGAAATTAAATAACACCCTTCTGAACAAGCAATGGGTCACAGATAAATTAAAAGAAATTAAACACTATCTACAATTAAATGATAATGCTGATACAACATATCTGAAGTTACGGGATACAATGAAAGCAGTCCTAAGATGGAAAATTTACAGTGGTGAATTCTCACATCAAGAAAACAGAGGAAGCACAAATTAAGAACTTAATGTTGAACCTCAAACTTCTAGAGGAAGAAGAAATCAAACCCAAAACTCATATGAGAGGAAATTATACAGATCAGATCAAAAAGTAATGCAATTGAGAACTAGAAAACAATATAAAAACTCAATGCATCAGAGTAGGTTCTTTGAGAGATTAATTAAAGTTGATAAACCCTTAGTTAGCCTTACCAAAAAGAGGAAAGAAAAGACTCAAATTCATGCCTTTAGGAACAAAGAGGGGTGAAATCACAATGAATCTTGCAGAAATCCAGAAGATCATCAAGATCTTTGAGATCTACTTCGAGAAACTGTGCTCTAATAAGATGGAAAATACAGAAGAAATGGATAGATTTCTAGATATGTGTGAAGCACCAAAGCAAGTCATAAAGTTACAGAAATTTCAAATGACCTAATATCAATCAATGAAATTGAAGATATATTTAAAAACCCAACAACAAAGAAAACCCCAGGTCCTGACAGATTCACAACTAACTTCTATAAGAACTTTAGAGGTCTAATGCTACTACTATTCTTCAAACTCTTTAATGAAATTGAAAGGGAAGCAGTACTCCCAAAATCATTCCTGGAAGCAAGTATTACCCTGATACCAAAACTAGAGAAGGACCCAGCCAAAAAACTACAGGCCAGTCTCTCTAATGGACATAGATGCAAAAATCCCCTGTAAGATACTACTAAACAGAGTGCAGCAAATCATCAAGAAGATTACACATCATGACCAAGCAGAATGCATCTCAGGGATACAGGGATGCTTCAACATACTTAATCAATAAATGTAATAGACCATATCAACAGAACCAAAGACAAGAAATCACATAATCATCTTAACAGATATAGAAAAAGCATTTGGCAAAGTCCAACACCCATTTATGATAAAAACCCTAATGAAAATTAGAATAGATGATCTTTAGCTCAATCTGATAAAAGCCATCTATGACAAAGCAATAGCCAATATACTAAGTGGTCAGAAACTGAACTTTTTCACTCTTAAATCAGGAACAAGGCAAGGATGTCGACTATCGCCACTCTTTTTCAGTATAGTTCTCGAAACATTAACAAGAACAATTAGATAAGAAAAAGAAATAAAAGGGATAAGTATAGGAAAGGAAGAGGTTAAATTAATCATTATTTGCAGATGACATGATACTCTACATAGATTTCAAAAACTCTTCCAAAAGACTTGTAGTTTTAATAACCAAACTCAGTAGTATAGCTGGATACAAAATCAACACTCAAAAATCAATAGCACTCTTGCATACAAACAACAAACTCAATGAGGAATCAGGCAAATCACAACTTTCACAATAGCATCCAAAAAAATGAAATACTTAGCAATGAGTCTAACAAAGGAAGTAAAAGTTATATACCCTGAAAATTACAGTAGTCTGAAAGGAGATTGAAGAGGACATTGGAAAATGGAAGGATATCCCTTGCTTTTGGATAGGAAGATCCAACACTGTGAAAATGGTTATATTCCCAAAACTGTTGTACAGATATAATACAATCCCAATCCAGATAGCATTAGCGTACCTCACAGAACTAGAGAAAACATGTAAAATTCATTTGGTACCAGAAGAGACTTAGAGTAGCAAAAGCAGTCTAGGCCACGAAGACAAGGCAGGGGGCATCACAATCTCTGACTTGACCACAAAGCTGCCCTGATAGAAACAGCATAGTACTGGCAAAAACAAAAAACAACTCTTAAGAGTCCATGGAACAGCTTAGAAATGCAGACAGAACTCCAAACACACTCAGCCACTTTCTGGGTGACAGAGGGGCCAAATATATTCACTGGAAGAAAGATAGCCTCTTTAATAAATGGTGTTAGGAAAACCGGCTTTCCATGTGCCAAAGACTATTAACTAGACCCATGTATATCACTATGTATTAAATTAAAACTGAAATAGTTCAAAGATGTAAGTATTGAAACAGAAACACTAAATGTACTGGAAGGGAGAACAGGTGGAATTCTTGAAGACATAGGTATAGGCAAAGATTTCATGAACAAAATTCTGATTGTATGGGAAATAATACAAAGAGTCAACAAATGTGATGTCACCCAATTAAAAAGCTTTTGCACAGCGAAAGAAGTAACCAAGAAACAGTGCAAATACAGCCCATAGACTGGGAAAAAATTTTAGCCAGATATCCCTCAAAGGACTTATATCTAGAACATACTTAGAAGCTTTTAGATTATTTATATATGTCTAGAGCTGGGAATTTGAATCTTTGAGATTATTAATGCTAAAAGCAACCAGTTACCATCAGTGTATTTCTGCCTCTTGAAAAGTGTTCAAAACTGTTGTATATAGATTCTCTGGATTCCTTGGATCTTACAAGTGATGGATTAAGTTAATCAAATAGACCTATGTGTTATATGTTGTTTTAAACAGTTCACTCCATTGACTATCAGTTCTCTGTACATTATCAGAAGATGAGACCATGGTAACTTTAGGTTTCATCAAACTAGAGAGCCAACTCAAGAATTACTAAACCAATAGCAAAATTCATCCTTATAATTTTTTTCTATAGAACTGTTACTGGTTTAAAGTGGTTTGCCAAATAAACATTACTGGGTTTTGTGATATCCATGTCTTCTTCTGGAGCTGGTTTTGCAGGTTCTTCTCATTTCAAAAAAAGAATTGGACAAAAGGGCCAAAAAAGCAGTGGCAAAGTTTATTTGAAAGAGCAAAAGTGAAATGTCAGAGAAAAATTGGCTCTGCAGAGCGAGCTTGGGCTGAATAAAAGAGGAAAAATAAAGATAAAAGTATAACCTGGAGAAAACAGGGCAGGCTGTTGTGAGGAAAGCCACAAAAACAAGCTCTCTGGCTTCTGTGTTCTTTTATACTGACCAAATGTCGAGGAAAGTCAAGAGAACTTCTGCATATGGGTTCTGAGAGGCATTGCTGGGATCCCCAGGCCTCAGGCTGATGTCAGGTGTAAATTATCCTATTGGAAACCTACTGTAGTTTTCATGAGAAGTCCAGAAGCAGGCCTTTTGGAACTGTTCTGTGTGTGTGTTCCGGGATCTTTTAGTTAACTGGTTACACCTGTTTTCTCAGTCACCTTTGCCACTCCATAATCTGTCTCAGAACCACTCGTGCAACTAAAGCGTGTATTAGTTAGGGTTCTCTAGAGGAACAGAACAGGTAGGGGAAAATAAAAATAAATAAGTATATATACAAATATAAATATTTATTTGCTTAGTGTTATGTATGTAAGGGGACTTATTAGGTAGGCTTATTGGTAGGAGAGTTTGCAGTAGCTGTTTGTGTGCTGAAAAGCAGGAACATCCAGGGACTGCTTAGCCCTTTTTCCCATGAAAGTGGAAGCTGCCAGAATATGAGGGATTAGGATGCAGGGCCAGTCCAAGGTCAAAGGCCTGGAAGCTCACTGAAGGGTTGTCTGAGTAGGTGTGTTTTAGAAGGCTGAAGAAACTGGAGAATGATGTCCAGAGGCAACTTGGAAGAATGTTACTCTTCAAAAATAGGAGCACTTCCTTTTTTTTCTTTCCCTTCTTACCCTTTCCAGGCTACAGCCCTGTTGGTTGGTGCCATCCACATGCAGGAATGGATCTTTCCCCTAAGTTTACTGGCCTACCTTATGTGTCAGTCATCCATAGACATATGGAGAACTGTGCTTTACTAATCTGTTAGATATTTGTTAATCTATTCAAGTTTGCATATCGTGATTTTTTTATTTTAAAGATAGAATGAAAGCATCTTAAACACACATTTAGAAAACAACACAAAAACAATACAAGCAATACAAAATCTGAGACAAGGTGATAGGAAATTAACAATGGTTGTTGTATTACATATTGATATCCTCAATTTGGATACTCAGATAAACAAATACAGATATGTAAGATCATACACGTAAACATTAACTGTTCCTTTCAATAGTGCATACAGAATAAGAAGTTACTAGATGTTACTGTTATAAAAGTTCATTTTCAAGGAAAATTTACTGTCTTAGATTTCTGTTCCCTAGCATGCTCCTAAGGTGCATCATGAGGCAAAAGATAACTACATATGTTCATTTAGAGGGGTAGGGCAGCCAGAACTCAGTTTGCTAGTAGATCATGTTAATAATTCGTATTTAGGTCAATAGTACTATCACCAGGCTGCATCATAGAAGGTCTCTGAAGCTGAAATAAAGAAACTAACCTAGCCTTTTGTGAAATAGGTTTGCAGGACCCTTGCAAACCTAACTCAGTACGGAAAAAGAATTTTTGCAGTGTGTCAGTAAGAGTCATAGGAAGGGTTTACTGGGCCAAGATTTTAGAGTGCACTGAAGAGTGGAGAGTGGGAGCGCAAAGAAATGAGATGCATTATTTCCTGGAAAAAGGAACGTTGATGCTTCTCCTGAGGTGGTGGAAACTCCAGGGAAAGGTGGCCCATCCCCCAGGAGGGTAGCACCCTATTCTACAGGTGTGGGTCCAATGTTGTTTTTTAATAGGTAATTTAAATATCTGGATTCTTTCAACCTGCTCCTTTATCTTAGGATCAGGCTCCTGCTCTTTATTTTCTCAAATTTGTGGACTTTTAGTCTTTCTGAGGAATTTTAGGCCTAGTGGGTCTGGTAGGGAAGGAGTCTAAATTCAACCAACAAAGTGCTGATATGGACCTCTTTGAGTAATTTTGGCTGGATCTTCAAAGTTACAGTCTTCTTAAAAGTGCAATTTTTAGTTATGATTTCTTTGTCTCCATTCTGCCTGTCTTTATTTCTTCTGTTTTACTTCCTCTACCACCACGCCCAACAATCTTTATGGATGCAGTAGGCTGATTAGATCTTCTGGTAACTGCTTCAGGCTGAGGAGGGGCATTGATCCTGCCTAGTGAGGGATCAAAAGACTTACCCTGACTGATCTAAAGGCGAAAAAAGGGAGATGAATTTTGTTATTTGATGAAAGATCATCTTGTGATAGTCTGGAAAAGAGAACAAAGACTTTTAGCAAGTAACCAGGTCAAACACCCTGGGACCGGAAATGAACAGTAATTTTATTGATGAATAATGACTCCAAAAAATGATGGAAGTCAGTAACATTTGACATAAGCCTTTCTTTTTCATATTAACCCTCGTTTAATTTGAGATGTTTACCTAAATATAACAGTTGGAGTTTAAAAGCACCCAGATTGCTGGGCATAGTGGTACATGTCTATAATCCCAGCACTCAGGGAGGCTGAGGAAGGAGGACCACAAAGAGTTCGAGGCTAGCCTTTATCCAATTATAAAATATCAAATGACATAACTTTTACCTAAATTTTTATTTTTTTTAACAAAGTGCTTTTCTAAGTAGAATATACTTATTTATAAATGTACTTTACTAATGTCCAGTTTTTAGTCATTATAATGATACTGCCTCAACTGTATATTTAAGCACATCTAGGTATCATAATATAAGTACACAACAATTGCAGAAACATAAAACTGAAAAAGTCCATCATAAACAGCTTTAGTCTGGAGAGCATCAGTGTGATAAAATGTTTTTTTAAATTCTACATCCTAGATGGTCTGTATACTTGGGAAACAGAAATGTATTCAGTATATCATGAGATTAGTAATAAGATTACAAGTAGTATAGTTGCTTAACTAATATTGACCCAATAGGGAAGCATGTCTTATAGCAAGGGTACATGGAAAGAACAAAAATACTTGGGGGAAGGAGTGGGTAGAGATGCTCTAATCACTTACCTGGGTGACTGTGATGTTTATCTGGACTTTACTGGATCAGGTGATACCATTTATAGTATAATGTCAAATTATTGCTTGTCCTTCAGGGAGGCATGCAGGCCTGGTCATTCCATCTTTATCCTGAGACCTGGCCTTTGACAGGTGCACCTCCAGCCACAGTTGTGATGTCTTCTCATTTTCTGTATTGGCTCTGTCAAGGGCCTAGCCCTGTCTGACTGCTTATTGTAATATTTCTACCTAACTTAGCTGCATATAATATGCTCTGACAAGAATTAAAAAAACCTTTAGACCTCTTACAAGCTTAGCAAACAATGATACTGCTCATAAATAAACATTATCTGGTATATAAGTGTGTCTCATTTAGGTAGTAACAAAAAGTTTGTTTAATCAAAGCCAGTAGACATAGACCAAGTTTTAAATGGCAGAGCTAAATTTAAAGAGATGGCCAAAATTTTGATCATTTATGTGTCTAAGGTTGAATGTATGTTGTATGAAAGCATACTTATTATTTTGCATTTATTAAACTGAACTTGAAAGCATAGTTGTACAATATATTTTGTCTTCAGATGGACATACATCTTTCTATATATGTGTGTATATATATATTATATATAGTGTGTGTGTGCTATAAACTAAAGTAGTAGTTTATTTAACCAGTCATACCAAGTATTGAAAACATTTCACGAGTCAACATTTAAATATTTTTAATTCTTGGGGCTGGGGATTTAGCTCAGCGGCAAAGCACCTGCCTGGCAAGCGCAAGGTTGTGAGTTCGGTTCCCAGTACCAGAGGAAAACCAAAAAAAAAAACAAAAAAAACAAAAACAAAAACAAAAATAAATATTTTTAATTCTTTAAACTCAGTTTCTTAAGTAACTGAAAGCCTAACATTGGAAAATACAAGAAATTACCTTAGTAAAATATAAAACATTTGTTTTTAATAGAGTTTTTGTAAGTTTAAGTGTATTGTAATAGTTTAAGAAAACTTTATTGCTTTAGACATAGAAAATTTAGCCTTTTAATTATATGTATATGTGTGTTTAATTTTTTAATTACAGTTTTTGGGGTGGGGCTCAGTAACATTCTGGGGAAAAACTAGAGAACTACCCATCAGTGGATAAACTGGAGCAAATCCACTCAGGCAGCTGCTTTTTCCATAGAAGGGAGTTTTATCTGGTAGTCCCTCTTAACACACGGGCCCCTACTTAGGGGATATTTTAAACATTAATATAAAATTACATATTAGAAAATTAGCTCTTAATTAAGCTGAATTATAATAATCTTTTTGTAGTTTTATGTTTGTGACTAAACAGACCAGTCAGTTCGTACTTTTCCTAGGGGTCATGAATTAGCACTTTTTTTCTTATGTAAGTCATAACAGTGTTTCCTTTAATATTTTAAGCTACTCTTCAGTACATTTTTCCTGTTAGTTAACACTGTAGACTTAGAACCAGTAGGACTCAGAAGGGTAAAGAGAAGAGCTATATATTGCTAGCTAGAATTTTTGTTTACTTTACCTCCTTATTATAAAACCAATTTTGAGGCAGTGACTAGGTGTCCTCCTAAGGCCTCATGCTGTCATAGGGCTTTGTCAGAGATGGCTGAATATAGAGTGTGTGATGCTGGGATTAAGGCCATGTGACTAGTAAATCAGTGCACTGATTTGTTTTGCATAGTTCTGGCTGAGATTGAGGGTGTGAGTGCCACACCTGCCTTGGGATGGATAGCCTAAATACAATAGAAGGAACAGAAAGAAGCTTGACTCCACTCCCTTGTTGCTTTTGCTGCCTTGCAGGCAGCATGAACTGTTCTCTGTAAGGCCCTCTGCCAAGCCACCTGCCTTGGAGCCAGGTGATTATAGACTGAAACCTACAAAATGTGAGTCAAATAAACCTTTCCTCTTTTAACTTTGGGTGTCAGGTATTTTGTCTCAATAACAAGAAAAGTAACTAAGACAGTGGCCTTGTCTTTTCACTCTTTGAGAAAAAAGTCAACATTTTAAAGTCCTGTATCTTCAGCTGGTCTCAAGCTCATAAAATACATTATAACCTAACAGTGACACTTTGAGGATGGGCATTGAGTTACCTATAATCATGTAAGATGTGATAAGTAGCTTTAAAATTTTCTTGTGTACTTTTGGAAAAATAAAAAAAAAAAAAAGAAAGGATCCTATTCAGCTTCAGCTTCCTGAGGTCAGTCTATGTGAGCCAGCCACATCGTCCCTCCTAGTCAGTATAAATCTATTGCTCATATCCAGAACAAGCATCCTTGTTCCTGGCACATAGTCAGGGAAGCAGGATAAGGAATTGTACACAGTAGCTGATCTTGCTTAAAAATCTGCATGTCTAGAGACCTGTAATATACACAAGGAACTCATATAGAGTTTTAAAAGTCTTATGCCCTTTGGTTTTGAGAGAGAGAAAGGAAGGCACAGAGAAAGAGAGAACAAGAGGTGAAGAGGTAGAGATTAAAAGAACAGTTTAGAGGTTCTTCTTTTATGTAAAGTATTTAGAACCCCAAAATGTGCATTAATTAAGGAGATTGCGTCCCTGGCATGTCATCCCAAATGCTGTTCTTCTCCATGGCATCTCAGGACTGGATTTCCCATGCTGGCCACATGAGAAACTGCTTGAGAAACTAGATTTGCCTGTCCTTATGTGTCTCCTTGGTGAGCAAATTTCAGTCCACTTTCCCTGGAACTGGGTATGTTGACTGGAAGGAATATCTTAGGCTACTACATCTCATAAAGTATACTTCTGAACACTTATTCCTATTTCTGGTAGTAAAGAAAGGTAAGATTCATGAATAGCCTTTGACCAAAGGTTCTTTTTCAAGTGATACCACTACGTCAGAGGAATGTGTGATGTTAATGGTGATGCATAATCCTATGTACTGTGTCATAGTGTGCCTTAAGTTAATTTTCTCATTGCTGATACAAATACCCAACACCCACAAGTTAGAGAGGAAAGGTTTATTTAGCTTACAATTTCTAGAGGTTTTAATCCATAATTGGCTGGCTCCAAGGCAGGGTGGCTGAAGAGATAGGTATTGCAGAGGAAAAACAGTTCATGGCAGGCAGAAGGTAGCAAAGCAAGCAAGAGAAGACAAAACTTCTTTCTGTCCCTTATATCGTATCTAGGCTATCAGGGATTAGGGCAGTGGCAAACCAATCAGTGGATTGATTAGTAATCGCATACCCTTATTCCTAGGACCCTTAATCCTAGCATTGCATCATGAATCAGTCATACACTCTAGATCCAGCCACCTCTGAAAAAGCTCCCCTCCATTATTTCATGAGGCTTTCAGTGGGTATCTAGATGCAAGCCATAACATAGTGTAACCAGCATCTCAGAGTTGAATTTTAAAACTTAGATTTTCCTTTTAAAGATAAGCAACTTCTCCAGACTTCCTCCTGCAGAACACATAACCAACAGCTTCTCTCCCTCCTTTCCTCAGCACAGAGGAAAGTACAGATACAGCACAGAGGAATTTGCAGGTACTGGTCCCAGGAGGCAGGAGCCCAGTTCCCTTTTCACGAGAAAAGGCACAATGAACTTAAAGTTGCCTGGAAGTGATAAAGCGGGTGTGATGATCTGCATTATCTGTGTTCTTCCTTCCTCCTCTGTTCCTTTGTACAAAATTCCCTTTTCTACAAGGATAAGATGACATAGTGATTTGAGGCAAATGGGCACCTTTATCTCCTTGAGAGCTAGCTTTGAATAAATCCTTTTTCCTTCGTACCAAAATAGGTGGCTTCCTTTGATTTGGTCACCAGTGAGCAAACAAATCTGAGCATATGAACCTGGGTGGCCTGTGACTATAGGTGTTACTTATGTTTTCTAAAGTGTCAATATTTTCCACTAAAATACTGCATCTTTTTTCTTCCATTCCTCAGTTGATGGGCATTTGGGTTGTTTCCAAGATTTAGCTATGACAAATTGCGCTGCTATAAATGTGGGTGTACATATATCTCCGTGGTATGGTGTTTTCAGTTCTTCTGGAAAAATACCCTGAAGGGAATAGCTGGGTTGAATGGGACCTCTAATCCTAGTTTTCTGAGGAGCCTCTACACTGATTGCCATAGTGGTTGTATCATTTTACACTCCTACCAACAGTGAAAAAGTGCTTTTCCCCCAAAGCCCCTGTAGCATTTATTATTGGTTGACTTCTTGAAGATGGCCATTCTTTCTGGGGTGAGATGGCATCTCAGTGTTGTTTTAATTTGCATTTCTCAAATGACTAATTCGAGAAATGCAAATGACATTTCTTCATATATTTATTTGCCATTTGTATTTCTTCATCTGAGAAGTGTGGATTCATCTCATTTGCTCATTCTTGGATTGGGTCTTTGAATTTGGGGGGCCTGTTTTTGTACAATGGAGTATTACTCAGTTATACAAAAAAAGATAAACTCAAGGTTTTTTTTAGGTAAATGGATGCAACTAGAGACCATGCTCATAAGTGAAATAAATTGGATCCACATGTGTAAACATCATATTGTCTCCCTAGTGTAAGAACCTGAAAGAATAAATAAAACCTGAAAGGTACAGTAGATACTGTGAAAGGGAAAGAAGTTGCTCAAAGGGAAGGAACAACTGGGATGAGGGAAAGGACAAAAGAAAGAAGGAAGGGAAAAAATATATATGTATATACAAGGATAGCTGGGATAATTGTACTGCTCAGGTCTGTTGGTTTATTGAAAGGAACAGTTAATGCTTAAATCTTTTTTTTTTTTTTGACCAATTTTGCACGCTTATTTTGCATATTATCTTAACAAGTAATTTGAAGACAACAATATGCAATATAACAACCATGGTTGAATTCCTACCATTTTGATTAGTGAAACTTTGTATCATTTCTAATGTTTTTTTTTTTTAATTATTTTTTATTCTCTTTAATGGTTTGATGACTCTTGCATTCTTACATCTGGCAATCTGAGCAACTTCATTGAAGATAACAATATGTAATATAACAACCATTGTTACTTTCTTATCATCTTGTTTTAAAATTCTGTATCATTTTTATTGTTTTTGTGTTTTGTTCTTTATCTTCGTTGTTATTTTGTTTTCTGTTCTCTTTTTTAAAAATTTAAAAAATATACTTCCTACTAAGGGAGGAGTTCCATTTGAAGAAGTGTTATACAGTTTAAGTGGTCTTCAATGGCCAGGATTATAACTGAAGTGAATTTAATGTAAAGCCCAGATTTGACACTATACTTGCTATTTTGCTTGTTAGTGGGAAGGACATAGAAAGTGTATTTAGATAACAGTAAGAAACTTTATCACTTACTGGCTTTACTAAAGACTTTACATTTCCCTAAACTTCAGTGTCTTCATATGAAAAAAGTGAAGAGTATTGTGAAAATTAATGACCTGAAGTGTATTTGCAGAGTGCTTAATACAGTTGTGTACTAAAATAGGCATTCCAGTAAATGCTGAATATTGTACATCAATTTAAGATAACACATAAGTGCAAATATGTTGCATTGCACTAATGGGTAATAGTCTAAATGTGTTTGTGAAAGTATGGAATATCACATACTTTCCTGTTGTGAAGACATTTTTATTTGGGAAAAGAATGCTCCCCACCCCTCGCCCTTCCTTCCCCTCTCTTTCTCCCTTTTTCTTTTCTTTTCTACCCATATTTTTTCCAATTCTAAATTTAGTTCAAGCCCAGAAACTTCTTGTAGCTCTAGACATTTAAATTGAAATACCTGTAGAACATGACACTTAATGTGTGTAACCCTAATCCTAGGTCTTTTCTGTTGCATCTGTTTTTCTTTCAGGGTTTTGTACCTCAGTTGTTGAAACTGCTGTCTATCTGTATCCTCCAGAAAAATTTAATCTCCCACCAGGTTCTGCTGATTATAATCCCAAAATTCTCTTTGCTTTTTCTATCATTACCACTATCATCATAGTAAAAAGTTGGCAGTATCTCATAGCTGACTCCTCTTGCTGCCTCACTTGGCCTTCTCTGTGAATTAAGCAAATCTGGAATTTTTCAAAGTAGAATTGATTTTTAACATTATTTAAAACCCTCCAGGGGGCTGGGGATTTAGCTCAGTGGCAAAAGCGCCTGCCTGGCAAGTGCAAGGTCATGAGTTCCGTTCCCAGTACCGAAGAAAAACCAAAAAAACAAAACAAAACAAAACAAAACAAAACAAAGAAACCCCTCCAGCAACTTCGCTGAGTTTTTCTGCCTCATTTTGATATTCATATGTTTGTTCTTGAACTGTGACTGTCTTCTCTGGTTATCTTTCTTGACTTTGATCATGCTGGCCTAACTCTATCCCCAAACCTCAGTACTGAGTATTGAACCCACAACCTTTGCATTGAGCTATATCCCTAGTCCTTTTTATTTTCTATTTTGAGACAGGGTCTTGTTGCCCAAGTGGAACTCAAATTTGCAGTCCTCCTGCCTCAGGTTCCTAGAGCGCTGAGATTATAAGTGTGTTCCCCCACCCTGCTTTTGGACGTTGGCACTTGCTACCCACTAGACTGGAACACTTCCCTTAACTGTCAGATCTCATCTTAAACTGTCTTTATTAGGCCTTTGCTGATCTTTCTGAACTAAATCAACTTTCCTTTAGAGAATCTTGGGCCAGGAATACATTTCAGTGGTTCAGTGCCTGCCTGGCAAGCTTGAGGTCCTGAGTTCAATTCCTCGTACCACAAAAACAAAACAAAACAAAACAAAAACAAAACATGTATTTCTCATCCATATTTTTCATTTCATATTATCATTGTTTATATTTACATATTTACGTAGTTATTGAGTGCTGTTTCCTCAAGGAAAATGTGAGTTTCATGAGGGCTGAGACAATTTCAGTGTTCATACAGGCCTGGAATAGCCAGTAAATTATAAATATTAAATGACTAAATGAGGTGTGTAACTAAAAACTTAAAATACAAAGTGAAAATTTTGCCATGACATAAGTACAGTGGGGCTTCAGTATTGACATAAGTATTACTTGATAATAAAGTTGTAACGTGGGTTTGCTATACCTCTAGTTTTACTTTTCTATTAAAAATGTAAGCATAAACAATATTTTGACTTTTGACTTAGTACAGATTGAGAGCTTTCTAGAATTGATTGTACTTGGTTGAACTTTATGAGCAAAACGTTTCTCTCTTTCTTGAATCTGCACAGTACCTGTAGTTAAAGTTCACAATTTAAAAAGGATAGCATTGGTGACACACATCTTCATGTTTCCTATATGGACTGTATTCACTTATTTTAGTTGTGTATGCATAACAAGTTTAAAATTCTACCATTCTTGTCAAGGTAGGAAATCACATATTATAAAATTTGTCAGCTTTTATGAAAGAAAAATCAAGAGAGTTAAGATAATATTAAGATTATGGTTTTATGTTGGGTCCTTTATTTACTGCATGACTGTTGCTGGCAGATTGAAATGGACTTGTGAAAACTATGACTTCAGTATTTTCTTGAAAATTGGTTTAGTACTGTTTATATTTTAAAATTAGTGCCTTCAATAAGATTGTGCTTTTCATCTATCCTAAATTCTCTGCAGGAGTACACAACTGTAAAAATAAGAAACATAGAAAGAGAGGCATAGTCAGCAGAAAAAGAGGTGGGCTGAGCACTTATGTGTTAAATATGCATGTTAATTAGCAAAAAAATTAGAGAAATATGAAAACAGATGTTACATAAATTATTGCAGTCCCAGGGCAGCAGTAACTTATACACTGACAATAATTTTTATATGTACATGTGTATATCTATTTGTAGATTTCTCAATATTTATGTAATTCCTAAGAGAGTACAGAAACTAGAAAAAGAACTGATATATCTTTCATTGAGAGTGTGGATAACAATCCTGCATATGGATTGCTGAGAAGTCTGATTTCATATAATCTTACTATAGAGATGGTTGTATGTTTTTCCTAATTCTCTCTATAGTGTTCTTTTTTTTCCTTTTTTGTTTTTTTTCTAATGGTGTGTCAGTTTGTTCTTTTATTGGTTATATCATGTTAATGCAAGGTTAATTAACAATTCCAGCAGTGTAAGAAATTGAAACTTAGTTCCAAATTTAAAAGTTGGTCTAAACTACTAAGAACACTGATTGTAATGTCACCTTTTTTCTTTTGATTGCATTCATACTTCCTGAAGAAATAGCCATCATTCCTTGAACAGTGATGACACAATAGTATGACAATATATTAAAGTTACCTAAATGCACATTTGTCAAATACAGTACACATATTGAAGTAGTTTTAAGATGTTGAGTACCTTTCACTGTAAAAACCATCAGTAGAGGGCTGGGGATTTAGCTCAGCGGCAAAGCGCCTGCCTGGCAAGCGCAAGGTCATGAGTTCAATTCCCGGTACCAGAGAAAAACCAAAACCAAAAAAAAAAAAAAAAACCATCAGTAGGATAAAAGTAGCGTGTATTTTTACAAAGAAAAGATGAAATATAAAAACATATATTGTTTTGATGGTTAGCAATGTTTAATTCAAACACAGAAGAAAAATTATGTGAATATGTTGCTGTCCAAGTAGTTGCTGCCAATACTTATTCTCCATATTTATAATATAATTTTGAAGCGTATTATTTCTAACTTTTCAGATAAAATTTAAATGAGAAAGTGCTGCATCAGAATGTAATAAATCATTGCAAGCAAACAATACAGGAATTATATTTAATAAAATGCATAATATCTAGAAAGGCATAAAACAGATTTTGGAAATCCTTTTTCTAGAATTTGGCTTAAGTTGCTTGTGATACCACAATGTTCGGAATCTTTAATTCACATTAAATTTCAGTAATTTTAAGGTACATTTGCTATAATTTTTTATTTAAATGTTATTTATATTTTACACTGCATTACCTAGTGGCTGCTATCTTTTTGTATGTATTCTGAGCCATCAGGAAGTTCTTAATAGCTTGTTGAATGTTAAAGATTAATAGAGAATGGAATTTAGAGGTGGTTAATAATGTTTCTTAATTTAGTATTTAGAGGTTTTTTTGTTTAAATTGTATAACCTATTTAAGAATTTGTCATTCTTCCAAGTATTGTGTAGAGATGTGTTTGTGTCAAATGTGCTTTGTTCAAGTACACTACTAAAGGCAATAAATTTTTTTCTTGTTTTCTAAGAAGTCTATGGAAGTTAATTTTGTACTCACAAGTTGTCTGTCATTATTGATGCAACCGTATTCTAGTTTTACATTTTATTAATGTTTTGAAAGCCATTTTCAGTGAAAGATTTTCATGTTTTCAAATGTCAAATTTCCATTTTTCATATGATTTTTAAAATATGATATTACTTAACTATATGTTAGAATAGGTTTGGTATTACAACGCTTTAATGTCCTTGCAGTGAAAAGTTAAATGAAGTTGAAACATGTGGCTTGTTTTATAGTAAGGTCTGTATGTGTGTATTTTTTTATTGTTGATATTATAAAGTAATCTCTTGTAGGAGTTAAAGTAGATAATGGAAAGAGTGATTAATGGGTAAGCCAATATTGCTCCCCGCCCAAGAGCTTAAAATATTTTCACATGAATTATTTCAGCCCCCTGTTTTGCGTTGTTGTGTTGTTTTAAGGTACCTACTAGGACAGAAGCATTTTAAACAATTCTGTTTATTTTTGTAGGTAGATAATGTTTTTTCAGCTACTCAGGTGAGAGAGAATTCAGATGTTCTTCTTTTCTTGATTCCTCTTTACTTTATATTGGTCAACCAAGTGGAGTGTCAGATGTGTGCAGAGTTCTCCTGGAAGGTAAACATGTATATATTCCTAATACAGTTATAAATTAAGTACCTTTGAATCCTTACCATGGTAATGGTAGAGGTCTTTCATTTCCTTGGTTAGATTAATTCTGAGGTACTTAATTTTTTTGAAGATACTGTGACTGTTTTCCTGATTTCTTTCTCAGTGGGTAAATTTAGGGTTGAAAGTGTTTCAGCAGTTTCATTTTTCAAATTTCTACCCATGACAATGTATAATGTATCTTACCTTTATGAGCCAGTTTCAGTAGGTATAAATTTGAAGTAAAAGTTGTAATAATTTTTATACTAACTACTTTGGATATATTTCTATGCTGTATTTTATTCTTTGTATATTTTCTTTAATATATGCTGGCTCCCAAAACTGAATTTATTTTCCTATTTAATAATGTGTCAACTAAGCAGTTTGAAAAACCTTGCTTTGGATCACTTGTATGTTTGTTGATGTTTGACTTGTTGGGACAGTAAAGGGAATGACACGTTTTCTTTTCTGCCTTATTTTCTGTCTTTGCTTTTCCTCTAACTCCTCTTTCATTGCAGGATATCATGTGACTGGATGGAGGAACTGGGTAATTGCTGGAAAGTATTAGAGTTCTTAGTTCTTCTTTAGGGAGAACACAGGCATTAATGAGCACATTTCAGAATTTGAAAAAAATAAATTTCTGACATTCATGACTATATAGTTGTGTATATTTCAGTATTTTTTGTTTGTTTGCTTTATCTGTGTAAATTGAATGTCCATTCTGGGGTCTTTAGATCTTTTTTGGTTTGAAACAAATCCTATATATCATCTGAGGACAGCTCAGATCTTTTCTCATGACAGTCTCTTCTATCCTTTTATCCTTTTAATCAGCTGAAGGCACTACAAGGAAGATAAAAATTATGCCTAAACCTATCGTGCAGAAATGAATTGTTATCTATCTATCTATCTATCTATCTATCTTTTGATGCGGTCTCACTACATAGTCCAGGCTGGCCTTGAACTTGTGACCATCTTCCTGCCATAACCTCCTAGATGGTGGGATTATAGGTATACGCCACCACACCTGGCCCGATGTAATATTTTAAAAATGAAACCTATTATAAGCTTCAGTTGGGAAACAGAAGAGAGGCTTCAATGATTTGTGAATCTCTAGGTTTTTTTTCAAAATCATAAATACTAGTTCCTAAGAGTCTTTAAAGTTAAAGACCATGGCAGATTGTGGAAATCTTTAAGAACTCTTGGAAATCAGAAAGTAGGAAAGGGTGAACTAAAAGCAGCTTATCTTTTTACTTTAATTTGTTGAGGTAGAATTCAATATAAAGGCAACAATTTTAAAGTGAAGAGTTCAGTGGTATTTGGTATATTCACAGTAGTGTGCTACTTAGTACCTCTGTCTAGTTCCAAATATTTACATAAGTCTAAGGAAAAAAATGCCTTTCTTATCAAACAATTTCTCTTTATTGTATTCTGTCCATACCCCTGCCATTTATCAATCTGCATTCTGTCTCTTTGGGCTTTTCTGTTTATTTCATCTGAATGATAACATACAATATGTGATCCTTTGGCTTCTTTTCTTAGCATAATGCTTTCAATTCACACCCATGTTGTGGCACTTACTAGTGTTTCATTTCTTTTTAAAAAACAGTATTCCATTATATGTATACCACACAAATTTGTTTGCACACATATATATTTACAAATAAATCCGTTCTTTTGGTTATTATGATTCTGCTGTTGTGAATGTATATTCACAGGTACCTGTTTGAATACTTGTTTTTAGTTCTTTTGGGCATATACCTAAGAATGGAATTGCGCAGTCCTATTTTATTTATTGAGGAACTACCAGACTATTTTCCACAGTGGCTATACCTGTTTATTATTCCCATCAGTAATATATAAAGGATCTAGGTTCTCCATATGTTGCCAACACTTGCTATTTTCCAGTTTTTGATTTAGAATGTTCAACAATAATAAATGATGAAATGATTTTTAGCAGAGTAACATTGTAGAGAAATAATTCTTGTTTCTTACGTAGTGATTATTTTTCTCATATAGTTATTGTATATTTCAATTCAGAGTATCAGTTAGTTCTTTTTCTCTACATAATTAAGTGACCAGTGGGCATTTCTCTTAGATTTTTTACTTCATTTGCTCAGAATTGTACTACATTTCACTTTAAATTTATACCCCAATTATTTTGTATGTAGTTTTAAAAATTTTTATCAACATTTTAAATTGCCATTCTTTTTGTTTAATGCTTAGAAGAGATCTATTATACTTCTACTTTTATTGATAGCATACCACAGTTGTACTCCCAGGCTCTTCATTCGTAAAATAGCATTTGCTAAAGTTATCCACATTCTTTTTGAAGAAATTTTTCACTTAACCCTGATCATGTCTTTTAAAATGAACCCTGGTTTTTTGTTGAAGTATCACTCTCAGGTTTCCTTTCCTAATATTACTGGGTTAGTTCTGTTGTGTTTGGTCTTGTTACCATCTCTTTTCGTTCTTAGATTCCTTTAAGTAAAACTTCAGAAATGTTAAATGGTTGATTAATTTTCCAAGTTATGCATATTATAAAATGTGTTTGGTTTATTCTCATAGTTGACAGTTTTTGTTGAGTGTACACTTTTAAGCTTAAAGTAATTTTGTTCAGGATGTCCGGAGGCTTTACTCCAAAACCTTTTCTACTACCAAGTATTCTTCATGAAGTGTTCTTTTTTTTTTTTTTTAAACAGGAATACCAAAGAGAGTCTTTAACAGGGCTTGTGCTGCAGCACTTAATTTCTCTTGAGAGTTTGGAAGAGAGTCTTGCTCACTGAAGAATGTTCTAAAACCTTTCACAGTGAAAACAGAATAGACAAAAATCCTTAACTTGATTAAAGTTACATTTTAGAGTGGAGAGGTTTATAAATGGTAAATAAATGAAATATGCAGTAGGTTAGTGATTCTGTGATGGAAAATTAAGCAAAGAGTAGGAGACAGGTTGTTCGCAGTTGAGAGAGGAAGGGAGGATGAGAATAAGGAAAGAGGGGGAGACTGATTTTAAATGGGATGATGGTTAGGGAAAGTCTCACTGAGAAGGTAACATTTGATTAAAGACTTGAAGGAGGTGAAGAAGTAAACATCCCAAGCAGAGGGAACAGAAAGTACAAATGCCTTGAAGCAGGAATATTATTTCTGCGCATAAGGAAGAGCTTGAAGGTCAGTGTAGCTGCAGTTTCAATTAGGTGTTAAATTGAGAGGTAACTAGGAAGCTAGGGCTCTTAAAGATTTATTTTTGGCTTTTATTTTGAATGAGATGAGGACCTTCTGGTGAGCATCCTCATCTGATTTGTAGTTTAAAACAGTTACTGGCTGCCAGGTTGAGAGTAGATTTTAAAGGAGCAAGGACAGAAGTGATACAGGAAAAATATAACTCCTGACCTGTTATCGTAGTTGTCAGATGTGTGGAATGCATGGTCTCACAATGTCAAGGAATGAAGTCTTAAACCAAAGGAGAAAGCTAGAGGAAATAGCTAGAGTTTAGCTAGAGGAAATAGCTAGAGAAATAGCTAGAGTTACTGGAAATAGATGAAACTAGCTCCTGGATTTCCAGGAGAGGTCCTGAGTGGGTGGCTCCTGAGGTCCTGTGTCAGGGATAATTTATACAGCAAAATCACAGTGGGGGTACAACATGGATCAAACTACAATCAACTTGTAGGGTTACAAGTAGAATAGTATATATAGTCCTGTGGGAGGTGGCCAGTATTCTCTCCAGAGAAATGTAGCCCTTGCTGGGACCTGTCCCTGGCCTCTCCTTTACCCTATTCACTGAGATATGCAGAACTGGCTATATTGAAACAAATGCTCCCTTAATTGGCTAAGGGAATGTTATGGAGTCCAGCGGAGGCACCCATGGTCTCACTAATAGCAAAGCAACAACACGTGGACCAGAATAGCTTCCGTGTTGACTCAAGAGCTTGTGAGATTCCAGGGCTAAGACAGGAGACAAAAATCTCAGCTGAGCCACAGGACTCAGACAGAATTACACCTTTCTGGTGGTAAAGGTGCCAGCCTTATATACATCAGTCTATCTGTGCATTCCTAATTTGAGGCCTCTGTGCCTGGTCTGGCTACAGAGTTTCTTTTCCTTGTGCACTCTGCCACGAAGCCCTTAGCTATTGGAGATGAGGCCTTTTGTTCCACAGAGAACATGAGGTCATCCCAGAGTCCCCCAGCTACAGAACTGTTTGTCTTTCTTTTGCATTTATGTGCCATATTCCTGCATGGTTTGGACTGAGACCCTCCGCAGGAGCCTCAGTGTAGTCCCTTAGCCAATACTGACCCAATAGGGAAACAAGCCATGTAGCAACGGTATAAGGAAAGAGCAAAGGAAATCTTGGAAAGGGAGGGGCATATGGGTCCAGATTTTCTGGTTGCCCACCTATGTGTCTGATGTCTATCTCTGCCCACAGGCCAAATTGATGCTAATTACAGTATAATCTCAAATTGTTATTTATCTCTAGGGATTTGACTCTAGCCATAATTCTGATCCTTCTATTTTTTGTGCTGATTTCTTTGAGGGCCAAAATCCTTCTCTGATTGTATACTTATTTCTAACTTGGTGTGTCTTAGCAGAGAAACATACAGAATGTTAGAAAGTGAGAGATAATTATGGTTTTAACAACAGGATTTGTGATGCATTGGATGTGAATTTTAACAAAAAGTGGTGAGTCAAGAATTAAATCAGTGTTTTAAGTTTGAATAATAGGAAAGAGTGAGTTTCATTTAGTGAGGAAGGGGAAACAGTTGGGCCTGGTGGTGCGCACCTGTATCTTAGCACTCTGGGAGGGTCAGTCATGAAGATCACAAGTTTGAACTTGGCCTGGGCAACACAGCAAGTCCTTGCCTCAAAATAAAAATTAAGTTGGAGATATCTGTCAGACATTTACATGGAGAGGTTAAAAAAAAAACGGAGAGGTAAAGGAGACATTTGTTTATTTTTGTCCAGTTTTTGTTTTATTAATACATCTTTAAAAATTGAAAAAACACAGCACCCCACACACAGTAACTCTCAATCACAAGCTAATTGCTCCATTATTGTAAAACTGGCACCCTATACAACCCTGACTAGAGTGGCTTTCCATCCAACTCAAACATATCATATTTTCTCTCAGGCCCATGCTATAATGGGCCAATTCAGCAGGACTTTTAAGGAAAAATTACTTACAGGTTCTCTTAATCTCATTTTTCAAGATGTGAGATGTGTACAGGTGATAGTATAGTTGCCAAATGATATCCTTCTTAACAAGATAAAAATAATAAAACCTAGAACTATTAATCTGATGATGATTTTGAGACTAGGCAGGTAGAGACGTGGTAAAGAATACATACAAAGATAAATGAAGAAAAAAGAAAAAAAATAAATGAAACAAAAAAGTTCACCGGGACACTATATATGCAATGGATATAGTGCTCACTTTTGTGATAATACAGTAACAGCCAATCCTGAAGAACAGGGAAATATAGAAAGTACAGAATCTGTTTCATTTTCCTTGTTCTTATTCACTTTTATAAAGGCTTAATGTACATTGAGATGGACCAATAGTTTTCATCCTTTCTTCTCTGCAGATCTAGTAGTTTCTGTGGTGTTTGGTAGATATGAACGAAGCAGCAGGAAAGTTGATGAATTGAGAGGAGATAGGTGAACACATAATCCGATGAATAGAAAGCCAACCCTTCATAACTGAGAGGTGGCTGTGTTTCTGTTTTATATTTTAAGTAATCCGTTCATCAGCTATTTTTATTTTACATAGAAATTTGAAGTTCTGTATATCATTCTTACTTTAGGAATCCTTTGGAATTTATGAACAGCTGACCCATTTAAAGAAAATTTCTTTTACTTTCTTATTTGTAATGACTTGGCATTTATGCCACTAACGTTATGTTTATTACTGAGAATAAGTTTTCAATTATGAAAAGTGGGTCCAGAATTTTATAAATTGTATGGAACACACTTTTCCCTCAATGTAAGAGTACATTTTATTTAGTATGGTAATAAACATTGGCTAAAGATGTTTTGAAAACCTAAATTATTTAAATATATCTGAAACCTCTCTTCTTACTTCTGTTCACAATATTACATATGCTTTTGGGTAATACTTTAGTGTAGGCTAGGAAGTTTGGAGTTTCACATCTTCAGTCTTAGATTTATAAATGTGTTTATGTTAATAGTAATGAAATGAAATAATTTTACCTAGATTGCATTCAGCTATAGCTGTTTGGAATTAAACATCTCAAAATAAGTAACCATTGCATACTGAAAATGTTTTTCATCTGATATTGAAGAATTTAATTTTTATTCGTGGAATAGTTAATATAGATAAGGGAAGTTATCAGCTCAGTTTAGTGGTATGTTATTAGGCCAAGGATATTTTACAAGTTTTAAAAAAGTGCTGCTACTTTTGTAAAATACACAAGCTTGTGTAATATATGAGCTATATCTTATGTGTTAATTTAATTTCCTATTAAAGTCACTGATTAAAGAGAATTGTGTACCAGAGGGTTCTAAACCTTGACATTATTTTAATCTGATAACAAATTGGTTTAAGTTCATGTTCTTTCAGTTGTTGGCAACAAATCTAAACCTCTGTTTTTTGGATTTATGAGGATAAGTCCTGCTTTGGCAATCTTGTAGATCCTCAAGAGAATAGTTAAACAGTGATTAATCATTGTTTCTTCACTGAGTGTGCAGAAAAGAATGGAAAAGCTGCATTTCACACTTCTGAAGCAATTAATCCCCATGATCTTAGCCAGGTTTGTCTTGTAGATAAGTCGGGATACAAAACGGTACCTAATTTATCAATGTATGCATGCCATAAAGTATAAAACACACAATTTATTTCATATCATTTATAGTCAAATGTAAAAAAAGAGTGACTTTGCCATATCGAAGAGTGTTTCTTACATTACCTTCATATAAACTAAGTACCAGAGATTACAATGGGATTCCTGTTTATTGTGCACATCTGGTGCAGTCACTATGCATTTTCTCATTCACTTGCTGGCATTTTTAGTGATTGTGGCATAAATCACCTTGCTAATCAGAAACATAAGTGACGGGAAGTCATCTCCTTTTTTTTTGAACAATGGGAAAAAACATATGGCTTCTTAGACAGTACGTGGCTGTTATAGTATTTATGTGGCATTATATTATGTATTTAGAATTTCATATTAATTGTAGTGGTTTGGTTTAAGGCATTGAACACCTATGGTTTGTGGTCAAAATATTTATTTTCTATCATGTTGATAACAAAAGTTAAATTATATGCATTGTATGTAAAAATAACTATTTCAGGATGTTTTTAAGATAAATTGAAAAAGGTATATATATTTTAAAATGTTTGTGTAGATATTAACCTACATTCATATTTTAAGTAAAGTTAGTTTTCAATTGTACCTAGTTCAAAACACTGCACAGATAAAAGTTATTTTCCTTAAAGTGCTAAAATGTAGTTGACAGTAGTTTGCTTTTCTAGAAGTAGTATTTCAAGGTAAGTTGCAGTTTTGGTGAATTGTTTATAGTTTGGAATGATTTCTGCATATATTATGTACAAGTAAAAGTAAAAGATGAAGTAAAGCTTTGCAGAATTTAAGAGATTTATAGGTGCAGAATTTAAACACTGCCAGTGAATTATTTCTGTCCATTATAGAATGCTTGTTGGAAGGCTACCTTCCAGTAGTTACTTAATTCTCAAAAGTTAATGGATATAGTGGCCTGTTAACATTGTTTGACTTTATAATATTTAACTGCCTTATGCTTATTTAGTGTATATATTTCAAATATAAATTAATTTGTTCAGAGAAATTTGCATCCTCCAGAGATATTTTTTCCATATTTCATGTGACTAGAAATTAGAAAGTATTTTTAAACGAATACAACAAAGTTTATTTTTAAAATGTGAGTTACTCAATTTGAAATAATCCCTTGGGTTGTTCACATATTCCATCAGTCAAAGTATTTTGGAATGCCTTTTTTTGAATTGTCTTCAGTGGAATTGATGTATAACTTTTAAAAATGGATACTTTGGAGATAAGATTTTTGTTTAAAAGATCCATCATAAGAACATGTATTTCAGCTTATATATACCTTGTAAATAATTGGACACTGTGAATAAAAATACAGTTTTGAAAAAGTGCCTGAATTTTAAATAAATGGTCTTATTTATTCATTTTGTTTTAGAAATATTTTACAATTGTCCTCTCAAGGACCACCTGCAGTAAGAGTCCACAAATTGAACAAAAGCACAGGGTATTTTTTCCCCTTGTCATTGTTGTTGCTTGTTTGAAAGAGGTCACCATTCAGGTTCTCTATTAAGGTATAGTGTGGTAGTTTAAAATTATAACTGAATGAAGACTCTCTTTCTGCATTAAAGTTGCCTGAAATTCACACCATAGTTTATTTCTTGACCATTCTTTATTTTGCTTTATGCTTTTAAAGCTCTATTAAGATTGAGATGTATTTTTGATAGAGGTCAATTTAAAAATAGTAATGTTAAATATATATTTCATCAAATTATAAAATTTCTAGGAGGTCAGGGTGTTAAAATCCAAAAAATCCATTGATTGATACAAGTCTCCAAAGAAATGGGCAAAAATAAAGGGTTCTTCTGTTCATCATGCCTGAATGCTTATAATTTAGTAACAAAACTTTGAATAAAAATTTGATGAGAAAAGATAATTAACAAAATACTTGCTTATTTATTATGTTACAAAACCAGAAATTTAATTTTTAAGTATAAATCAATTTTAATGAAATTGAACTATTAGTGATATTGTTACCCATTTTAAAATTTATTTTTATTTTCACAGAATTTGTATTATTCTTTTTTCTTCAGGCCATTCTTTGTCTTACTTACAGTTGTGCTTTGTTGGTACGTATTTCTCTCCAAAGCAGCTGCTTTACAGAACACAGAACTAGGAGAGAGGATGTTGTTCTGTCCTTAGGTTCTCATGGCTTAAAGAGTGCATCTTCCCATTGTAGGAATAACCTTGCTGGTAATTCTTAGCCAGACAGATCATTGCTTCCTATCTGTCTTCCCAGCAGTCCCTTCCTATCTGTGTCTGTCTGGAAGTAGCTTTGGAAAGACTGGCAGAGCTTGTGCCTCGCAGCATGTGCTCAGAATACCTTATATCGCCTAAAGTGCTGTGAGGCAGGTGGTAGGACATGGCTGACATAATCACACTGGAATTCACCTAAAAATATTAAGTTGTGAAATATTTGCAAGAAAGAGAGACCTATTTGTAAATGGCAAAGGTGCTCTGAGTGGTATACATAATTTAGAAATTTTAATGTGAAAATTTAACAGAATATATTAAGTATGTTAAATAAGGAGCAAGGAAGGGTATTTCATCATGAATTATTTCTGGTTTTTGTTTTCATGTATAAGCCTCTTTCTGTCTTCTTCTTTTATTTGTACAGTATGCTTGCAGTGTGGCCTGTACTTGAGTTTACTACAGGGATTCAGCCATATCTGGGATATGCAACATCAGTTAGCCTGTGAGTAGTCTTCAATGCAAGGAATAGAAATCAGTTTTTCTATGAAAATAAATAGGGTTTGGCTGTAGCTCAGTGGTAGAGTGCTCATCTAGGATATGTGAGGTCTTCAATTCAATCCTCAGCACCAAACCCTCCCCACTGAAAGAAACCTAAGAAAAACAAAAACCTGCAAGCAACATACCAGATATATTAGTGTGTTTTCTGTTGCCAGACAAAATTCCTGAGGCTGTCTCATGATTCTAGTGGCAGGAGGGTGCAGACAGCATGATGCTAGCTAGCATCCTCATAAGTGCGCCTTTGCTACCTCATAACATGGCTGAGAAATGAAAATGGGACCAGTTACATAGAGTGGTCTTGCTTTAAAACAACCTGCTCTCATAAGAACTGCCTCACACTGCAGGATAAGCATTAATCCATATAATGGTTGATACATTGTGTCAGATTGAGAAGTTTAGAAATTTAACTATGCAAATCAGCAGGGGACCTGGGTCTTCACTTTGTAAACATCCTCATCCTATGCAAGAGAAGGGCATGCTGGGTAGTCTGCTTACAATATAAGGGAGGAAAAGAGGCTTGTTCTTCCCCTTTTTGCTGTTGCTTTTGCTGACTTCCATGGCCATGAACTGTTGCCCCTCTGCCATGTGCTACCCTGCCTTGGAGCCAGCTGATTATGGAATGGAAACCTCCACAAACTGTGAGCTAAATAAAACTTCCCTTCCTTAATTTTGGGCATCAGGTATTTTGTCTCAGCAATGAGAGAAAAGTAACCAAGATAGAATTTGGTATCAGAAAAGTGGGTCCTTGCTGTGACTACACCTGACCATGTGGTTGAAGAGCCCCTGGGAATGGTTTGTGGGAAGAGTTTGGAAAGGTTCAGATATATCGCCTGAAAGAGTAGAGAGTAGAGCAGCAATGCCTTAGGCTGTTCTATATGGGAGATTCTGGTGAGAGCTCAGAAGACCAGAAAACTGGTAAAGATCAGGCATGGGAGATTTCTGCTGGGAAGAAGGACTATATTGGCTGCTGGACTCCAGATGATGTACGTTATGAGTTGGCAGAAAGTTTGTCTGCATTTTGCTTGTGTACAGAGACTTTGCCTGAGACTGAGGTTAAGGGTGGTAAACTAATTAATCTAGCAGAAGAAATTTCAAGGCAGTCAAATGAGGTGATGGCATGGCTGCTGCTGGGGGAGCAGAATGTTGAGAATCGAGAACAAAGAACTCAGCAGGATGATTTAAAACATGGGTTTGGCCAGAAAGGAAGCTCCAGTCAAGCTGTGGACTACAAAGATAGAGCTGAGGAGGTCTGGATTGCTGAGAAGGAACAGGAGAGTATAAAAGATGGCCTGAGGACATCACAGCAAGCAGCAAGTCTCCTTGCAGCCTCAAAACTGCAAAAGTGGAAGACTTTGTTTTGAGGAAAAAGCCACAGAACACCATGTTTTGGAATGCCAGCAGCTATACCAGGTTCCAGAATGGTGGCAGCATAGAAAATGTGTTCCTCAGAATTGGGTTCAGAGTGCCCAGTGACCCAGGCACTCTATCCCTACAGCCAAGAGAGAGGAAAGCCTGGCTACTGCTCCTGCTGGCACCAGACCTTGGCATCATCCACATGGCGCTGGTTTTAGCTGCATGCAGAATGCAAGAGTTAAGGGATTAAGAAGGCTTCCAGCTCAATTCCAGGCAGTGTGCCCCCAGAGGGCAGTGTGTAAAGCTGTGAGTGTGAAGTTGAAGGTGCAGTGCAAACCCCAGAAGTTTGGAAAAGCCAGAAACTTGGATCATTTAAGGAAAGCTGCAAGGAGGGAGCAAAGTGGACTTCAGAGAGAAGCCATGAGAGCTGTAACCACCAGAAGTGCCACAGGGGTGGAGTCACTCAAGCCCTTTGGAGCTCACAATTTGCCACAGATCACTTCAGATGCTATATGTGAAACTACAGGACGTAATGTTTGCCTTGCTGGATTTTGGACTTGCTTTGGTCCCAATACTTGGTATTCCCGTATTTGTAACTTTTGAAATGAAAATGTTTATTTTGTGCTGTTGCATGTTGGAAGTGTCTTAACTTTTTATTTGTACAGGGGCTTGGAACTAAAAGTTTGCCTTATGGGGCTGGGGATTTAGCTCAGCGGCACAGCACCTGCCTGACAAGCGCAAGGTCGTGAGTTAGGTTCCCAGTACCGGAAAAAAAAAAAACCAAAAATATAAATAAATAAATAAAAGTTTGCCTTACATCTCAGAGGAGACTTGAGACTTGAACTTTTCAACAATGCTGAAACTGTTAGGACTTTGGCAACTCTTACATGTAGACTAAATGCTTTTTGCATAAAGTGATGTGCATGAGCCTTAGGGGGGCCAGGGGCAAAATACTGTGGTTCTAATTTAATATCGTGTTGGTAGACTTGATATTGGTTCTTTTGTTTGTTTGTTTTTTGAGTTGGGGGTCTCATTATATAGTTCAGGCTGGTCCAGAACTCACTATGTAGCCCAGGCTGGCCTTGAACTTGAAGTGATCCTCCTGCCTCAGCCTCCCAAGAACTGAAATTTCAGGCATGTGCCACCTAGCCTGGCTTCATACTGGTTCTTGGGCCAGGGATATAGCTCAGCAGCATAAGCGCCTGCCTGGCAAGCACAAGGTCTTGAGTTCAATTCCCTGTACCAAAATAAAACAAAACCTAATAATGGGTCTTAAGGATTGTTAAACCTGCATCATAATGTCCAAGTTGTAAAATAAGAATAAGCATGTCTTTGTATCTGGAGACCAGTTTAAAGAAATGTGTCTGATGGTCAAATTAATAAGGGGTGTATTGTAATGGCTGATATATTGTGTCAATTTGAGAAGTTTAGAAGTGTAACTAGGTGACTCAGCTGGGGGCCAGCATCCTCTGTGTAAACATCCTCATCCTGTACAAGAGAAGGGCATGGAGATGGTGTAAGTGTTATATCTACCCTGGGGTGGAGGGTAGGCTGGTTACAATATAAGGGAGGAAAAGAGGCTTGTTCTCCCCCTTTAGGCTCTTGTTGCTTTTGCTATCTTCCACCGCCATGAACTGTTACCCCTCTGCCATGCCACCCTGCTGTGGAGCCAGTTGATTACGGACTGGAAACCTCCCGAAACTATGAGCTAAATAACCTTTTCCTTCCTTAAATTTGAGTATTGGGTATTTTGTCCCAGCAAGGAGAGAAAAGTAACCAAGACAATTCTTTTTTAGGCAGTGCTTTCAATAACTAATAACTTTGCACTGTGATCCCCTCTTAAAGTTTCTATTACTTCTGTTCTGCTGCACTGGAGGTCACACTTTTGGCACCTGAATCTTTGGATGACACTTAATCCATAGTATCTGGTAATACAGTCTGCATTGTTAGAAAAGTAACATTTCTGAATGTAGCTTGAGTTCTGTTTTCTTTTCTGGTACAGTCCTGTTTAGGCCTTATGTCAGAGACCTCTGGAGATAGAAAGATGGGTGTAATGTGAGGAAAAAAAATCAAAACATGAGCAGGAGAAATAGTGATGCTTGGGAACAAAGAATATGGCTTTTGTATTTTCTGAGAGACTAGTAGAAAGGCATTGTCTTTTGCAAAGTACTGAGAAACTGACTTAAGGCTGTTGCCACTGTCCTGGCAGTTTTAGAAAGCTTTGGGCATCATGGTTAACAGCAGTGCTGCTTGATAAAGCAGTAATTAGAGTACACGGGAAGTAGGCCTAAGTGGAGAAAGTAGGGCTAAGTGTAGCTAAATAGGGCTTAGTGGGAGTTTGTATGCTGGAGATGCTGCAGTGGTGCATTATAGGTGACAGTAGTAACTGTAATCAACACTGCACAGTGAAAGAGGCCAGATTCTTGCAAAGGGAGAATAGGTGTGGCCTGCCCAAACTTAATTTGAAGGCAATGGAATCAGATTTAAAATACTATGCAGACATTAAATGGGGTGAATGATAGATTGCTGTAATAGATGAGTGTTAGCTGGCTGCTCTTACTCATAAACACATGCTACATACTTCTGAATGATTCCCAAAATGTTGTAGAAGGACAGCTTTTATAGAGGTCCGGCATTCTTCTTTAGGAATGAAGATGAGAATCAGCAAGCATGAGTTATATTTGTTTTTTAAAATGATTGACAAGTTATTGATACACTAAATGTCTCCTTTTCCTTTTAAAACCTCTTTATGCAAAACTGTGTTTGCTTTTGTACTTATTAAGACATTGTTCTAGGTGCTGAATTTTTTTCTCTTCAGAAATGTGAAGTTTATAGGGAACAGACTGGCAGTTAAAAAATTAGCATGCAGTGTGAAGGATAATGTGATAGAATTATAAGTAGGAGTCAGTGGACCCCAGAAGGGTTCTTAAACCAACTTAGAGGTGAGTTTGAGAAATGACTTCCAAGAGATAGTGAATAGTGAAGGTTGGTTGTGAAGAATGTTGCAAAAAGTTCAATACAAGCAAGGGAAAATATTGCCTGTTGTGACCTAGAAATGACTTGAAACCCAAGGGTGTATTTCAGGAATTACAAGTTGTAAGATTTGCACACAGAGAAATATTGAGACCAAAAACTGTGTTTTTGAAGATAGTTGTGGATTATATGGAGTTTGTGCTTCCTTTTCCTAGAAGTATATGGGAGAAAAGGATAGAAGATTAATTGCATAGAAAGAATCTCAAATGATAATGCCAGGCATTGTGACCTACCAAAGGAATTTAACCCTAAGAGAAGTATGATCAGATTTGAATGTTAGAACACTTAACTGACATTTAGCAATTAGAGTTTGAGAGAAGACTCAAGAGCTCAAGTACAGTTAGGAGATTGTTTCAGGTCAGGGGACAAATTGGGATACAGTACTAAATTAAATCAGGGCAGAAATAAGGTACTAATTTCGGAGGTAGATTTGACCATGTATGTATATCATGGTTGATCACATGTAAGGAGGTCAAGAAGTGAACCATTAGGCATTAGGCTTGAGTGACTGATTGCTGATGCCATTCCTTCTTAGGAAATACAAGAGTAACAGCTTGAAGGGGAAGAAGTGATTTCTTTGAGGTACCTTATTGATTGCAGTAATTTAGAAGATAATTAAATGTGTAGATCTGTTGAGTTCTGGAGATTAGTGTAAGAGATGTATTCTTAGAACATACATATTGGCATGAACTTAATAATTTGCATAGCATTTTCCAAGCTGTGTGTCAGGTATTGGAAAAGCATAGGCAAATAAATACATTTGAGATCTGTAAGTTAGGCTTCTCAGGGGTTATAGAAAGAGATTAATAGAGGATAAATTGGTAACTATCGTGGAATGTGATGAGAAGAGAGGAACTTGTTGAGGAGATGAAAGAGAAACACTGAGTGATGATTTGAAGACAAAGCTGGAGACAGCAGGAGAGTGTGGATGAATAGAGGGGTCAGGAGTGAATTGCTGAAAAGTACCCATTGAATTTGACGTCCTTAATATGCTTTGGCATTTGGAATGGAGATGTGCAGCATAAGTGAGCTCCTAGTGATACAGGAATGATATAGGACCTCCAAATGAATAGGGGAAATATTATAACTCCCAACCTGCTAGATATCTGGTACACTGAGTTTGTGTTCCCCAAAGTAAGAGAATGAATTCTAAAGAATAACAGAGGTTAAGAATAGGAAATATTTATTGAGAGGGAGAGATATACAGCTCCTGAGAGGTAGAAGGGGTCCTGAGTGGGTTGCCGAGGACCCTACTTCTTAGGGAAAGTTTTATAGAGCACAACCATGTGGGTGCAACGTGAATTAAAGCAATGATCAACTAATTAGTCATGTAAGCAATATTGATTCAGTGGGGAAGCAAGTCATGTAGCAAGTATTCATGGAGAGAACAAAGAACTTTTCAGGAAAGCATGAATCAGTCTGAGGGTCTGATGCCATCTAGATTGTATTAGACCAGGTGTTACCACTTACCTTAGGCTTGGTCATTTCATCTTTATCTTGAAGCCTGGCATCCAACAATTATGCCTCTGGCTACAGTTGTAATGAATTTTCATCTTTGCCCTATTTTCATCGAGGGCCCAATCCTATCTGACTGCCTATAATATTTGTACCTAACATAGCTGTCTGTAATACCAGTTTTGTTTAAGGTACCATCTTAATGTGAAGAGCAGGCTGTTAGCAGGGGCTACAACGCAAAAGGAGGTTTTTTGTTCTTAATTTAGGAGAGACTTCTAAATGTTTACATACTGAAGAAAAAGGGTTAAGAGGGAGAAGAGGAGTCATGGTGCAAGAGAGAAAGCAAGTTAAAATAGTTAAATGTGGAGCGATGTATATGAAAAGATGAAACAGATTTGGGTCAGTAATAGTGAAGTGATTACTTTGTGCAGGAAAGGGGCTAAATTGTTCCCCTCTTTTACTCAGAATGCTAGAAGTGAAAGAAATGTGATGAGACACTTCAGGTCCTCTGGGAAGCAGATGGTAAAAGGGATGCAGAGCCTAAGAGTTTTACTGGGGCAAAAATCTTAGGAAAGAAGGTGAGAGAGGGAACAGGACCAAGCATGAAAAGCTTTCAGACTGTATAATGCAGGTCAGACACCTGTAATAAAAGAGAGGGAAGGATGAAAGAATACAAGAAAAGAGTCTCAGATTGCAGTGCAACTTTAAAACCTCTTGGTCAAATCAGTGGTGAGGGGGCACTGGATTGGGGAAAGAAAATTTTGGCCATTGGAAATACCCATGTCGGGAAGCAGTGGTCTCCCTTCAGTGTCACTTGCATTGGATAGTAGAGACCTGGGGAGGGTATAGTCTCAGTATGAATACTTCAGTGGATACTAAAGATGTTTACCAGGTGGAAATTATCAGTTTAATGCACCTCCTCACAGCTGTTTCTTTCTGAGTTGTGCATCTCCTTGACTGCTGTGGTGAAGGTAGGTGTTCCAATTGGTTTAGAGTCAAAAACGGAAATGTTGCATTGTTTCTTCTGATTTCAGCACATTGGGTGTAGAGTCAGAGAGGGTGTATGTTGGAATGTTTGCAGAAAAGTGTAGCTGATAAACACAGCAAGAGAGTGCAGTATACTGGTAAAACATGAAATAGTGTATCTTAGGTCTAGGACTGGCAGGAAAGAAAGGGAAATTAGAAGAGAAAAGGCATTAAAATTAAGTGAATTTCAAGAACTCTAAGTTTGAAAGTACTTGCCCTAAGAATGAAGGTGTAAGAGAAAGGGCAGAAGGAATTGTGATAATAAAGTAGCATATAGCTGTATAATAGCTAAACTCCAAGAAATACTGATATTTTGAAGTACCATCATGTGAGTTGAGAATAGAATTTTACTAGCAGAAAATGACAATTATATGTATACATAATACAGTTATGGCGATAAATACCATGAAAAATGTAAAGGTACCATAATTGCATAGCTTTCATATAACTTTTCTGCAGAGCCTCTATATCAAGTTTCTTGACTTAATAAATCAATTTAGTTATCAGGGGCTGGGGATTTAGCTCAGTGGCATAGCACCTGCCTGGCAAGCACAAGGTTATGAGTTCAATTCCCAGTACTGGAAAAAAAAATTTAGTTATCAGGGATGTGGCTTTTTCCTAAAAACTTAGTTTTATGGGTCATTTTTTCAATTTCTCTAATAGCCTAAGAAAATATTTGTGTGCTTTTTTATTTCATGGGAACAATTACAGGAGTTCCTTTTTCCTAATGAATCTATTTGTATCTCTAAAGATTTCCTGATAGAAAATTTTGAGACATGAAAAAAATCTAAAGTCTGTACAGCTAAATATTACTTGAACTGAAAGTAATTAAGGTAAGAGTAATTTTAAGGAAATACAGCTTTTCAGTAGTTCTCTCTGCATAAGTGAATAGGGGGTTGTTACAGATAATTTAAGTGATTAAGAAATCATAACATGTATTGATGATGGAGTAGACAACTGCACAGATGTCAAAAAGCAGTATACTAAAATGTCAATTCTAGGTGATATGTGGGTGCTCACAATACAATTCTTTTAGCTTTTCTGTATATTTGAAAATATTTTAAATAAAATGTTTAAAAAACAGAGTTGCGTTTGCAACTTTGAAATGTGTTAAAATGTGATTGATGGACAGAAGGATAGGTAGTTGTTAAAAGAAGAACAGTAAAATGTGAGTTATAGATTCTAGTTAGTGGGTATAAGAATGTTTACTGTAGCATTCTTGTTCACTGTGACATTCACTGTAGCTTTTTCAAAAATTTGAAAATTTTTAGAATAAAATGTTATAAAAAAAGCACTAGACACTATTTGGACTTAGAGATATGAGTTCTAGTTGTGTGACTACACAAGTTACTTAATGTAGGAGCCAGTTTCCTCATTTGTGAAAAAGAGGTAACGTCTAGTTGACAGATAGTATTTGAAAAGGATATCTGTAAAACATCTGGGTAGTGATAAGTGTGTAATAATGGTTCTGGTAATATGAAAACTATAAACTTCAAATTTACTGTTTGTATCTTGGATCTAGCTTAATATTTTTAGAATTACTGGATATATGGGCATTTAACTTATTTGATGGAACAAAAGAAGAGATAATATTTGGACCTACCCACTTATTCCATGCCCATGTGTTTCATAATTGGCTTAGACTTGAGTCAGAACTTGAGCCATACTGATGGAAAGTCTGGGTCATCTCTATACCAAGGGTGGAACCTCTCTGACATTCTTAAGTACCTATTAAAAACACTGCACATGCTTTTTTTGGGGGGGGAGGGGAGTACTGAGGATTGAAACCTTTGCACTGAGCTATATCCCTAACTCCCCCCTACCCTCTGTCTCCCACCCTTGTATTTTTAAGTTTGAGGAAGGCTCTCACTAAGTCACCCAGATTGAGCTTGAATTTGTGATAGTCTTGCCTCAGTCTCCCAGAGTGTTGAAATTTCCAGGCCATATTTTTGACATTCTCAAATTATTTTCATTTTTGCCAGCCGGTGTGAGGTATATAGTAAATTAAAAACATACTTGCTTGGGGCCGGGGATTTAGCTCAGCGGCACAGCACCTGCCTGGCAAGCGCAAGGTCATGAGTTCGATTCCTGGTACTGGAAGAAAAAAAAAACATACTTGCTGCTAAATAGATATATTTATATACTATACTTACATATTTATTATACTTACATATTTGTAAATATATATGTATGTACTTAATTTTAATTTTAGTATTCTTTATCATTGATGTTCCTTTTTTCCTTGACAAAAGTCATCCATCCTTTGGCTAGTTTTTAAAAAATAAACTTGTTGGATGTGGTGATGTGCACCTGTAATCCCAGCACTTGGGAGGCTGAGGCAGCAGGATTGCCATAAATTTGAGCCAGCTTATACTACATGAGTTCAAAGCCAGGCTGAACCCTGCTCCCACCGCAAAAGTAAAAGAAATAAACTTAGATTCCTGGCTTGAGTTTCAACCTCAAGCACATTTCAAAAGTACAATTGTATGGCCCTCTTGTATTTTTATTTGGTCTGTTTCATATGCAGGGTGGATAAAAATTACTGAACTTTTTAATGTAAATTTATTTAAAATTAAGTTCCAATTTACTACCATATGCCTCAAGGCTAAACATAATACAGACAATTATAATCATTTATATAAATTGGTTTTTAAATCCAGTTCAATATGTTTAATCAATATGTCATGAATTTCATATCTATATAGTTGTCATCCTAGTAAATTCTATGACATGTACTTTTACAGCATACAGATTTTAAATAAAATTGAATAGACTTTTCTAGCCTGCATTACGGAGGAACTTCTGTTATCAGCTAGTTGATTGATTTAATATCAGAAAAGAGCCATAATGCCTAAATGTGAACCAGCCAGATTTTGTATATCTATCAGATTTTTAGGTCAGGGTTTTTGTCTTTCAGTAACATTTACTGATTGTCCTCATTTCAACATTTTTATATGATGTAGAATAATATAAAAATAAACACTTAATTCAGAGTTACTTAAAGTATGCTCCTGTTCTCTTTCTGTGGGTGTTTGCCAGTCTCTGACTGTAAATCTTTATGAATTTTTTGGGTAGTTGCAAGGTGTCATTAAATCAGTGTACCTGTATATTTTGTAGATTAATGAACGATGAGTAAAAAGCACATCAGTTTTTGTGTGATTAGGGTAGATCTCTGTTTTGTTTTGAAATTAAAGTGCATCCTCATTTTTAGATAGTTGGAGATCACTAATATAGTGCTATATAGTATATGAATGAAAATTTAAGCATACATAAAACTTAGGCAATTTTAAGATAGGACAAATAAAAGGAAATATTGAAAGAAAAAGCACAA
The DNA here is from genome assembly GCF_000276665.1 of Chinchilla lanigera. NCBI lineage: Eukaryota > Metazoa > Chordata > Mammalia > Rodentia > Chinchillidae > Chinchilla > Chinchilla lanigera. The sequence goes on along the minus strand of NW_004955430.1, from coordinate 9,817,757 downwards.
TAATGATACCTTGAGCAAAAACCTAGAAGAGTAATTATTTATAAAACCTCTTTTTTTCTTTTTTGTCTTTTTAAGACAGGGTCTTGCTATGCAGTTCAGGCTGGCCTTGAGCTCACTTTGTAGCCCAGGCTGGCCTCTAACTTGCAACAATCCTCCTGCCTCAGCCTCCCAAGTGCTGGGATTACAGGTATTCACCACCACACCCAGCAGTAATGATTTATAATATCTTAAATATGTTTCTGCTGCCAAAAGAGAAAATAAAGTTTTATTCTTAAATACAGATATTATGCCATTTTAAATTGTAATTCAATCTACTAAAAATTGCAAATTTGAGATATATAACAAGTTTTAGATGTATGTTATTGGCTGAATGTTAAATAATGCAATGTACTACTTTTTCTATGTAATTATAAAAATTACTGTATTGTTTTGGTAAAACCTAGTTCTATTACTATATAATAGTTCTATTACTTAATGCTTAACAAAAAGTACTTAATATATGAATAAACTCAGTTTCTACCAATCCCCTTCAAAATGATAAGGGTCTCTTATATTTAAATTGTCTTAACTAGTTGGCCTATTATTAATAATGGTTGTAAAGAATTAGAATAGCCTATTATAAAAAATAAAAATGGTATTCACTTTTCTTTTGCCATTCCTTTGTGCTTTTATTCTATTTGCTATATGTAAAATGGCAATGAAGAAAGGGTATATTTCTTACATTCCTAGAAATACTTCCTTAAACAGTTGCCTATTAGGGTTATTGCTCAGGAATCTTTTTCTTTCTACATTCAGAATGGAAAAAAAAAAACTGAAAAGGTCCACGTTTAAGTTACTGTCTTTTAAAGTGTTTTTTAGAACATTGTGTTCAGGGGCTGGGGATTTAGCTCAGCGGCAAAGCGCCTGCCTGGCAAGCGCAAGGTCGTGAGTTCGGTTCCTGGTACCGGAGAAAAACCAAAAAAAAAAAAAAAAAAAGAACATTGTGTTCAAAGCTTGCTATGTTCTAAGAGAAAGGAAAGGAGAATGAGTACACTGTCTTAACTTGTTATATTCTTCAGTAGATTAAGAGATATGCATGTAGTTTTTTAAAATTAGTTTTATATGATCTGAGAATTTCATATTTGAATGTGTTTTTTCCCCTTGAATTATTTTTTGGTCTTCTCTATATACATTTTGTTATATGCTTATAGACAACATTTTATTTTATTTAGATACATTTCTAATTGTCTTCTGAAAGCATGAAGGCTGAAGACTAATTTATTTTCAGTGTGTAATATTAACTGCTGTGCTGTATATACATTTTATATTTATGTCAGGAAAGGGTTGCAGAGGGGTGCTTTAGAACCACCTTTTCAGCTCTAAATAGCTATTGTGTACATATGGTAAGGTACTGCTGCTTAACAATTAGTAACTGCTTTGATGAAACTAAATTACATGTTTAAGTTCCCATCAGGAAGTCGCTTCACATATCTGTATTAATGTATTCAAGGCTCGAGAAGGAAAGTTAATTTTCCAGCTTAAATATTTAATTCAAGCTTAAAATTTAGTCTGTAATTAGAGCTCCCAAATGGCAGGAACATGGAGTATTTGTCCATTTTAATTAGATTGTTGTTTACCTATTAATTATATATCATATCTTGTCATATAGTTTTGATGGTAACAGATGGTGCTAGGAGTTAGTAAGGGTTTGAACAAAATAAGATTCCACATGATTTATTAAGTTGCACTTTATTAGTGAGTGGTCTGTTTTAGTCAGGTTATTCTCCCAAATAAGGACTGTGAAACATTTCACTAATTTTGGCAATTATTCTTTTGTGGACTCCTACGAAATATTGAACATAAAAAGTCTGAGATGAGTGATGTCTATTTAGAATCAAAATGGATTACTTTATGCTTATTTTTAAGGGGCCTATATTGTCAAATTGTATAATTGTTAGGAAGTTTAGTGTGTTTTGCGAGGATAATGTTAGGGAATTAGAATTTTATTTATTGGTACAGATATAAGCATAGAGAATGTTTTATATATAATTATCATACTTATATATAGTTATGATTTAGGAAAATAAATAATAGAATGATGATTCTGTTATTTATTTTAGAGGTTTTCCTTTGACATTTGAATTTAACAAAGAAACAAAGTTCTTGTTTACTAAAACAAGCAGTCTTCTGTCTAAAGTTGATGAACAGAATTTTCATCTTCAAAGAGTAAATGTCAGCTAATTGGAAAAGTCTTCTAGTTTGTTTATGAAAGATTTTATTATTATTATTATTTTTTTTACCAGCTTGACACTTTCACATGTCTATGTATGTGTGGGCAGAGATATAGAGAAGAAACAAGGGGTGGAGAAGGAAGATGTTGTTGGGCCAGGGATATAGCTCAGGGGCACAAGTGCCTGCCTGGCAAGTGCAAGGTCCTGAATTCGGTTCCCAGCACCAAAAAGAAGAGAGAGAGAGAAGGAACATGTTACAGCTTGTGTCTAGATGTCCTCCCAAAGCCTCATGCAGTCTTAGGCTTTTTTGGATGTGAGTGAATATAGAGTTTGTGATTGATTCAAGGTCCAATGCTGGGATTAAGGGTATGAGTGCTATACCCGCCCTAAGGCAGGTAGCCAGCACACAATATATGGACAGAAAGAGGCTTGTCTCTCTTTCCTCCTTTCTTGCTATTTTTAGTATTGTCGTTCACCAAGGGCAGTTGCCCCTCTGCCATGCCACCCTGCCTGGGAGCCAGCCAATTATGGACTGAAACTTTTACAAACTGTGACCTAAATAAACCTTTCCTCCCTTAATTTTGGGCATTGAGTATTTTGTCTCAGCAACAAGAAGAGTAACTAAGATGAAAGGAAAGGAAGTGGTTTTAAAATTTTAGTTTTAACTTAGCTTATTTGAAATTTGTTATAATCTTCAATATCATTACTTACTATTGTAAGTTACTGTTTCTTAGCTCTTAAAGTTCTTATTTTGAAAACCAGATTTTTTTTTTTTATAGCAAAGATAAAATCCCACTTTTACTACTTTCTAGATCTGTTCCACAGGGCCTCCATGAAATGTGTCAGATCTTTGAAATTGTGGTTGTCTGTTACTTACCTTTCCTTAAGTAGGTACCTTTGTTTTCAATTGCATTTGTCTCTGCTTCTGTTAGTCTTCCAGTATAACCAGTACCTGAGATTGTCAATTTATAAAGAGAAAAGACGTGTTTTGCTTTATGGTTTCAGCTGTTCTCTTCCATGATTGGGTGGCCCTATTGCTTTTAGGCTTGTGGTAAGGCACTAAATCGTGGAGAGAGTGTATGATGGAGCAAAACTGCTTACCTCATGACTAGGAAGTTAAAAAAGAGAGAGAAACAGACAGGGACAGACAGGGTGTCTCACAATCCTTTAAATGCATTCCCTCAATGATTTAGTGACTTTCCACTGGACCCTGCCTCTTAAAGACTTCATCACCTCCCAGTCACCCCAGGCTGGGAAGCAAGCCTCTACTATGTGAATCTTTCAGGGGGGATGCACTTGAGATCCACACTATAGCAGTGTTTTGAGATCATAATTCTTTATGAACAAGTGATATTGCATATGTGAACAGTAGACTTGTTAAATGTGAAGTACAGGACTTTTCATATGTATGACATGCTTATGTAATAATACATTAATCACTTAAACTTACACGTAACTGAGATCTCATTATGTGCATATCACAGTGTCTTTAGAACTGTTTGATTTGTTCAGGAAAGAGAACTAAGTGATTTTTTCTTTCATATTGAATAAGAAATTGTTACTTTAATGTGACCTTAGTTTCATATTTTTCACCCTTAGAATGCTAAGTTCTAAAAAAGTGATTTTAAATACTGTGCTACAGTGTGTCAGGAAGAGATACTGCATTGTAGTTGCTGAAATTGAAAGCGAATTGTAAAGAAAAATACGTGTTTTTTAAAGTAGCCATCATGGAAAGTTAAGTTTTAATATTTCTACCCTTTGTGAAAGTATGGAGCTTTATTTTCACTGGCAGATTTTATCAAATGTAATGTAGACCATTTCTATAAAAAGAAGAAAAACTAAATTGAAGCATGTGAAATACCCTAATTTTGAAAATTATCCCTTAAAAAGAAGTAAGATGACTTCATTTCTTTTATAAAGCATGTGAAATATACATTGGTTGTGTTACATTTAAATAAAGGTTCTTCAGTGATTGTTAACTGAACAGTAAGTGAAAATAGAAATGGGTTCCTTTGCAGATGATTTTGTGTTACACCTTTTCAGGACTTTTATTTAAGCAGAAGTGTGTGTGTGTGTGTGTGTGTGTGTGTGTGTATGTGTGTATTTTTTCAAGAAAATGATAGTGCTGATTACTTTTTCTGTGATGATTATGATTCTTTCCCTGAAATAGCAGTATATGAAAAATATTTAGAAAAGTGTGGTAGTTGATAAATCATTTTTTAATTAGCTATCGCCTTCAACCAGGATAATATATTAACTGGTAAATTTAAGGACTTTTAAGTTAGGATTCAAAAAATGTGACTGAATTAATTAGCTAATAGAATTTTGAGAATTCTTACCCATGTACTAACTATTTCAGGAAAGTGATGACTGTGGGATTAAGCTGCTAGTAATCTATAATCAGTGTTTTTTTTG
>NW_004955430.1:9803615-9813032 GCF_000276665.1 Chinchilla lanigera | reverse complement strand
GCACTGACACCCGTGCCACGTGCGCCGGGCCCCTGTAACTGCTGCGATCTCTGCTTCCTGCTGCCCCACCCTCCTTGACCTTAGCAGGCTCTTCAGACTCTGCTGTGTTGTTTTTTTTTTTGGTTTTTCTCCGGTACCGGGAACCGAACTCATGACCTTGCGCTTGCCAGGCAGGCGCTTTGCCACTGAGCTAAATCCCCAGCCCCTATAATCAGTGTTTTTATATAATGTCTTCACAAATTTTATGTTAAATGTAGTTCATCAAACATGAGTTTCCCAAGGAACAGGCCTCATGGGCAGTGTAGTACTGATATAGTAACAACCAAATATTGCTTATTCCAAACATTAGGGAATAGGGATTTTTTAAGCCAATTAAAAAAGCTAACTTTAGTGTTTTCCAAATTTTCATTTCTCTCATATAACTGGCTAAAGATTAAACAAAAGTTTCAAAACTAATATGCTGTTAATTGGATTTTTAAATTCCTTTCTTTTCTGCCCTCTCTCTCTCCTTATCTCCTTTCCTTTCTTCCTTTTCTTTCAGTGCTTCAATGTTATTGTGTAGTGTACCCAATTCAAAATTAAAATACATAAGCAGGATGTTCAGGACTTGAGTACTCAAGAGTTGTTGTTTAAAGCTTTTTTTTTTTAAGCGTATAGGAAAAAGAAGAAAACCATTTTTCCATGCCGAGTGCATAACAGGGAGGTAATTGTTTGATGATATCAGACAGAGCCAGTTAGCCTAGTGGGGATACTCTTTAACTGTTAGAAGTACTTCCTCTTCTCAGACATGCTTCTCTGCTTTCCTTTTTCTGTTCCTTTTAAATGCAGTGACCTTGACTGGAACCCCTTTCTAATCTTTAAGATTTGTCTCAAATTAATTCTTTTGTAAAACATTTTGACTTGCACATTCCTTTTGATATATACTCCTTATGTTGAATTATTGTTTGCTCCTTTAGTTTGAGTAGCATTTATACTCCTAGTGTTTTCAGCACTGTGCCTAATTCATGATAAATGTTAATCAGTAAGAGTAGAATGCTATCAGTCTGCAAGGGACCCAGTGAAGATTTGTTTTAAACTTTTAAGTTAAAAAAATCTGTATCTATGTAGATACCTATCTATGTCTCTATCTGAGGTCATGTTTTCCCTCCAGTTTGTTTTTCCAAATTAAGATACCTTTTTTTGTTTTTTGAGATAGGGTTTCACTATGTAGTTTAAGCTGGCTTTGAACTTGCAAAGAGACTCCTGCCTCAGCTTCCTGAGAGCTGGGATTACAGGTTTGTGCCACCACAGTTGGCCTACTTTTTGTTAATTGCAAGTATTTTATGTTTTTTCCACAGTAGTCAAACAATACAAAGTGTATCATTAAAACCCACCAGGAGTTCTTTCCCCAATGATGATCATTATTTGTTGTTTGAATTTGTCCTTGTAAAGTTTTTTTTTTTTTTTTTGTTTTTTTTTTTTTTTTGAGACAGTGTCTCATTATGTAGTTCAGGCTGGCCTTGAACTCACTGTGTAGCCCGCCCCCCCGCAACTAGCCTTGAACTAATAGCAATGTTTTTGACTCTGCCTCCCAAATACTAGGATTACAGATGTGCACCACCACACCTGGCTCCCTTTTTTTTCTTAAATGATGAGGTGGTTGCATTTGTCTTTCTCATTTTCTATTCTAAATTTTATATACATAAGCTCTTTCTAAAGACACTGTTTTGAAATTGGGATGCTTCACTTGAACCTTCACATTGTGAATCTCTTTTTACAACTTTGAATATGCACAGTGTACTTTGATAAGTCCAGTGGACCTTTTCAGACCTTAAGTTTCCTTTTCTCTGTTTGTAATGTTTTGCCCTTGCTTTTATGATGTCACAGATTCCCAGTTTTCCTATTTCTTGATTGTGTTTATCATCTTCAAAACTGAGTGCTTCTCTTTTTCACACTAGTTTCCTCTTGGCAATCTCTTCTGTGTCCATGACTTCCTTTACCAGTGTGCTCCAGCCAAGATTATTAGCATGAATTGCAGACTGATACTTTTACTTTGTGTCTCTCTACTTGGATTCCACAAGGATACCTCAAATTTGACAGCATTAAAATTAAATTAATTAGGCCAGGCATGGTGGCACATGCCTTTAATCCCAGCACTTGGGAGGCTGAGGCAGGAGGATCACTGTGAGTTAGAGGCCAGCCTGGGCTACAAAGTGAATTTAAGACCAGCCTGAACTGCCTAGTGAAATCCTGTCTCAAAAAGGCAAAAATAAATAAATAATAAATAATTTTTTTTATATTACCCCTTCATTTGTGCCTTTTTTGTCATTTCCCCAATTTTAGATAATATGTTGCTGCACACCTGTGTATCTAGGCAACTCTCTTATTCCTCATAATCAATAGATGTCCTTTTATTACAATCTAAATCTTTATATACAGTAGTGTGGGTCAGTTTTGACCTTAATTGGTTGATCTGTTTGTCTCTTCTACCTATGATTTGTAAATTTATTGATTTTCTACCTTAGAAGTTTGTTACCTTTGTGTTAGTAAGAATTTATTGGTTTTCTTAGAATTGCCAGTTCTTAGATGTGCAGATTATTTGAGGAAGAGCTTTATCTTTCCAGTAATGAATATTCCTATCCAGGATTATGTTTTGCATCTTGAGTAAATCAAGTGCTATTTAAATCCCTCAAACAAGTCACATAGGGGGCTGGGGATTTAGCTTAGCAGCACAATGCCTGCCTGGCAAAAGCAAGGTCGTGAGTTCGATTCCTGGTACGGGGGCGGGTGGGACAAGTCACATATTTTCTCCATGTAGATTTTTCACAGTATAATAATTTTGTTGTTGCTATTATGTTGACTTATTTTTCTTACGGTTTTTAGTGTGTCTAGTGTTTCACACAGTTCGTGATGTATATAACTCAATGAATTTTGAGGAATTTTTAGTATATGTTTTAAAGTCATACATTCTTACTCATGATTCAAAATTTTTTGTGAGATTGATATCATCTGCAGATTATAATTTAGTCTTTAAAATTTACATTTATTATCATTTATTTCACTTGACCTATAGGGTTGATTAAAATCTTCCTAGCAATATATAATAAATTAATAGCACTGGCATCAACAGCCAATTTCCTTGATTGTTTTTGAAAAGAAAGAAAACTCCGCTTACGTTTTGCCATTATAGGTGCTACTGGTGTGTTTTTTCTTCCTAGTGAAAGCTCTGCTGAAGAGTTTGGAAGTTTTATTTTTTGTTTGCTTTGTTTATTTTTCGGTTAGGAATGAGGGTTAACTTTTATTAAAGTTCACCACTTTCGACAAAATATTATTATAGTTGTTCCTTCTTTAGGTAACTTTAAATCAGTTAATACGTTTTGTGTTACTAATTTGCTTTTGCCCTTGAGCCTTGCAAGAAAGATTCCTTCTTCATCTTGCTATATTGTGAAATCATTCCATAGTGCTATCTTTATCTTGTGTTAGAGTTAGGATCACCCTCACATAAAATGCATTGGGACAGTTTTCTTTTGTTTTTTAGTTAGAAAGCAGTTTAAATATTACAGAGTGATCATTTCCTTCAAAGTTTGCTAAAAATTTTCCCGTTGCAATTTGACAGGTGACTCTGGTTGAGGTAATGTTAGAGGGAAGATCTTTCACTACAGGTCTGATATTTTGTAGTAAGGTTGTTTGCAGTTTACTGAACTGATCGTGGAAATTTGTTCTTTCTTAGAAAACTATTATTTACTATATTTCCAAATTTTTTATTATGAAGTTACATCTATAATAATCTCCCTATCTCTACTGTCATGTTTAAAGAATTCTCATTTAGGCCTGCAGTTATATCCCCTTGATTGTTGTTAGGAAAACTCTCCTGTAATTTGGTAAACTTGTTAGAATTTAGTCTATTTCATTGACATTTTCAAAGAAGGAGTAAACTTGGTTGTTTTCTCCTTTGCTAATTTATTTGGCTTATTTTTTTTTATTTTTTAAATTTTTTAACGGCACTGTGTTTCAGACCTAGGGCTTAGGGCATGCCAAACGCTAGATTTGCTTTGTTTTTATGATCTTGAGATAAATGCTAGCTCATTAATTTATTATATACTGTATTTTTGTTTTATTTTAACAAAGTATGAAATTGTTGCCTTTCACTGTATTTTTCATTGATCACTGTTTTTACATATATGATATGTAAAAATGCATGTATATCCTATATATCATAGATTTAGTTCTACTTTTAATTTACACAGAATTTTAATTACAAAATAGACGGCAGCTGTAGAAAAACACTCAAATCAATTATATACTTTGGTGAATTATAAAGTAAATATGTTTGTAAATATTACTCAAACCAAGAAATACAATTTTGTTAGTCACTGCAAAAACATTCTCCTGTGCTCTGCGCTATTCACAGCCCTCTAAGAGTGTTCTCCCTCTAAAATTAACCATTCTTTTTTTTCTTCTGATTTTAAGAACAATAAGTTAATTCAGTTTAGGGTTTTATTACCCAAGTGTGCATCTCTAGACTTTCATTTATTATTTTAAAAGCTGTATTTGCCTTCTAAATCTTTCTTACTCTGTAGTATTCTCTGTCCAGTCTTTGTTTTCTGTACAACTGTACTATTGGAGAAGCAGTTTGTTTAACTTGTAGAGTTCCCTAAAGTCAGGATTTTATTGATTTTTATACTTATGTTGCATTTAAATATTTTCTTACATATTTTTTCCAAGTTGATGAGTTGAGTCAGAATTTGATTTGATTTAAGTTTTATCTCTTGAGCAAGACTATAGGTGCTATTGTTTCTTTGATCAGGATGCATATCTCTCATTTTAATTTTAGGGTTTTTTTGTTTTGGGGGGGCCAGGGTCTTACTATGTAGTTCAGGTTGCCCCTGAACTTACTGTGTAGCCCATGCTGCTCTCAAACTTATCAAATCCATGGAAATCACTTCAGTTTTAAATGTTGATTGTCATCGACACTCATATTCATTCATTGTTTCATTCATTTGTTATAGAGTGTGTTAACGCATGTACAAATGTATTCACCATTTTCAATTACTGGTTATCTAACAAGAACTCTTTGGTATAAAAAACTGTGAAGCTGTATTGTGGTCAGAGAATGTAGACGTCGTGTTTTCACAATATCAATATATTCTTGTCTCTTTTCATGTTGCTAACTTTACAGATAACCCTTTGGTGTTTTTAAAAAGTAGTTTTTTTGCTTGTCATTTTAATGTTTTGTGTTTACATACCTAGTAAATATTAAACGAAACTTACTGGAATATTTTTCAAATGGTATGTGTTTTTATTTGTGTATCTCTTCTTGCTTGACAAACTCTTGTAGGATAGATTGAAAGTATGGATATTTCTGGAAGCATGAAGTTCACATAGGTGTGTTTGTGTTTTACTTTTTGGCATTACTGTTAAAGTAACAAATGATGATGGCTAAACTGGAACACTGAGAATAGAGAATAGGAGATAAATGTTAAAATACTTAGGAAATACATGTAATAAATATGAAAGATGAAGTTTAGTTTTTATTTTGTGATTAAGAGCGAATAGTGTAATTAAACATATGATTTAGAGCAGGGATTGACAAAATCTGGTCCACAGGCTAATTCTGACTTTGCATCCATTATTGTATCGCTCCATAACTAAGAATGGCTTTATGTTTTTAAAATATTTAAAAAATTAAGCAAATTTTTGCTATCTCTTGACATATGAATACTATATAAAATTCAGATTTGTTTCCATAAATACAGTTTTTTATATGGCCCTGCTCATTACTTTACAGTTGAATTGAGTAACTGTGACAGAAACTGTGACCCGTAAGGCCTAATATATTTACTATTTGGCTGTTAAAGCATACATTTTCTAAATCTTGCTGAGGACAACCCTCTTTTTCTTCTTCTTCCTCATTTACTATTAATTGTTCATAACAATTTCTTATGGAACTGTTTAAATAATACTTCCGTGTATAAGTGCATGAATGAAGTCCTGTTCATGACAATTTCTGAACATATTGAAATCCATTTTCCATGTACATTTTTTAATTTTGGTCTTTAATATATCAGTATTGAATGCTTTTAAAATAGAGGTCCATTTGATGTTGAGTATACTGCTTAATCATTGGCTTTTCCTAAATGCTTTTCAGAGAGCCTTGGCCATTATTATTATTAAATTGTAATTTAAAGTGATGATTTCATATTTCTACTGTTATGCTTGTGTTTTCCATTGAGATTTTCCTATTTCCATGAACTCAAATTGCAATTTAAATAAATTAATTGCTAGAATCATTTTGAAAGCAAATCCTCTTAGGTTTTTGGATAGGATTTTGGTTTTCTAAAAGATTAGACTTCAGAATTGATTTTCTTTTCTTATGAAGTCATAGATTTTAATTTCTTTTAACTGGATTATAAAGTAGAATTATAGAAAAACAAAGATTCTTGAAAAAAATCTGAACATATGTGTGTAGGTAGAGAAGATTCTGTCCGTTGTAGTCATGCACGTGAGCTGCCCTATTCGACAACAGATAGATTTTGAATCATGAGAAATTGTAAATGTTTTCATAACATTGTCCTGCTGGATAATCAGGAAACCATGTCTGACCCATTCTTATGAATTCAAGATAACTAGTTTATTTTGGTGTGTAGTTGTCTTTTCTCTGTGTCTGTATCTTATGTGTCTTACATTTACAATTCTGATATTCATCGTCTGACAAATTATAAAATGTTAATTTTTAGTAATTTAGTTTACTGCTTCTTCATGTAGTTGCTGCTTGTACACGAATACAATGAATGCCAGAAGGTGGACCACTAATGGAAGTTGCCATGAAAACAAGCAAATACATTTGTTTTAACACTTATTAGCAGCAAAGCACTTTGTTATACTTTATATTATTATTTAGAAGGGTGATATATTTCAGATGAACTTCTTAATCTGGTAGCATTATGTCCAAACAGAATGTTTATTTAAGCCATTGTGTGTCACTTTAGATCTGAGAAAAGGAGCCTACCACTCTGTTGTATGGCACGTACAGGTCTTGTAATTATCTTACAACTACTCATAGGAAAATTTATAATTTTTATTATAATCAATTGATGATATATATGTACTTAGTTCTATTATCAAAGAATAGTTAGAAGTGATACCTGCTCGTTGATTCATTACTTAAAACCCTTATCAACACAACATTTTTTTAGTCATACTAAGCATTTTTTATTTTATTTCATTTATATTGAGGGAGGATTGAACTTCAGATTCTGTGACATAAATTTTATAGCAATTTGAAGATGTAAATTTGCTTTGTCTTTTCCTTTGTGTTTTTTCTAGTGTCTTAAATGTTCCTTCTCTTTGGTTATCCTTCCTTTTTTCTTACTTTTGTATTCACAAAAACGAAAAAAAAAATGGTCACTTCGGAATGTCAGTCGTTGTTCAGACAGCAGTTAATAATTGTTCTTCATGGAGTTTCATAGTCCAAGAATAGTCACTTTTAAAATACATTCCTAAGTAGTTTGTTAATAAAAATAATTAAATTACCAAATTCTCAAAATGAGTTATCATTTTAATAAATTAGAAATGATTTAAGAATGTCTTTTTTAAAATGTCACTTATGATCAATTTCATTCCACTAAGATTTTAGGGACTGGAAAGAAAAGTATGCAACAAGGCATGCCACAACTATACTCCATCCTCATGGAGATAACTGTGTTGTTAGTGTGTGGAGACACTGTCGGTATTGAGGCAGGCTTTGTAGCAATGTTAATGTCAGTAAAGAGAACTTGAGTTGGACTAATAATAGTCATGAACAGGAGATGATGATGGAAATACAAATAATGAAAATTAATTTTACACTGTTAGAAATGCCCCCTTATAGTAGGTACAGAAGTACATCAGTAATTTCATATCATTCAACTTAATACATTCACTATCAATGTCTATTAGAATAGATGGCATAAATGGTAAATATTTAAAAAGAAGAGCATAGCTGAAAGGGTTTAGAAAAGGGTGAATGACATTAGCTTGGAGGGATTTTATGGAGAAAGTAGATGTTTTCTAATACCAAATTCTGCATGCTATTTAGGATCCAGGCCAAATCCTGTTTAGTGTAAAGCTTTACTCAACACCTAAGTTTAGAAAATTGTTATATGATAAGAATGAAGAGCCTATAGTACCTGTTTCACCTAATTTTGTTGGTTTTGTAGAGCATGTCTCTGATATCATGTAATAAAAGTACAGTAAGAATAAAAGTACAGTTATAGCTCTGTGCTTCTGCTAAACCAGAATATAGTCAGCCTCCTACATAAAAAAGTTCTACCCACAGCAGTGTTTTCTTTTGCCTTCTCACTATCTGTTAAAGGCATGTAATAGCCCCACCCTATGGCTTGCCCACTGATTGCCTTAGCTGCAGGGGGCTATAGGACTCGTATTACTCCCTTGTGAGTTATATTATCATTTTGTTTTCAAAAGACTGTTTTTAAAAGATGTTTTTGAGTATGTTACATGTAAAAGGATAGATTGGTTTATAGCAGGTCTTGTTTAGGGAGTATTTGTACTGATTGAACTCCTGCCATTGTTGAAATCTTAGGTTTATTTCATGGGCTCTTCTCTCCAAATGTACTGCACTACTGTAGAGTAGGAATATTATGTCACATGTCTTTGTATCCTTTTCTTTAAAAACTGATAAACTGAAAGTTGCCTGTTAAAATGGTGTGCCATGTAAACAGATGGCATTACACAGATAGTAGGTTAAGTGTTTAGGAAATACATACTGATAATATTTAAAGGAAAGTAAGAGCAGTTGTCCATAGTTGATTGAACCAGTTCCTTTTTTGGGTGAATGTGTGGATTGTTTTCAGCATTTGCTTTTGTAAATATTAGATCCTCTATATTTTTATACATAGGTCTTCAGTCCTTTATCTGAAACCTATTGGGGAAATAGATGTTTTAGAATTCACAATTTTTCAGTATTTAAAAATGTTGTGATAAATGTTCCAAAATTACGAAACACTTAGTGGACATAGTACCTGATAAACATGCAAGTTAGTCTTTCTAATGGAAAACGTGTGATTATTCACACTATTGTCTCAATAAAAATTAAAAATAGCTTCTTATCAGTGAGGTTACATTTTGTTGCCACATGACTTCTAAGTTAGAATATTGCTTTTGGTTTGATTTTTCTGGATCAAGAGAAAGAACATTTATAGTTTTATTAAATATCACCAAATTTCTTTCCTTGGAGTTATACCATTTTCTACTCTCACCATAAATATCTTTCCTAATCTTGCCATCCTCTTGCCTAGTCTTTCTGCTAGTGTATTGCTAGACTTTTATATTATGCCAGGAATTTTTTTTTAAGTTAAAAGTTGAATCTCATTTTAGTTTTACAAAAGACATTTTAAAAGATGAGAATGTGTCTTAGTTAATTTTCTTGTTGCTGATACA
>NW_004955430.1:9771115-9798615 GCF_000276665.1 Chinchilla lanigera | reverse complement strand
ATTTTAAATGTTTCTTAGGAGTAAGAGCATTGCCAGTTATTCTCTGAGATGCTTTAATTTTTATAACTATATAATGATGAAATTGGTTAGGTTTGGTAGCAATAGGAGGTAAGAAGGGCTTTAATTTGTCAGCTAAATGGGTGCTAAATAACCCAAACAGAAGTAATGACCCATCTGAGACTAAGAGGTTCATTTTGAAAACAGTACCTTTTCATTTTAACCTCATTAACTGTTTGAAATTTATTCTATTTTCAGATATTTAAAAATTGTTATTTCACTTCTGATTATAAAGTCATATTCTAAGATTTTAGGTTAACTTGGATTAAAATAGCCCATAATGTTCCCTTCTATCAATTACTGTATTCTAGTAAAGATTCCTACTGTTTTTGTTTTGTTTTGCTTCCTAAAGCCCCCTGCTGCTGTTGATTACACCTAGATCTGCTACTGATTGGAACTGTAAAAAGGCAAAGATAGTGTGGCTGGTTGCTGAATCATTTAATTGTAGAATTAATAAGAGGTGTTCTCCCTGGGACCTAACAAATAATGACACTAGAATATTATTTATAAAGTGACCAAGAAATACTTTTAATGATATTTTAAGGTGTGAAACTTACTTATTTGTAATATAGTAGAGGAATACCAGCAGCTGGATTGAATAACCATGGACCCTAAAGAGAGGAAAGAGAAAGGGATGAGAAATCCAAAGAATTAATCCCAAAGAATTAAAGAATTGTTTAATACAATAATTATTGTTCCCTAGAAATTGAATGCTGTTTTTTAATAAACGTAAAGCAAAGGGGCAACTATATCAATAAAAATGTTAATTCATAGTTGAGAACTTGGATAATAAAATAACAAAAATTTCAGAGTTAGATTTTATTTATAATTGAGGTTATGGGGCTGGTGATATAGCTTAGTGACCCAAGCACCTGCCTGGCAAGTGCAAGTTTGTGAGTTCGATTTCCAGTACCAGAAAAAAAAAACAAAAACAAAAACAAAAAACAGTTATAATTGAGGCTATGTTTGTAAGACTAATGGGCAATATAATATGAAGTTGTACAGAACTTAAGCACCTATGAGTAGATTATTTATAAATTTGAATTTTTAGATACTATTTCCATGATAGGATTATAATGATAGTCATGAGTGTTTTGCACAGCACTAACAAATCAAGAATAATTATCAGTGCAAGGAATGGTGGCACTCTGGAGGCTGAGGCAGGAGAATTGCCATGAATTCAGCTATCCTGGGCTACATAGTGAGACCCTGTCTCAAAACAAAACAAAACCATACAAAACAAAGACTATTAGCTTGTACCCTCCCTTCAGAATTTGGATAATTGGTCTCTGCCTACTTAGGAATTATTGGAGGTGGAGTGATTATGCTTCTGTATATTTAATGATAATTTATACTACTGCTGTTCCTCTTTCTGTTCATTGTAATTAATTGCTTGTCCTAGTATAGATATTTCAGTTTGCTAGGTGTGAGATACATTAGTGGTTTAAGTAATTTGTTTAAAATTAGGTACATCTTTGAATTGGAGAAAAGGCAACCTTTTATGATATTTATTAAAGCATTTTGATCAGGGGAATTGGATGTTCTTAGGAATGTAGATGATTGGAAAGACATTAAACCAGTTAGAAAGTTTGTGTGAAGGACTAAGCAGAAAATGAATGCTTTAATTGAGATGGTGGCAGTAACAACAAAATGGAATTTAGTGTTGGAGTCTCTTATATTGGTGACTAAATTGTCAGTAAACTTTGAAGAAATAGTAAAACTTCATTGACTAATGAATGTTCTCACTTTCTTAATTAATACGCCATTGAATGATGGGCTTCCTGAAGGCAAACACTTTTCATTTTTGTGGTCTTGGGATATGACACTATATGTTGTTCATTGGCCTGCTAGGACTGCTTAAAAATAGTACCACAAACTGAGTGCCACAGTTTTGGTGGCCAGAAATCTGAGATCCTGATGTCACAGGGTTGATTCCTTCTGTGGTCTGAGAAGGAGAATCTGTTTAGGATTCTGTTTGTAGATGTTTGTCTTTCCTTCTGTCTTCACACTGTCTTCCTCTGTACATGTCTAAATTCCCAAATTTGGGAACAGTTCATTTTCAATTAGATCTTACTCATACTGACTTTATTCTGACCATATTAACTCTATGAAAGCCTTATCTTCCAATAAAGTCACACTCTGAGCTACTAGGAGTTAAGACTTAAACATTCAAATTTGTCAGG
Source organism: Chinchilla lanigera (assembly GCF_000276665.1). Lineage (NCBI taxonomy): Eukaryota > Metazoa > Chordata > Mammalia > Rodentia > Chinchillidae > Chinchilla > Chinchilla lanigera. The sequence continues at coordinate 9,796,375 of NW_004955430.1, read as the reverse complement.
GAAGAGTATAAAAGCTTTGCCTGAAGTTGGTGTAGTTCATAGGTCAGGAGCTACACAAAATCAAAAATAAATACTATCGTTCTACAGTTTGTGTTAGTATAGGGTCTCACAGTTATTTGTCCCTTTGTTCTGAATGTTATGGAATAATTTTAACCTAAATGTATTATCTTTCAATTGTATTGACAGTTCGGTAACTAATCATTGTATTGGTTTCCATCTAGTGGCAGAAATGGGAGATAAAGGACTGAATTTGAAAAGCACAATTTAAATCTCTTATCGCTCCTCCTCTTATTTCACTATGTTTGGAACAATGTAAATCAGTGCCCCCCTCAGCACCCACACTTCACAAGTTTTGAAAAAAAAATATCCAAATATTACTGAAAACAATTAGATTACATTTATATTGCTGTTGGTGGGGGACTTTTGTGTAAAATTTTGAAGAGGTAAGTTATGTCTCTAGAACAGTTGATTTAAAACTGTTATCCTGGGACTAATGGCTCAGCATTAACTAGGAGGTTAAGGATAGCGACTGGAAAAAAAAAGATAGCAACTTGGCAGCTGCACTTACGGTAAGTTAAGAGCGAATAGCAGAAGTCCATCCGAATAAGGGGTCTAGGAGGTTCTGATGTATATATGAATATTTGACAAGTACAGGACTAAATATGGGAACAGTATCTAATTTTAGAGCTTCAAGTAATTATAGAATCATATGTAGAGATGTGTTTTTTCCTTCCTAATATTCTTTTGTTTGTAATATTTGATACTGGGAATTTTTTTTCTTTTTTTTTTTTATTTATTTGTTTGTTTGTTTGAGACAGGATCTCACTATGCAGTTCAGGCTGACCTTGAACTCACTATGTAGCTGAGACTGGTCTGGAACTCACGTTAATTCTCCTGCCTCAGCCTCCCGAGTGCTGGGATTATAGGTGTGAGTCACCATGCCTGGCTCAGTTTTTATTTTTTGTCAGTACATGTTTGCAGTACATAATGATTACATTCCTGGTAGGAAATTGGTACACATCTACACTATATCCTAATTCTTTTCTCATTAGCTTCACTTCTCTCTGCTCTTCCTTCCCTTAATCTCTTTATCCCCCTCCTATTTGCAAAAGATCTATCTCCCAGTTTTCTATTACCTGTTTTAGTTCGTTCTTTATTTGTATTAAGCTTCTCATAGAAGAGAAGCCATGTGATACTTAAGTGTATCCATTTTATTAGCAGTGACTCAAGTTTATCCTTCTCTAGGGCATAGTAGTACTCCATTGTAAAAATACGGCACACTCCATAAATTTGCATGTCATCCTTGCACTGGGGACATGTTAATTATCTTTGTATCATTGATATTTTGATATATGTGCTCCTGAAGTGAGCACTGGTACTGAGATTTTTTGTTTTAGTTTTGTATTTTAAATGGAATTTATAGTAAAATGGACTTTTGTGCGTACAAATCTAGAAATTTGACACATGCATACATGCTCATAACTACTACAGTGAGCATAGAGAACAGTTCCATCATCGTACAGATTCCCTCACTCTGTTTTGGCCACAGCTTGTCCCTATTCCTAACCTCTGAAAACTGCTGATTGGTGCTTTACTTCAGTTGTTTTTCTTTAAGAATATTATGTAAATAAAATTCCACAATGTGGAACCTTGGAGAAGCACAATGCCTTTGAAATTTCATCCAAATTGTTGTGTTTATCAGTAGCTTTTTCTTTTTCTACCAAATTGATATTGATAATTGATCAGGAAAGCCACCACCAATTATTGCATTATATTTATGAGAAATCATCAACCTCTTTGGTTTATTGTGGGTCATTCTTGAAAGTTTTATGTATGTGAACGAAAATACAAATCTTTTCCCCATCTCCAAATGGTAACATAGCACCTTGCTATTTTCACTTACTCTTTATAATCTGGAACTATTTCTGCATCAGTGCATCATTCTCTTATCTTTTCCTTATTCTTCTTTTTAATAGCTATACAGTAATTATGTAGTATGGCTATACAATAATTTATTTAACCCATCTCCAGTTGATGGAAATTTAAGTTGGTTCACTAAGTTTTGCTATTATAAAAATTCAATAGGAAATATTCTAGTATAAATATCTAATTTAAGTATATTCTTGATGTAAGTTCCTAAGAATATAATTTTATGGTAAAAAGGTGTATGTATCTATCTGTCTATGAACATCAGTGAAAAAATTCTCAAATCAGCAGGATATTGACAGGATTATTCATCATGACCAATTGGAATTTATTGTTTGAAGGCAAGGTTGGTTTTCATATGAACATCAATTAGAGTAATGTACCATATTAATATAATGAAGGGAAAATATATGATGATCTCAACTGATAGAGAAAAATTTTGAACAAGCTTAGAGAAAAGTATCTCAACATAATAGAATCTACATATGAGAACCCACAGCAAACATCATACTTAATGCTGGAAGACTGAAAACTTTTCCTCTATCAGTAAGAATAAAGATGCTGACTTTCACTACTTCGGTTTGTCATAATCCTAAAAGTTGTAGCCAAAGCAGTAAGGCAAGCAAAAAACACAAGAGGTGTACAAATTGAAATAAATACAACTGAAATGATGTCTGCAGATGATTTGATTTAATATCTTTGAATGGTATGATATGGTTTGATATCTTTGAAAGAATTCACCAAGAATTCCTTCCAAATTTTTTAGACCAGATTCCCTCCAAATCTTTTAGACCTAGTAAATGGAATTAGCAAAGCAGCAGCATACATATCAACACAAAAATCAGTTCCTTTCCTAACACTAACAAAGAACAGTTGGAACAGGAAATGTAAAAAACTACTCTATTTGCAGTAAGATCAAACAGAATAAAAGACTGCGTATGGTGGCACATATTGGTAGTCTTAGCTTCTTAGAAGGCTGAGGCAGGAAATTTTCTTGAGGCCAGCCTGACAACATAGAGAGAGAGACCTTGTCTCAAAAAAGAGTCCTTTTAGGAAGGGTTTATAGCTCAGCTGAGAGACAGGAGAGTTTAGCATATACAAGTTGCTATGTTGATCCCAGGCACTTTAAATAAACAAACAAACAAACAAATAATAAAAGAAGATAGGAAAGAATTCACCAAGAGAAAAATTTATGTAATAGAAATATAAATCATTGGCAAAAGAAACTAAAGAATACATAAATGAATAGAAACATCTCATATTCGTGGAAGACTTCATAAAATGTTAATTCTGCTTAAAGAAATTTATAGATTGAATGCAAGTCCTTTAAAAAATCTCAGTGATGTTTTTGCAGAAGTAGAAAAGCTATTCTGAAATTCATTTGGAGTCTTAAGAAATCCCCAGATTGCCAAACAGTTTTGACAAAAGACAAGACAGCTGGAGGATTCACACTTTTTTATTTCAAAACTTATTACAAAGCTATAGTGATCAGAACTGTGATTCCAGCATAATGACCAACAGAGATTCAGGGATGTAGTAACAGCCTAGAAGTAAACCCTCACAGATAAATCAAGTGATTTTGATGAGGGTATCAGAGTCATTTAATGGAGAAAGGAGAATATTTTTAACAGGTGGTGCTGGTAAAACTGGGTATCCAAATACAAATAAAGAAAATGAACCCTTACCTAACAATATATACAAAAATTAACTCAAAATGGATCAAAGCTCTAAGTATGACATAATGCGACACATTCCTAGAAGATAATTTAAAGAAAAAACTTCACATCATCATGTGTGCAGTGATTTCCTGAATATATCAACAGAGGCACTGGAAGCAACAAAAAAGATAAACTGGCCTGAAATTTGGACATCAGGAGAAACTACCAAAAGTAAAAGGACAACCCAAGAATGAAGGAAATATTTGAAACTCAAATGTCTGATAAGGAATACTTACATGAATTATATAGAGAAGTTGTAATTTTCTCCAAAGAAAATACACAAGTGGCAATAAGTGCGTGAAGAGATGCTCATCAGCAGTAATGGTTAGGGAAATGCAAGTCAGTGCTATACAGAGATGCCACTTCACACCCATTATTTCCACTACTACAGAAAACAGTGACAGTTGACAAGGATGTGGAAAAGTTGGAAATCTTGTGCACTGTTGGTGGGAATGCAAAATGGTATTGCCACGGGGAAGCATTATGATGCTTCCTCACAAAAATTAAAATGGTATGTCCATATGATGCAGAGTTTTAGATATTTTTGTTGTTCTAATAGAACACCTGAGGCTGAGTAAGTTATAATGAAAAACTTTATTTTGCTTATTGGTCTGGAGGCTGGCCAGTCCAAAAGCAAGGGGCTGTTGCGGGGCTGGGAATTTAGCTCAGCGGCACAGTGCCTGCCTGGCAAGGGCAAGGTCGTGAGCTCAATTCCTGGTACCAGAAAAAAACAAACAAAAAATACACACACACACACACAAAAACAAAAGCAAGGGGCTGCATCTGATAAAAGCCACTGTTAATTCTACCTGGCTCCCAGAGGAAGATGCGAGAGAGAAAACTAATTTAGATCTGAGAGAGCAAAAACCCAGGTTTGAGAAAAGGCATTAATCTACTCATGATTCAAGTACTTCTACTATACTTGCCTCCCAACACTGCTGCAGTGGCAATCAAATTTCAGCCTGAGTTCTGGAGATCACTAAACCATATTCAAATCATAACATGCAACAGTTCCAATTCTGGTAGAGATAATTTGTGTATCCATGTTCACAGAAACATTCACACTGGCTGAAATGTTGAAGCAAACCAATCAACAAATTATAGTATATACATACAGTGGACTATTATTTAAGCTTAAGGAAGGAAATTCTGACGTATACTATAGCACAGATCAACCTGGAGTTATTATGTGAAGTGAAATAAACCAGTCAAAAAAAGAAAAATACTATGCAATTGAACTTATATGAAATACTTAACAGTAGTCAAAATCAAAGAAGATGGAAATTAGTGATTGGAATAAAGGGAATGGGGAGTTAGTGTTTAGTGGGTACAGAGTTTCAGTTTCATAGGGGGAAAGCAGTTACAGAGATGGATGGTGGCAATGGTTTCCAAACATTATAAAAGTGTTCAATGCCTTTGAATATACACTTAAATAGATATAATAGTTTTGTGTGCATTTTATCACGAGAAAATAATTATTAAAAATTGCATTTGTCCCTCTGTATCCTTATGGAATTAGTTCACGTACTTTCTGCAGATACCAAAATCTGTGTATCCTCAAATTTTTTTCTAAGTGATGCAGTATTTGCATATAACTAACACATACCCCCCTTCCTACTTTAAATCATCTCTAGTTTGCTTTCACTGCCTAGTCCAAAGTAAATGCTACCCATGGTTGGGGGAAATCTACAAATGCAGAACCCATGGATATGGAGGACTGGCAGCTTGTACGTACTCATAATTTTGACAGCTACTTCCAGATTTTCTTCTGTGCAGATTATACAAATTTATGTACTTTTGAGATAGAAAGTTGTTGCAAAATGTGTTATTTTAAAAGATCCAGCAGTGTTAAAGCATTATATTTTTGAAGGCTATATCTATACTATGCTAAAAAAAAACAAACATAAAACTTCAGCTAATGTCTTTCAAAAAAAAGTAATGTACATGAAAGATTCCTTCAGAGTTTCAAGTCATATTATATTTGAGAAACTTCTTTGTTTTTGTTTTTTTTCCTGTGCTGAGAATTGAACTCATGACTTTGTGCTTGCCAGACAGGCGCTGTGCCACTGAGCTAAATCCCCAGCCCCTTATATTTGAGAAACTTCTTGTTCTGTATATTAAAGATAAGAGTGAAGTTTTTCTCTACTAATCTGAAGTAAATCTATACTTAGCCATTAAAAATTAATTTTTACATATGGTGAAAAATCTTTGAAAAATTTTTGGTTTACTGTCATTGGTTATATGGGCAGGTCGTGAAGGTGGGAATTACTGAGATACTACTTATGTAGTTTAAAAATATATGACTTTTAGTAAATGCCATTATGTTTCTAATTAAAACTCTTTTTAAGTTTTTTATTTACACAAATCTTTTTCTTGGTTTATTTCATGTTAATCATTTGATAATTTACCATGAAGTTGCAGTGAGATCTGGAGCATTAGTTTCGTGTGTGTGTGTGTGTGTGTGTGTGTGTTTAAAAACACTATTTCTCCTTTCAACTTTTCTTTTTACACTCTGTTAACTTAAAACTACTAAACAGATTTTTATTTTAATCTTTGGAACAAAAAAAATGTTCTCTTGGGCTGATACCAGTACTTTGTATGCCAAGTTACAGACCGGAGTCTATTTTTATAGGCCAAGATAGAAACCTCTTGAAAACCAGAGTTTATAATGGAAACATTGACAAGCCCTTAACTATCACAGAACACATGGCACTGCTGAAATCATAAGGTACAAGGAATCAGATTTCACATTCAAGTGAACATTGAATTTTTCAGCAATTAAATTGTCAGATGCCTTTCAACTAGGATTTAAAAAACATCAAGCTTTGGTGAGGCCATAAAAACACATCAGGTGCACCTGATTACTGCCCTCTGAATGTTTGTACCTCAGCACTCTGACAGTGAAGAATATATGAATATACCCAATGGGTGGTAGTCTGGTGAATGGATTTGGTTAGAGAGAAGTATGTGAAATTTCTTCTCTCTGAATTTAATTTTTCATACAACCCTGAAAATCCTGAATGTTTTTGCATATGGGTTATTACATGCATGTTCCAGGCATTATTTTTTAAAAAGTAGGTAAATGAGTCAATTCCATCTTCATTTTAGTAACAGCACTAGAGAATGTTTATGATTTATATTATTACCATAATTAGGAAAAATTGATACTGAGTAGGTAAGTATGTTAAAAACATAATTTTTTGTTTGTCTCAGAGGGAGGCTATTCAAGTTTAAAAAAAAATAGAAGTAACCTGCAGAGACCGTATTTGATTACTCACCTTTACGTAAAGAAACGTCATTAAAACAACACCCTTGACTTACTGAGGTCCTTGAATTATTATGCTTGGTTTTTCTTTAATTGAAACAGGATGATTTCTCCTGCTATTAATGAGTGTTTGCCCTCAGTTAACACTGAATAAATGGTCTTACAGTGTAGTAATTCCTTTAAAAGGCAATAGTCCCTTAAATCCTGTCAGGTGCCAATTGGGAAAATGGTTAAAATGATGTAAGATATATATTTAATTTGAATGTTCCTGAAGGTTGTATTGTCACACTTAAAACACCAACATTGTCTCTTTTCTTTCTTTCTGCATTTTCTTATCTTGTTAAATGCTAGGTAGAAGCAGAGGTGTTATGTCAGATATGCTAAATCAGAAGCATTCTGAAGTGTTAGAGGAAATCCAGTATCTTGTGGGAAGATAATGAAGTGATAGTTTGTTGCTACTGATTTTGCAGGTCTTGTGGAAAGGAAAAGGTAAAAAGATGTTAATTTTGAATCTAAATCAGCTTTTATTTTCTGGTTTAAATTTTTTAAACACTGACTTATATACAGATTTAATAAGATGTAGGCAGCACAATATTTGCTGACCAGATATGCATCTTTTAATGTATTTGATTGGCTTTCTATTAACGAAGGGAATATGGACACTTGAACAGTTTAAGTCTTTTGGATCTGTGATTGAATTACTGTCACATATGTATCAGAGACAGTGCTTTTGTATTCTGAAAAACTCATAAATGCAAGCTATCAACTTTTGGGCAGTTGTACTAATTCTAGAATAGGGAACTTAATTTCCATATCAAAATGGGTGGTTCTTTTAGTTTCTTGACCTATTTTTTAAACTTACCAATACTTTGTACTTAGTTTATATTTAGTGTCCCATTTGCCTCACTTTGCCATTGCAGTGGGAAACCTCATCAAAGGTTTCAGGAGATACAGCGCTGATTTTGATTATGTAAGGTTAAAAAGAGAATCAGCTTGGTTTTTTTGTTTGTTTGTTTTTGGTACCAGGAATCAAACTCAGGACATTGCGCTTGCCAGGCAGACACTGTGCTGCTGAGCTAAGTCCCCAGCCCCTAGCTTGGGTTTTAGAAGGACTGCTTTGTTAAGGTTCAAATTTAAGTGCAATGAAAGTATATATGTATTACATAGAGAGAAACAGACACATAGTCAGACTCCCTAGGATTACAGATTTGTCTGCTTTCTAAATTATTCTAGAAGCCAAAGTTTAACAACATATGCATGGTACTTTGAGAAACCAAAATCCAGAAGGATTAAGAGCTGACTAAACTTTCTCTTTCATAATTCACATATATAGTTGAGAAGGTTGTTAATCACTAAATACTTATTGATACATCAAAATCCTTTCTATACTGACTAAGTTATTAAATTTAATCCAGTCATCACCAGCAGTTTCTGACTGAAACACTTTTTAGGGTTATGTTTTTAATCAGTCAAAGGAGAGACTTAGATTTTACTTTGTCTTTGTTCCTTGTAATACAGAATTTGAGTTGGTTTCCCCAGATCATTTACATGTTCCTCCTTCTCCTCTTCTTTTTCGCCACTCTTGAGTTGACGTGCTAATCACTAGGATAGGAACTCTTTAACTTCAGTAGCTGTTGGTATGCAGGAAACTAAGTTTTGAATTTAGTTAATAAAACTGATACTTTTAAATAGAGTTCCAGGCAGATGTTTTGCTTTATTTGTATGTTATCACTAACAAGCAAAATAAGTTACTCCCTTATTTTTAAATATTGTTACCTCTCTATTATAAGGAAAAACAGATTTAGTTATTACTAGATTGTCAAAAAGGAATTTGAGAAATAATTATTTGAAACTGAGAACTCGGGAAAGTAATTGGAAACAAAATCTGTCCACTTAGTTTTTAAGAAAGTGCAAGTATTCCACCTCAAAAGATCTGACCACTGTGTGAGACTGAAGTACACTGGAATACATTTATGGAATGAGACAGTAAAGAGCTGAAAGAGAAGGGGATCCTTCTTCCGATACTTCTTTTTTTTTTTAATTTTTTGTTTTTTTGGTTTTTTTGGGGGGGGGGCGGGGCGAGGGGCGGTTTTCTGGTACCGGGAACTGAACTCACGACCTAGAGCTTGCCAGGCAGGAGCTGTGCCACTGAGCTAAATCCCCAGCACCCGCGTACTTCTTTTAAAATGTATTTTCTCTCCTATCACTTAAGTATAATATGGTTACTCTTGTTAAAGCCAAAGGAAAGAGCTCTAGTTTCCTTTGCTGAAGAATTCAGTTGTGAACTCCCTACCCCACCCCTGTTGATGTCTTTGTATATTTGTATATTTGTTTGTCCTTCTCTTTCTAGGTTGAATCAGTTTTTACTCATGTTTAAAGAAAAGATTTGTCAAAACTAAAAACACATAATAATCATTCATCTAAATCATCTTCTTTTCTGAGATGTCACTCTAGCATTCTTGATATAGGGGAAAGAAACTCGCAACCTGAATGATGTCTGGGGCAAGTTCATGTTTTCTAAAATCGAAGAATGAATTGTAGGAACAATGGAGGTTTAAGAGCAGAATATATTTACTGAGGGAGAGAAAGCTTCTGTCCGAGAGAGGAACAGAGGGGGCCCAAGTGGGTTGCCCAGGGAACCTGCCTTTTCCAGGGATTTTTATAGAGCAAAACCAGGAGGTAAAGCTGGTCCAAGGAGAGGTGGGGTGGGTGGGAAATCACGAGATGGGCGTGAAGTGGAACAAAACTATGGTCAGCCAATAAGAATTGTTCAGGTAAAAGTGATTAAATCGGGATCAAATGGGGAAGGGAGTCACATAGCAAACAGGCATGAATAGAAAACAGGGGCTTTTCCTGTAAGGGGTTGGGTCAGTGACTCTTTAGTGTGATCGCTACCTATTTAGAATGTCAATCCCTGATGTCCATCCCTAGGGAGGTATGTGGGTGCATTTGTTTCATCTTCTGTCTTGAGATCTGGCCCTCTGCAAGTATGTCTCCATTTGCAAGGTATCTTGTCTCCCATACTGGCTCCTTGCAGGGCCTGACCCTGTCTGACTGCCTATAATATTTCTGTCTAACTCATCTGCCTATAACATTCTGAGCTAACAAGTACATTTTGTGTCATTTTTCCTTCCTCAAATAATAAGTTCCTTCTCTATATCAGCATTGTGCTAGGCATATTTATTGTGCTTTAGCAGTGACAATAAAATATATATATATCTGTAATGTCTGGGAAGGGGTGAACAACACACCATGCAATTCCCTGCTGAAACATATAGCTCTCAGGGATCATAAACCCAGTGTCAGTAAAGAATCAAAAAAGCCAAGTTTAAACTAAGAGAATAATACAGGGGGAATAAATGTAACTCCCAACCTGGTAGATGCCAGTTACTCCAAGTTCATGTTCCTTAAAATCGAAGAATAAATTCTAAGGAACAACAGAGGTTAAAAGTAGGAAAAATTATGCTCACTTCGGCAGCACATATACTAAAAAAGAATAGGAAAAATTTATTGAGAGAGATAGCTCCTGAGGCACAGGAAGGAACCCCAAAGTGGGTTGCCTTGGGCCCCATTTCACAGAGGAAATTTTATAGAACAAAATCACAAGGTGAGTACTAAATCATGAAGTGGGTACAGAATCATGAGTTGGGTACCATGTGTGTCAAAACTATGATTAATCAGTAAGATTACAAGTATAGCTGCATAGAGAATATTGATCTAGTAGAGAAGCAGGTCATATAGCAAGTGCACATGGAAAGTACAAAGAACTTTTCATGAAAGGATGGATCATGTGGTCCTGGTCACCCACCTGGGGTGACTGATGTCTATCTAGACTTTATTGGGTGATGTAATACTAATTATAGTATAATCTTCAATTTATTGCTCATTCACTGGGGAAGCATGTAGATCTGGCCATTCTGGCTTTATCTTGAGGCCTGGCCTTCAGCAGATGTGCCTGTAGCTAGAGTTGTAATGTGTTTTCCTCTTCTGCACTGACTCCCTTGAGGGCCTAGCTCTGCCTGAGTGCCTTTAATATTTCTAGCTGTCTATAATAACAAGACAGTTTATTTGAAGGTAGAGAAAAAGGGGAAAGAGAGAGAGAGAAATTATAGCTACCTACTGTGGAGGAGTAGGAAGCATTTGAATTAGAAATATGATTCCTGTCTGGGGCCTTTTTATTGAGATCTTGTCCCATGTAGGCTCTTGGAATCTGATTGGCTCTATGGCTGTGTTTCATCCTCCTCTTGGATTTCTTCAGCTCACATGACCCTTCCTGTTTTTTGGTGCAGGATAGGACTATGGGTAGAGGTTTAGAAACAAGTAGTTTTGGGTTAAATATTAAGTAAAGGGTTTTATGTTGATCGTGCCACTTGAGATCTTCCTGAGTTTACTGGTAATCAGATAGCATGTCTGGAAAAGCAATTCTTTCTTGCCTTTGGTTGTATTCTTTGAGAATCTTCCCCTTTGACAGTTTGAATTTCTTGGGGTTTTTTTTTGTTTGTTTTTTCCCGGTACTGGGAATCGAACTCATGACCTTGCGCTTGCCAGGCAGGCACTGTGCCGCTGAGCTAAATCCCCTGCCCCTACAGTTTGAATTTCTTAATTCAGGAGCTCTGACCGTGAACAAACCATGTATTTTTCCCTGGATACTTGCTTTTGTCTGTGTATTGGTAGGGTTTTCAGAAAAAATATTAAATGCCCATAAATTTATTTATAGATAAGTGATGAATACTTTTTAGTATGTCTCAAATAGTACATTGTTTTTCCCCCTTGAATTTTAACTTGAAGTTGTCTGCTTTTATTTATTACTTATTTTTGCTAAGTCAACCCATTTCCTTGGCTCATTCCTCACTAAACTTTGAACCCCTGAAGAGAAGATTACTTGATTATTCTCTAATTTACCTATAACTAGCTTTCCAGTTACCATAGTTGTCAGGTGCTTTTTTAAACTAACTGAAAAATATAATGTCTAATCAAGTATACTCTGAGTATTTATAAAACAACTTCACACTTTTCTGTTTACTGAATTCATTGAAAAAACTCATGTTTCAATGAATAGTTGCAAATCTTAATTAAAAAATTTCATTTCCCCCTCTCATACTTTCTCTTCCTCTTAGCTTTCCACCTCCTACTATAATTAGCCAGCATTAATAGCAAATGTTTGCTTTAGGTAAAATTTTCAGAACATTTATTTTACTTGTCAAAGGTTAGATCAGGTTGTTGTTTGAATGGGTAATTAAATGCAGCCTAATATGGTCTTGTACTTATATGCGCTATAATCCCATTTCTGTATCCTTTTATGAAAGTTTCTGATCTTCAAGGGTGGCACTTCAAAAGCATTCTGATTTTGTGGAAAAGAAATGTAGCAATTTACTGTGTTATATGATATGAGAATGTCCAAGGCTTCCATTGAAACTGTATATTACATTTCAATACAACACCAGTAGTGCTGTCATACTTTTTACCCTGTATTAAATAAAATAAAGCTGTTGAATTTGCATTTCATATAAAGATTAATGCCGTACTTCTTCACCCTATAGGTAGTCAATGTTTATTTGTTAATGAATGGTTTTAGGTCATATTTATAGTATAATTTTTAAAAACAGTATAATGGAAAACTTATTTCCTATAACTAAAGCTTTATTCCTACAATATACTGCTGTTTTCTTTTAAATCATTTAAATTTGTGTGCCTGTGCAGAATAAGTATAGCATATACTTAATCCTCATATCTAAGAATTATGCTGAGGGGGCTGGGGATTTAGCTCAGTGTCACAGCACCTGCCCGGCAAGCACAAGGACATGAGTGTGATCCCTGGTACCGGAAAAAAAAACACAAGGAAAAAAAAAATTATGCTGAAATGTTTTTAGTTTTTATTGATTTAGTGAATAAACAATTCTTTTCTAAGCTCTTATGTACCAGCAACTTGAACTATAGATGAATAAAGTATGTCTTCTGTCCTTAGGAGAAAAACCAACTGTTTCTGTAAACAGTGGTTGACATTAGAGTGGATTTACCATAAGAGTTGGGTATCTGAATCAAATTGGGGGAAAGGAAATTTAAGGGAAAATCATAGTTGGATAAGAAAATTAGTGTCTGCCTAAGAGTTACAAGGTATCATGAATATATATAGTGAATATTTAAATTTTTAAAATTTATTACAGTGAAAATCACCTTTGGGTGAATTCCCCTCAAAACATTCCCTCCCACCCATTTTATGGTTCAAATACACTTATCACAGTGTTTTGGTCACTTCCTAAAGCAGTTATGGAAATCCTCTTTCTTGTCTTTATGAGGTGAGTTATGATAACAAAAAATGTGGTGAATGCTGCATGCTGCCATTCAAAGAAGGAAGGCTTGTGAAAATACTAAAGATAGGCCTTCCTCTTCCTCATTAACCAGATCTGGCACTGTGTGACTTCTGGTTCTTCCCCCAAAGTTAAAATGACTATGAAACATAAACATTTTGAATTGATTCAGGACACTGAGGTAGCTACAATAGTGCAACTGGACACCCAGGAAAGAGGACATCTAGACCTGCTTCAGAAAGTGGCTAGAAGAATTGGATAAGTATGTTTGAAGCCAGGGGGAGAATTTTGAGGGGAAATTAATGAAAGTGTGTCTTTTACTGTAATGAATTTTTAAAATTTAAACATTCGCCAGGTATTTTGTCACATTTTCTACATGTATGGAAATGCTAAGATGTGTAGTTTGGAATAAATGCAGAAAGATTGTATATGGGAAGCACCAGGAGAAATTTCTTCCTCTTTATATAAAAGTATTGATTGTTTTCCATTGCAAAATCTCGACTTAGTTTTATAAACCCTACCTAGTAAAGTCCCTTTCTATATATCTTGAGCTTAATTACCTACCAAGTTGAGGCTATTTTTTTTTTACCCTTTGAATGGAATCTATCTGTGCTGTATCTTGTCTAAACTCTTGCACACAATGTTTTCTGTACCAAGACGAATCCACCCCTCCTCTAGTCTATTCTTAGGCTGTGTTTACAATCTGCCCTACCTTTTATTTAGTTGAGATTAGTATAACCTTTAAAAACCTAGCTAGTTGTATATCTGTTGTTTTCTGAATAATTTTCCAGGTTTATTACTGTCAGGAAACTGCAACAAGGAATATTGTATAGTTCAATGACTTTTTTTCATAAATATCTTCACACATGATTTATTTAATTCTTGTTAGTCTTGCAATAGATACTGTATTATGTTAAAAATGGACATAATTTGACCTTTATAGTATACCATATTTTATCTAGAATTTATTTTGAAGAGAAGATAATTAAATAAAAGTAAAATGAAATCATGTTTTAAGCTAATAATAATTTACCTATATATTATACCTTATTTATGTTTGTGTGTGTACATTTTAATAAAACTGACTTAAAAGATTAGCCATACGATATTGTCTACTTATGTGAAATAATTAGCCAGATGTTATTACGAATTAATTTCAAACTCCTTTTTTATTATTGAAATAGTGTTTTTTTGTAATATATGTATAGGTATTTGGAAGTTTCAATGGTTAAGACTTATTAAACCAGTTAATTTTCATCATCGCTTTATGACATATTCCCATAATTGGCCTTTAGTTGGTGCTTTTATTATTTACATGTAAAAGATAAACTTTGTAAACCTTGTATGTTATAAAATAATTCATGACATTTACCACCTTTTCAGAAATTTTTCAAAATGCAAATTTATTTTTAAAAACTTTTATTAGTACAGTACTTGTGTGCAGTACATAATGATTACATTCACAGTGAGGAGTTAGTACATGTACATAATACATCTTAAACTTTTAAAGTTGAAATAAAAGGGTTTTTGATAGTTCTTACCTAGTGTATTGCTGTATGTAAGATCAAACCTTTGGTTGAGCATAGTGGTGCACATGTGTAGTCCCAGGTATTTGGGGGCTGTGGTGGAATTTTGGGCATTTCAAGGCAAAAAGAAAAAAAAAAAAAAAGCTAACCTAGTTTCAGACCCAGACTAGGAGTGGATTCTTTTTCTCTAGTGGATAGGCTTGACTTACAGAGTGCAAATAATAAGTTGAGTAAAATACACAGATTTCATGCTGCTTTATGCTTCCCTACTTTCAGTGGGAAAGGGGAGGGTTTTGGCAGAGGGCAAGGTTAAAGATGACAGCTTTCTCTCTTATACAAGTAATGCATGAATAAGTGAAAATGAGTACAGACAACAAAAGTGTGTGTGTGTTTAACTTGTGCACTTCTGCATATGACTTGAGTGGTCTTAGAATCTATTACTCTTCAGAGAACTTGGGCTCTCCTCTCCTTCCTCTGGTTCTGACTGTGAAGTCTGGCGTTTAAGCTGCCTCAGATTTTCTGAAAAGAAATATTGTAACCTATAGGGAGTGGTGTATGTTCCTTCAAAATAATAATTATTTGAAGGTTTTAATCACCTACTTTTGAGTCTGTGTTCTCTTTGGCTGCATGTCTCTCTGTTTCTCTGTGTTGGTAGGGTTGAAATGTGGTCTGCTGCATCTAAGCAAGTATGCTTCCACTGAGCTGTTATCTCCAGCCCTATAGTCTGTTTTATGGGTTCTGCCTTCAAATCATTGACTCTAATCTTAATCTTAATTTTGTGCTAATATGTACTACTAATGTGCACTTGAGAAGTCTTTGAAAACTGATTTAAATTAATACGTAGGATTCAACTAGGTTTCTCTTCATTGTGCTTTAGTGTGACTCTTTAAATATAAAAATTTATCAGGAATACTATAATAGGCAATAAGGGTAACTTTCCTGGAAGATACAGTAGTGAATAAAGTAGACAAGCTCTATTTCATTCCTAGAACTTGTAACAGAGTCATGGTGCATAGAGTCAAAATATAAATGTTTGTAATATGTTAGTGATAAATGCTGTAAGAAATCTAAAGCTGAATAAGGAGATAAAAAACAGGAGAAGTATATATGCTGTATCTGGGACTGTGGCCACCGGTGACTTCACAAACAAGGCAACTTTTGAGCCAGGACATTCGAGGAGAGCATACCTTTGAAGAGTAAGACAACTTTTGGAACAGGGGAAAGTACAAAGGCTCCCTGGAGCAAGTACTTGCTAAGCACATTTGAGGAACTATAAAAAACTCTGAGTGAAAAGGGGGAGACTTGTAGATAAAAGATAAAAGCACTACCTAGGAGCAAGATCCTGTAGGGATTTATGGAGATATTTACTTTATTCTGAAATGATATGCTGTGGGAAAGTTCTGAGGAGAAGAGAAGACAGGTGCTGAGTAAAATGTTGCTTGGCAGCTGAGTTAAATGGATCACTTAGGGCACAGGTGGAAACAGGAAGCTTATTGGCTGCAATTAAATAGACATTGGTAGGGGTGGCAGTGGCCCATCTCAGACTGGGTTTGGTACAAAATTGTCTGATTGTGAATTTTATTTTGAAGGTTGAACTGACAAGATTTTAAATTTCATTTTATTTGCTTTTTTAGTATGGGGGTTGAACTCCAGGCCTTCATACAGAGCTACATCCCTTTCCTGTTTCTTTTCTTTTTTAAAATTTTATTTTGATACAACATTTTGCTAAGTTGCTCAATTGCCTTTGAGTTAGGGATGAGTTAGGGATCCTCATGCCTCAGCCATTGCCGTTTTTAGGATTACAGGCATGCACTACCATCCCTGGCTGAAATGGGAAATTTGGCTAGTGGATTAGATGTCCTCCAGGAGCAGCTATTTTTGTGCTGACCTCAATTTGAGAGATATCTGAATGGTATGAAGGGCATTGTTCCCTGAGAGGTAAATGGGGATGTACAAGAGCCTAAAGTGACGATAGGTTATACTTTAGTTTAAGAAGTTGGATGCAGGGGGCTTGTGTGGCCAGAGTATACTGAGAGAGCAGTCAGAGTGGAGTCAAAAGGTCACACATGGGCCTGAATTTAGAGCTTCTTAGTTTGAGTTTTGTGCTTAACATCTTGGGGGAAAAATCACACCCAATCTTATGTAGTAATAGAGTGTCAAACAGGAGTATATAAAGCTAATTTCAGCTAGACGTAACACACTTTCATTTGGGCTGTATAGTAAGGATTCTATTACTACACAAAGGCCATAGTTTAGTACATTACCTACGTGAGAGATACAAATAAATGAGAAATTTTACCTTCAGGTAATACATAATCTACCTTTTAAAAATGTGTATGTAAATATGTTTAAAAATATGTATGTGAACAAGCCAAGTACGACTTAGGGTGAGAGTAGCAGTGTTTATAGGGAGTAGTTCTATTTCAAGGGAAGCTTACTAAAGTCGTGAACTACAGTGTTTACTGTAGAGTCATTTTCCAAGCATCAGTCATTATTATGTACCTTGACGGTTTAACTGTGTCTACCACCATAATGCATTTAATATTTTTTCCTAATATGATTTTTTTAAAATAAATTGATTTGAATAAAAACTTTCTGACCACAGCTTATGGAAAACTAATTAGCAGTTACTATACTTAGTGGATAACCATAAAAATAATAACTACTATAGTTTGATAAAAAGTATGGTTTGAAATGTAGCTCAGTGGTAGAGTTTGTCCTTAGCTTGTATGAGGCCATGTGTTGGATACTTCTGCAACGTTATTTGAATGTATCTGCATTCACATTTTGCTATGAACACCTGAGATAAATTATTCTGGGTGCTGTTCCATAAAGGAAAGGTTGAGTCTTGGGATTATGTATGAAGTTTAGAAAAGTGAAGAGGAAAGATGTGTTCAAGAAGAAAATGATCTGATAAAAATAAAGGGAAGAAAAGCTTGAATGTTGTAAATGACTTTGGCTAGTATGGAACAAGTGATGTTTCTTAGCTGCTGGCCTTCTCTCATTGAAGTCTCATGGTACTCAAGTGACTGGTATAATGTGAATCTGTTTATTATTATTATTATTATTATCCATTTAAATAATTTTATCCAATTATTTAAGTAATTCACAGTTTAAAGAAAAATAATAATTCACAGTTTTGACTATTTGATGATGACTTCAAAAATTCAGTGTGACTTAATGACAAAGGAAATTATCCTGTACATATAATGTCATTTTTGTTAGGCCATTTCAGTCATTGTTAAAGTCATTTGAGGTCATTTTACCATTAATCAGACATGTGACCTTGAGTAAGTTATATAATTTAACTGGTTTTCTCATCTATAAATGAGGTGAAAGTATCCTACTTCATAGAATTGGTTTGACATTTAAAGGAGGTGTTAATATAAATAAAATGCTTCAAATAGTGCTTCCTCATAAGGGTGATGTGTTCATTGCTATTATTATTTAATTTAAAGGTGGTTTCTTTAATTACTAAAGTTTCTTAAAGTTTCCTAGTCTTTCTACTTACTAAAAACCAAAGGATAAATGTTCCACCCATAAGGACTTTTAGAAGGATTGCCTGACAATAGAACTCATGCCCCTGAAAATACTACAGCCATAGACTGTATCCCTGAGCCAGGTTCAGCCTCTTTGCCTTAAAGTTGCTGGTGTCAGATATCTTGATGGTGTCAGATATTTTTGTCCCAGTGATGGAGAAAGTGACTAAGACAAAAGGCCAAATGCACCCTTCTCATATAATATAAAATATTTAAATCTACCTGTGAACCTCTCATAAATTCTGCATATTTCCCATGTATGTTGAGTCTAATATTTTAATTTTCAATGAATTTTAAATAACTTGTCATTACAAGAATTGTTAGGATTAAATGTGTTTTGATTTTCTTTTGAGCATTGTTCTCATATGTAGATTCTTATTGTAGTACTATACCTATTTATTAGACATTTCAATTTCATGGTTAGTAAAAATGAGTTGGGCTTGTAGGGTTTTACCAATGGATGATATTTAATATTGAATGACATGTATTAAGACAAATGCTTCTATATATAATTTACTTGGCACTATAAATGCATTTGTCTTGTTAGAAACAGACCCCCTGTTGTCAAATGAAGTATTCAGGAAAGGTTTGGAGTAAATAAATAATAAAACTACTTTGATATACAATCTAACAATATTAAATATTAAGACTCTGAAATGATTGATTTTAACACTTAATTAACCTATTTAAAGTCCAATGTAACCCTCTTCCATTAAAGATTGATAGAGTTTAGAAATAGAACTTTATTTTTTCTTGTTTTCTCAATTTTTTTCTTTTCATTTCTCCTCCTTTTCTTCCGTATAACTGAGTTTAGAGCGATCATCTTTGTCTTCAGCCATTGGAATTTTTAGCTGACAACACTTCTAAACAAAATTTTTTGCCAGCTTTATAATGTTCAATTACATTGTATCTTAATTATGAAAATAGAACTTGTATGAAAAATGCTTGCTTTAATGAAAGATGTCAGCACTTTTCCTTTGCTTAATTACAGAATCATTTCAATGACTCAGTTTCGATCTATAGGCATAATAAATAAGAGATAGTGGGTGCCTGATTATACAGAATGGTTATAGGTTGATGTCATATGTCAGGTTAAATATATGATACCTGTGACATGTTGTAACCCTCTTTTTTATCATAGGAGGAATCTTATGCAAAGTAATACTATTTTGTCATTTTAGTGTTTGAATTTTTTAATTTACCATTAGTCAAGAATTTAAATGAAAAAATATGCTTATGAATTTTTCTTGATACAGGTATCCTATAAACAATGTACTTTTCAATTCTAATTCTATACCTGTTAGGAACAGTGAAGCTGAAATGCAAAGAATAATATATTCAGAATGTATAAAATTATTTTTTTCTGTGGGTTCTGTTTGTATGATGCCATTTTAAAAGAAAATATTACTTAACTAATCAATTTTATCAGTACTAATAATTTTAAGTTTGCTTAGAGACTGCTTATTCACACAATAATATTGTTTTTGAATGTTTCAGTGTACTTTAAAGCTGTTTTCTAAACTTGGGTGCTAAATTATTACCGTTGTATTAATCATTTTCACAGAACTTTCCTTTTCCCAGAGAAATCATATCCATCTTAAGATTAAATGTTGTGAGAAACAAACTTGTGAAACTAGTACAGCTCTTAAGATCAGCTTTTCAAAAGTGTGAATTTCAACCTAATTCATCAAATCCTGTGAGCTACCGTAGCAAAATCCTATGGTAAGACTAAGGCAGAAAAGGCGTGCACTTGAGGACTCAGTTCCCCAGTGCTGTGCCTTGTGGGGTCACAGCAATTTCTGCCCTCAGCTGAACACATTCCTCCCTCCCTCCTCCCAAGTGGGCTACACTTTGATGTGGTCATAAAGCCAGTTCACCACTGTGGGGGTTATCTCAAGCCTCCTTCCTTCTCCCCTGCAGACTTCATTTTAACCTGTGCTGCCCTTTCTCCCCAGCCCCTTTTACCGCAGGGGTTGGACTCTCAAGCTGACAGGCCGACCAGATGGCCAAAGTTGTAAACCTGTCATATTTCAGTAACTGTCTTTGTTTAGCTCATCCTTTTTCCCACCTTAAAATCTATAAAACTTTTTGTAACCCTTTTGGTGGTGTTTATTTTGTGTTCTTATTATTGGATAATCTTGCCAAGTTCCTAGGAATTGAACATAATTTCGCTGAATCACTTTTTGCATATAAGCTTTTATAAGTAAACAAAAAGATCCTAAGTATGTTTTGGCATCTTGAGTGAATATATGAGCATCATCATGTTGTAGACCATCTTATTTTAATTATATGAACTTTTTAAAATTGTTCTTATTTTGTTTTGTTGAGATAGATTCTCAATATATTACCTAGACTGATCTTGAATTCCTGGGTTCAAGTGATAGATCCTCTTGCTTTTCAGCCTCCCAAGTAGCTGGGATTGTAGGCATGCACCACCATACCTGGAGTACAGTCCTTTTTTTTTTCTGGTACCAGGAATCGAACTCACGACTTTGCACTTGCCAGGCAGGCGCTGTGCCACTGAGCTAAATCCCCAGCCCCAAGAGTCCTTTTTAAAATAGACTTTGATATCAGTTTTGTTACTAATTGTCTATTTTTTATAAAGCTTAACATTCTAAAATCTTTATTTGCATATTTTAAGTATATGAAACCTATAAAAGTGGAAGTAGGATATAAAAATAAGTAATTAATGTTATAAGATTATAGCAATTTAGCAGTTAATATGAAATAGATATTTTCAAAATTTTAAAATGTTTTAAGCATATAGCAAAATGTATGGAGAATAGGAATGTTACTTAAAATAGTTGCTTGTGGATCAATTACAGTTTTGAAATATGGTTAAATCTGTTCCATACACTATTTGCTAATTTGCATTATTTGCCAAAATAAATTAAGGAGATTCCACACAAAATTCTAGACTACTAATTTATCTTGAAAAAGTTAAAGAAGGGGCCTGGGGATATAGCTCAGTGGCACAGGCGCCAACCTAGCAAGTGTGAGGTTCTGAGTTCTATTCCCAGTACCACCAAAAAAAAAGGGGGGGGTTAAAGAAGAATAAAGGGTGTTTCATTTCTTCACGGACCCCATCTTCTTATACTCCCTGTTTTGTACTTGGTTTGTTTGTCTCATTGACTTTTTTAAGAGCCCTGTGCAGTGTAGGAGAAGGAATGTGAGCTCTTAGAAGACACAATATACTTAAATTTTGGTTTTAATATTTACTAACTATGTAACTGTAGACTCTAGAAAATAAATGGCTTTGGTTTATCTTCATAAAATGAAAATAGGGATGATGAAGATACATCATCAGGTTGTAGGAAGGATGAAATGATGAGTGTCCATGAAGCATTCAGAGAGTTTCTTGGTATATAGTCATTGTTTATAAATGTTAACTACAATTAATAATGCTTTCTGTTGGCTTCATTAGATATTTGAATTTGTAGATCCTTACTGTACTTATTAGACTTTCTTTCATTAATTTGTATAATACAATTTAATAGCTTCTGTATTAGGTTATAACTGATCATGTACATTTTTCTACCCTCTTCTAGAGTATATTCTTTATAGTTGTTTCTGTACATGCTTAGATTTGATCACATAAGTGAATGATGACAATTATTTTAGATTTATGGATTTAGAATTTTCTAGGGTTAAAAATTCTTGTTTAGTGGTCACAGGCAAAACTTTTCTCTTTTCCCTTGCCTTCTGTTCTTTTAGGGGGGGGGGGTAGGACTTGTCCGTATCTGCCTGTGATTGTGGGTGGATGAGGGGATTGAAAGGTTTTGAAAAAAATCAGAAAATATTTATTAGTGTTTTATAAGGTGAGCATTTTAGAAGAAAGTGGGATAGAGGAGCATTTGGTTCTGGGGAAAGATCATCGTGGATTTGTGTTTAATGAGCATCTCTGAAAACTTTTTTCCATAAATAAAGACTATATCCTGTAAAATTAGGAGCTCATTTTCTTTGAACTTGCTTTTACCACCTGTTTTTTTGTAGTTTCGTATTCCTCACGTGTTTAATCAGACTTTGAAATTTTGAAGATTGTATTACATTCTTTGGAATGTTATGTAATGAACCTGGCTTAATATGTGTATTAGCTTTCCATCACTGTGAAAAAATGCCTACAAAAATCAATTTAAAGGACAAAAGGTTTATTTTGGCTCATGGTTTCAGAGGTTGTGGTCCATGGTTGGTTTGGTCCTTGGTCAGTTGCCTCTGCTGCTTTCGAGGCTCTGATGCGGCAGGAAATGATGGCAGGAAGCATATGTTTGTCACTTTATGGTGGCCAGGAACCAGAGAGAAAGAGAAAGGGATGGGTTTTCTGCACTCTTCAGGGTCACATGCCTAGTGACTTAAGTTTCCCCAGCTATGCCCCATCTTCTGAAGTTTTCAACCATTCCCAAAAGTGCCGTCAGCTGAAAAACAAGCCTTCAACACACAATCTTTTTGGAGGCATTTAACATAAAATTTGTAGCAGTATACCTTGGAAATTAAAAAAAACAAATTAGTCTTTTAAAAAAATCTTTATTTAGAATAATTGAAAATAATAATATTTAGTGTAAAAATTAAGGGAGAAAGCTTCAAATATTAAAATATATGTGGTCATCTTTGCAAAGATAACACCAGAGGAAAAAAAACATAATGGAGACACGGTATATTTTGGTGCATGAAAATGAAAAGTTACTTATGTCACAAAAATGTCATACAACTTAAAAGATAGACTTGGGAAAGATATATGTGTTGTTCTGTTCTGAGTGTCAGGTCCCAAGAACAAGGTGCCCGTGGATGAAAAGAAAAAGTAAGAGAGAAAAGAAAAACAAGAGAGGCAAAAGTGTGGGATCAGGGGGCTTATAGCCTCTTGGACTGCAGCCCCAATTATCAATCTCAGTCACCTTTTATTGACCGAGAACAAAGGGCATAGCTAGTACAAATGAGCAGATACCAAATGTTTTAGCAAGGATAATTAAAGGATTATCCTTCTCCACATGTAAACCAACACATGCCTGTAATCCCAGCCCTCAAGAGGCTGAGACAGGAGGATCATAAACTCAAGGCTAATCTGGGCTGTATAATGAAGCCTCATCTTAAGAAACTCTAACAAATAATAAATACATCATTGTGTCCTCAATGCATTCTAATCAAAGAATGTCCTTTTCCACATTCATTTATTGTATGACAAAGGCTTATAAGTAATAACAATGAACTCCATTCAGAAAAGACAATAAACAGTTGCCAGAGAAACATAGGAAGTCTTTAGTGATCTTAGCAAGTATCAAGCAAACAATATACAATTTCACTATCACATTGGTTTATAAAGAAGAAATATCAATTTATAATAAGGATACTGAAAATAAATTGTTTTATTGTATACAAATTTTTCTGGAGTGTAATTTTGCCAAAACATTGCAAAATCTTATTTTTTAGATAGACATTTTAGTCCAGCAACTGTAACCACACTTATAGGAATTTATGTTAGGAAATAGCTTAGATATGACATAGAGATACTTACTGTGAGATTTTATGGTGTTGAATAACTGAGATCCTTCTAATTATTTACAGATAAAGAATTGGGTGCATACATTGTGATGGAATGTTAGGGATCCATTAGAAATGATAATATTGTTAGACACATTTTTCTTATACTGGGTCAGAAAATATTCATGAAAATTTAAATACGGATTTCTGTATTTTAGAGGTTTATACTGTAAATGTATTAGTAAAACAAAAATGCTATATATTAGGGTAATTTTTTAAATTGTAGTTCAGCTTTTTGTAGATTTTACTCAAGCTAGATGTGATTCATTGTTGAAGTTAAAGTTACAAATTAAGTTCAGATTATGGGAGAAATTGTTGATATGGAAATATTTTGCCACCTTTTTTGCTCTTTTGCGTAATCCTGCTAAGGTGTAGTAACAGTCCCTCGAGCCTGTGAAAAACTTGTTAATGTCTGTAATGCACATTTATTCATTTCAGTCTTGTATTCCTAGTCATTGCAAGAAGAAAAAGATACTGTAGTTACTATTTTTCTCTATATTTGTTTTTGTCTCCTAGGTAGTTACTTTTGGTGACACTGTCCATTTCCCACCATGTATCATTCCTTATCTGAAACTAGACATCCTCTGCAGGCAGAAGAGCAAGAAGTAGGCATTGACCCCTTGTCCACTTTCTCAAACAAGTCTGGAGGTAAGTTTTGTGTGTAGATACTGTCTGCTGGTGGTAGGCAACCTAACAGGGCAACTTGAGTTAGCTCTGTCCACTTAGTGGGTATATTTTTATGAACCCAAACAGGGCAATTTTAAGAACACTTCCCTGAATATATGTAGAGCACTTGACACTGCTGAATATCAGGAAAAGTTAGAAGCACTAGCCACTTGTTTAATATACTGTCATTCATTAAAAAGTCATAAACTAAACAATGACTTTAGCCTAAGAATGTTCAAATGCAATGTTGCCTTTGTCAAATAAATTTTTACAGAATCCTAAGCTTTTTTTTTTTGAGCTGCCAGGGATCATACCCAGGGCCTCAAGCATGTCAGGCAAGTGCTGTCCCACTGAGCTACACAGCCAGACCCTAGAATCCTAAGCTTTTGGTTTGATTTTGTAGGGTTTTCTTCCTAGAAACAAATTGAGATTATTCCCGGATAAAAGACTTACATGAAGCTCATATTTCTTTTTTTGTTTATTTTTGTAAATAAATGAAATTTGTGTTATAATAAATTGAGATTATTCCATTATTTATAACTTACGTAAATCTCAATTTCTTGTTTATTTTTGTAAAAATTGAAATTTGCGTCATGTTGACTGATAGAAGGCAGATATCTGATGTGTATCACAATATATATTATTTTCTCAGTATTTACTTAATGATAATAACATTCTTTCTTAGAAGAAAACAATCAGTTCATGAGAATTCTTGAAACTTTAGCTTTATTGTTACATACTTTCTTTTTTTTTTTTTTTTTTTGGTTTTTCTCTGGTACC
>NW_004955430.1:9747602-9771015 GCF_000276665.1 Chinchilla lanigera | reverse complement strand
GCTTGCCAGGCAAGCGCTTTTGCCGCTGAGCTAAATCCCCAGCCCCCATACTTTCTTAAATATTTGATAATGTTCATTTCCTCAGTGACTTTTAAAAATTTCACTCATAAAATACATGTATTAGGATTGTGATTGACTCTTAACGTGAATATTTCTTTAGAACATAAGATAATTATGGAATGTTTGTTTCTTCTGTGTTTTTAATACCTTCTACATCATGTTAATGACATTGATGTTTTTAGTGGAATAGAATATATCCTACAGATTTGTTTTTATTTATTTATTTTTATTTATTTTTACTACTGGGAATTGAACTCAGGACCTTGTGCTTGCCAGGCAGGCACTTGTACCACTGAGCTGTAAGCCCAGCCCTACAAATTTGTTTTGTGATTTAATTTAATTTAATTTATTGATTGATTGATTGATTGATTGATATGTAAGATTTAAGACTGGTGTTGAAGATTTTCATGATGCAAAAATTAACTGACCATTTCAATTCCAGTATTATCTCAGTGGTAAGCAAGAAACCTTTCCAAGAGATATTTTCCCCTATGTGCCATACTTACCAAAACATTCAAATCAGTCTAATTAATGTGAGTTTTAAGAGTGACTGTGTATTTCTAATAAAAGTATATAATTTCAACAACTTTTTTATACTATTTCTGGTTTATATGATCATTTGAGGACACAGTTTTCTGTTGTTTTCTAAGGGAATATTTTTCTTTGGTCTATTTCACTAAATATTGAGGGTTTTTTCTTTAAAAACCTGGTTAAAGAACAGTTTAAATTAATTTTATCCTTCATTATTTGCAGGAATGAGTAGTTACCTTTACTGAAAAGGCTTTTCGTTTATATCTTAGCCTAACATTTCTATGACATACTAAGTTATTAGAACTGAATTGATGTTTAAAAGTGCCATTAATTCATTTACCCCAAATGTTCATTAACAATGTAAATGTATGCTGATGCTCTATGAGACAAGGAAGTGACTAATGACTCTTCCAACTAACAACACTTAAAATGAATAGAAACTTTAGATAGCTAATCTTGAAGTAATCAAGACCCTCATTCAACTTGGCATCTCTGTATGCTCTAAAACAGCTGTCAACTGTTAAAAATATATACAAAACACACACATGCAGGCACACACACACATGCAGAAAGAAAGATATGTAAATATCTTGCTCTTCAAAGCTTTAAAGGTTGCTAAGAAAGTGGGTTTTGTGCATTGTATATGTAAATATTTTATATAAAATGTCTATTTTATCTTAGATTTCCTTTTTTCCCACAAAACTGTGTATTGCATTTTAATGGGGTTGTCATATTTACTTGCAGAATCATCGTCTTTCTAGTAAGTTTGTTTAATTTATATCTTCATCGGGTTTCTTCAAGTATTTTGAAGCCGTTTTTACATTTCTGCCTTATCTTTAGGGAATTTGTGACTACCGATGACTCATTTTCTAAGTTAAATATGAGACTTAGATCAGTGGTTGGACTGTATAGAATTAAAAAATTCTGTTATAAATTCCATCAGTAAACAGAATGTTTTTAATTTCTCAAATCTCTTTTTTTAACATTTACAAAAAGTCGTTACTGTTAAATGATATTGAGATTTCCTCAAAGAATTAGTAAAAATTAACAGGATAATAGGAGTGGGAGGGAAAACATATCATTGGGTTATTTTCATATGTAGTTGAGGAAAGTAAGTAAGGTAGAAAAAAGAACTGTTGAGATAACATGTGCAGAATCTTTAATGATATTTTCCTGTATGAATTAAAATTTTTAATGTCCTCAAATTCTTTTTCCAGTATGACGACAGCATAGACAATATGACCTATTCTCTGTGCCCTATTAAGTTTGGTCATATATATAAATTATCACCTGAAATTGCAAATTCTTTCACCAAAGAAGAATAATAATCGACAGAGACCTCTAGCAGTTCAGCTGATAACCAAAACAAAACCATAAAATATTTTTGAGACTTTGTGACTTTTTTATTGATACCATGTAATGTTTAATGATTAATTAGATGAAAAAGTAATTTTATTTTTAACTGAAAAAAACAAGAGCAAGGTATAAGGAAATGTAACTGATTAATATTGTTGGAATGACTGCCTTTACAAGTTTATGAGAGTATGCAATGTTGTTTATGATGATAAAAGAACATTTTCATCTATTAGGTGCCTTTGGGGAATAGCCTTTGTTGTATATTATTGTCACCTGGAGGGTTAACAGAAAAGGCCAGAGACCTAGCTTGTCCTGGAGAGGCTCTGAGATAATATAGACAAGGTAGACACACTGAGGCAAATCACTAGCAGAAATTTATTGGAACAATGTAGTGCATAATTAATGACAGTCAAAAGTACATTCTCAGGGCACCAAGATGGGGTACTTTACATATGTTTGTAAGATAGTGGGGTAGGAGGATTTGTTGGAATGCTTATCAATACAAGGGTTCTTGGTCAGCACCTTAAATCAGTCAGTTGAAGTTATCTTGTCTCTGTCTCTGGGGATTCTGTCTCTGTACTTGGTTGTCCACTCTTGCAAAGTGTTTCTTTTTCTCATAATGACCTTAGTCCTTAAGTGCACAAGGACCTGTATAGTGATCCCTCACCTATCCCGGGAGTTATGTTCTAGAGACCCCTGTGATAGGTGAGAATTCACAAAGTAGTGGCCTTATATTTATTTCATTTTATATATAGATATATATGGCTTTATAAACCCTTCCCACACTCCTATAAACCTTTCCCACTCTCTTACTAACCTTTCCCACACTTTTACAAATTTTTTTCATATGCTCTTTTTTTTTTTTTTGGTTTTTGGTTTTTGGTTTTTCTCCAGTACCGGGAACCGAACTCACGACCTTGCGCTTGCCAGGCAGGCGCTTTTGCCGCTGAGCTAAATCCCCAGCCCCCATCATATGCACTTAAACACTTTCTACACTCGTAAGCCTACATAATTTTAGCAACACGTAAATTCTATACGAGTACTTGCCGGTGAAGTATACTACAACTTGAATGATGAAGATCATGAATTATGTAGCTGTGCGGTACTGATGGTGATGGTGATGACGATGAGATGAATGTACCGCACAGCCAAGAAGAGCATTACAGCTCTTCTGAAGGCACCACTTCATCAGGCACTTCATCACGAGGTGCAGTATCTTCACCCAGGGCCGTAACTGATCTCTTCTTCCGAGGGATGAACATAGTATGGGGAGTTGCTGGCGCTGCTTTTTCTTCTCAGTGAGAAGGTTTTTATAAACTGGCATTCCACTCTCGATTGCACTTATGAAATGCAATGAACGAAGCATCTGGGACCCCATTCTTCAGCCAGTCGCTAAAGTTCTTTGGCCATTCTGACCATGGTTTGCAAGATGATCAAGTGGTAGGCCAACCTCCTCCTCTTCTCCAACCTGTACTTTGTCTTGTTCCTCATCCTCTTCTTCACTTGCTGACTTCATCATCTCCATCATGTCCTCATCTGTCAGTGCTTGTGAGTGGACATCGATCAGGTCATTTGCATCGTCAGGAGTCATATCATTGAAGCCATCTCCTCCCAGTAGTTTTGCCAGTTTCATGGCCTTAGCTACTGCAGAGTGATGGATTTCATCAGAAGAGAATCCCTTGTAATTGTGGACCACTTCTGGCCACAAATTTTTCTAGCTGGCATTTACTGTTTCACTTATCTCCTTTGTGGCCTTCTGAATATTTAGGAGAACAGTGCAATATTGTAGTCACACCAGTACGCCTTTTTTAGTGAGAAGTTTTTATCCGAGTCCATAGCTTTAACCAGGTTTTGCAGGGCATTTCATGTGTAGAGTGCCTTAAAAGCGTGAACAGTGCCTTAATCCACAGGCTGAATGAGCTATGTGGTGTTCGGCGGCAGGAACTCTATCTGGACGCCTTTATATGACAGATGGACAGCATGGCCTCCAGCTTTGTCCATGATCAGAAGCACTTTGAATTTGACATTTTTCTCTGACAGATAAAGCTTAACTTGCAGGATAAAGCACTGGTGGAACCAATCAGCTATGAGGAGTTTCATGATCCAGGCTTTGGGGTTGACATCCAGTACACAGCCAACACATTCTTATTTTTGTTTTTTAGGGTTTTTTTTGACTTATAAATAAGCCCTGGCTTTATCATAAAGCCTGCACATTCCTACACATAACCAGAATTACTTGATCTTTTTGGGCCTTAAAACCAGGGGCTTTGGCTTCATCCTTCATAATAAAAGTGCGAGATGGAATCTGTTTCCAAAATAATCCCGTCTCATCCATGTTAAAAACTTGTTTAGGCTTATAGCCCTCTTCCTTCATGATGGATTTGAACATGTCATTCATGTACTCCTTGGCTCTGGCTTTATCTGCAGAGGCAGCTTCTCCATGCAGAGTAATGCTCTTGAGTGCAAAGTGTCTCTGAAATTTGTCAGACCAGCCCTTGTTGGCATTGAATGGAGTTGGTCTGGTGGAAGAAGCACTCAACAGTCCTGCTTCTGTGTCATTATCCTCATCTTCACGCTTGTCACCATCATAAACGTCCATGCTTTCCGCAAAACTATCAGTTTCTTGGCCTTCGTCTGGATGGTGTTGGTATCCAGTGAGATATTCTTCTTCTTGTAGTCATTTATCCACAAGGCCAATGCAGACTCCATCCTCACAATGGCTTTGTTGTGGTAAGCAACCACTCTCTTTGCACTCTTGTGAAAAGTCATTGTTGCCATAGACTTAATATTCTTCTCATCTTCCTTTATGAAGCGGACAGTAGATTGGTTGATCCCACAATGGTGGCCTACAGCCATGTAGCTTTTGCTATCCTTTAACATGTCAAGAAGTTCCACCATTTCTTTGATGGGAGGCATCTTCCTCTAGCACTTGGGTTCACTGTCAGAAGCCTTAGGAGCAGAAATAAATTCAAACTTTTATGAAAATTTCACAAAAACACAACACTGCAGAGCAACACTATGCACAGTGATCAGATGATGGTGTAAAGTGGACAAGGAGAGATGCTGAATATATGGGCACAGTGCAAGAAAGCAAACAGACCAATGCTATGGTCACTGAGCCAATCAGCGCCCAGGATGCAGAACAGTGCTGTGGTTGGGCACCTTCCATTCCATCAGCCAATAGTGTGGCATGTACAGTGTCATGTTAGCAAACTTGTGTAAGCCGTAGTGGTGTACTGCTTTTCCATTGTGCACAGTACAGTATTCATCTGCTGATGAAATATATACTGTATTTTATTTTGATTTAATATTCTTTTAATATGTTTGAATTAACATTTATTTTTATATTTAAATTTTTTAGGCAAAAATAATTAAAATCATAGCTATATATATTATATAAATACCTATATACTGCAGAATCCTGAGATGTAGTGAAAACTCCGCAATACAGAATTAGATATATATTTTTAAGAACCTGTGATACAGTGAAGCTGCAATAAGGGAACTGCAATATAGGGAGGGAGGTCTGTAAATGTAAAACTTGACAAACCAGTTGCTTAAGAGGGTTTGGTACCTGCTCAACTCCCTCCGCTAGGTTATTGAAATTTTTAGCTTCAATTTTATTTGCTATAATACTCACCTTTGTATTTAGAACATTTTCAATTTATTATTATTCAACACATCTTTGCCTTTTTATATAAGATCTGTTTAAGAGCATTCTTGCAGTCTTTGTGTATAAAGAATTTAGTAACCTACTTTAAAAAACACCAGGTATTCACAATCCTGCCAATTACATTTTTACTTCCTAGTGTGTCTTGTCCCAAATTTTCCTTACTTTCCATTATACACTGCTGTCATAGTTTTAGAACTAGCAGGGCATACCCTTTTTTTATTGATGAAGAAATTAGAAATGATTAAAATAATTGACTGAAGTTGTTATAATAAAGTGATGCTGTTCTGTTTTCATGTTTAGTTTTGATAGATGTGGGTTTAGATTTGTGTAAAAAGGTGAATTTATTCTGCTGAAGATACTTAGATTGCTGCTCAAAGTAGTATAGAAAATACCTTTAATTCCTGCCCTAACCTAATGAGCTGGAGTCACTTTACTGAGGCGAAAAATATTTTCACTTTGTGTCTTGGCTTGTACATATTTAGTGGTTTCCAATCTCACAATAATAAAATCTAAGCTCTTGACTATGATGTGCATGGATATCTTCTTGCCTGACTGGCCCTGTTTGTTTGTTTGTTTGTTTATTTATTGGTCTTTTTGAGACAGGGTCTAGCTATGCAGTTCAGGCGGGCACTTTGTATCCCAAACTGGTCCCAACTCACAACAATCCACCTGCCTCAGGAGTGCTGGAATTACAGGCATGTGTCACCACCCCTGGTTGGCCCTGTTTAGATATGCTAAGCCAGTTCTAGCTTCTAAGCCTCCCCACATGCCACTGTTCTCTGACATTGTTCTTGATTCCTTTATAGTATCCTACAGAATATGTAATCAATGTTAATCAATTTCCTTGTTTATTATCTCCTGTCTGAACTATAACCTTTATGAGATCACAAGCCATATTGGAATTATTTGTATATCTAGTACCTGGTACTTGTGCACTGCTTCATAAACAGTAGTTAAATGAATGAACTGAGCTTTATCAGTTTGGGCACCTCCACTTATATTCACCAGTAACTGTTCAATAATATCTTTTCTCTATCTACCTTTCTCCTTCCTGTCATAAGTTTTATTAAATGTTTTATTGTCCCTAATTATTGTAGTACTTGAACTTCTCTTCCTTTAGGACTTAAGCCAGTTTACTCTCCTCTTTAACCCTCTTTGGACTTTCACTGTTCCTCTGAAGTTCCTTTTAAATTTAATTTTCATGTTTCCCATTAAATGTTGCATATGTCAAAATTTCCACAACTACAAGGAGAAGAGCTTTTTCGTAAAAAATTCAAGTTATGATACCCATATTAATAATGACTTTTCAAGGGAAAGCTAACACAATAAATATATTTCCAAGCACTTAATTAATTACCATGATTTGGGAACCTAGAATATTGCTGCCTCTACACAGGTCTTGAAATTCCAGAGGGCAGATGGTGGAGGATGAAGAAATGAAGACAAATCAGAAAACTGAGGTCAGGTGGAGCCCTTCTTCTGGTGGGAGAAAGGAATGCCCAACAACTGTAGGGTGATGCTTATACAGTCAGCATAAGAGGCTGTTTAAAGAGAATTTTAAGGAGATAGTAAGATCTGGAACAGGAAGAACATCTAAATTTCAGTGAAGCATCATTCTTTGGTTCACGCAGAAAAAGAGAGGAGTTGTCTGTATTGTCTTAGAGGAAGGCCAAATTACTTTGTGCATCAGCTCCCTGAGCTGTGTACACTTCACATGAGGCCCTGCCAAACTCATGAGAAGCAGTGACCTTGTCCTAGATACCCGAAGTACAGACAGCTTTGCTCCCAACAGAATATGTAAATTATGCTTCCTCATAGAATCTCCCATTTTATATGCATGGCTTTTTTTCTTCTTTTTTTTTTTGGCTTTTTTCCGGTACCAGGAATTGAACTCACGCCCTTGCGCTTGCCAGGCAGGCCCTGTGCCGCTGAGCTAAATCCCCAACCCCTATATGCATGGCTCTTAATGAAAAATTCTTGAGGGTAGTGTTCTAATTTCTGATTTCTACAGCATATTTATGGATATGTAGCTTTTTTTTTTTTTAGTGTATGAAATTCCAAAGAATAACCAACCTATAAGTGATGGCATGCACATTCCCCACTTTCCCTCTTTGTGGTACTGGGAAGTGAACCCAGGGAGTGTGAGCTATATCCCCATCCCTTTTTATTTTGAGACAAGGTCTCACTAAATTGTCCAGGCTGGTTTTGAGCTGTGATTCTCCTGCCTTAGCCTGGGATTATCTGGAATTATCATGTGCACCATCATGAATGGAGATAACAACTCTTAAGTTTATAACTCTTTTTAAGTTTGTTGTCATTCAATAAATATTTGAGTGTCTTCTGCATAGTAGGCATTGTTCTGAGTGCTGGAAATAAAATACTGAAGAACGTAAATACAATTCCGAATGTCCTATTGTTAGTGGTTAACTGGCATGATTTGTGGATGCCAGGCAGAGGAAAGTAAGTGAGCAGTTAAGATATAGCCCCTTGCTTTCCAAGAGGAGTTAGCATTGTACTCAGAGAGTGCATTGGTGGGGATTCCAGGTTAAACTTGGAATAGTAATAGATCAAAGAAAGTGGTAGATCTTTCTAAACTACAGTCTCAAGAAAGAATTGCTGTTCACCAAGGTAAAGAGTATGTGCCATGTACTTTTCCTCTGTTAAGCAGAAGGAATTTACTATGGCTAAAAGCTAGAGTTTAAGAGGAACGGCCAGAAATAAGACTGAAGACTAGGATCATGAAACCACTTACATTTCTAGGAAACATTATGGCCAGATCTGCATTTTATCAATACTGTGATTGCTGTGGTAAGATGAATATAGTGGTGAGGCAAGACTGCAAGCTGAATAATTGGTTAAGAAGTTGTTAGAATATTCCAAGATGATGAATAGTAGTAGACTACTCTGGAAAGAAGCCCCACAAATAGAAAGTAGTAGAAACATTTGAGAAGTATTAAGGAGGTAGAATTGACTGTACAGTACTTAATCTTAGACTAGATTTGGGGAGTTAGTGGGAGAGGAGTTTGAAGTGACATCTAGTTTTCTGAGTTGACCGGTCAAGTCTTATGATAATTCTTATATTGAGATATAGAGACCTAGAGAAGAAACCTTATATGGCACAGGAGAGATGGGCGGAGCAGAGAAGTTCAGTTTGAGGTGTGATTTTGGAATTCAAATGAAGACAACTTGAAAATTTATTTTTTTTTTTTTTTTATTTTAAAGATAAAAGGAGGAAAACATTAACAGACATACAACATTTTACAACATATCACAAGCACAATACAGACAACACAGAGTTACAAACAAAGTGGTAGGGAATTAACAATGGTGGTTGTATTACATATTGATATCTTCAAAGTGGCTTCTCGTGAAAACAGATATAAACATGCAATACTGGTCAACCAAAGACTCATTGACAGTTTCTTTCAGCATAGAAATAGAAGACAGAAGAACAACCATGTTAACTATCCTGTATATACATACATACAAAATTTCTCCTTCTTTCCCTTCTCTTTTCCCACATCCCAGAAGCCCTTTACTCTTCATTGGTTTCCTATCATTTCACAGTGTCTATCATACCTCCGAGTTTAAATTAACTCTTTCCAACTTGAAAATTTTGATACGTGAATCTGAAATTTAGTGTTAGGATTGCACAGGAGATAAAGATTTTTTAGGTGAGCTATGGTAGCAATCATTTCATAACAATATGTAGTAGAAGAACAGGACTCAGGAATGATACCTAAGTAAAGACACTTCAAGGTCTTGCAGCAGGTATCCTTTTGCAAGCCTTAAAAAGGAGACTAAGAAAGAGTGATTAGAGGAGTAGAAAGAAAACCAGGAAAGTCTAGAGTCTTAGAAGCAAAGATACCAGGAAAGAATAAGCAAAACTATCAGAGACTAGCTCAAAGTTAAGAAAATAGAAAAGCCCAGAGGACAAAGTCATTGTGACTATGAGACACAGTGCTGTTTTATAATCTTAAGATTCCATAATGTCCATTATTCTGTATCTTTCATATATACTAATTATGTGCTCTAAACTAAATGGGCATGAGGAATAGGGAGAAACAGTATATCAACACTTGAAAAGTAAAAACCTGTGGAAGGGGTGTTCTTGGGGTCTTGGAAGTCTGGAGTAGATGCAGTCTAGAGCAAAGATGGAGGAATTTGTAGACAGAAATATGTACATTAATTTTAGTGTAATGACAGGAAGGAAGGAGTTTAGGTGCAGTGATTTTTATCAGTTCGATGGCAGAGAGTTATATATTACTGACATTTTAATCTCTTGATGAGTTTGTGATTATGTCTAACAATTCAGCAGGTGGAATTTAGCAACAAAACCACATAGGGTTATGTCATATAACAGGTAGATGTGAGAGAAGGAAGTTGATGGTTGAAGAATTAATGAATGGGTTGAAAATACAAGGAAGTTTGCAGTCATAAAATGGGATTATTAGAGGGCAGAGTAGAAAATCTACAAGGAGTGGAGTCTAGGGGTTATGGGAATCCTGCAGGGGATGTAGGAACAGTAAGGCTAAAGTTTTGCTAGAAGTTTAGTAAGAGTGACAGGTATGGTGAGGGTGATAGCAAGCCTTTCACATTGATCATTAAGAACCTAAAATATTGTGTATTTTATATTAAGTATACCTTTCTAATTAATGGCGGCTCACAATTTCTAAGAAAATAGTAATAGAGGCTTTTATCAATCTCTTTAATTATTTGTATGTGTTTGATAAATGCACTAATTCAATGAAAACTGCTGTTTGGTAAACCACCTCAACACCCTCATTCATTTTGTGTAATGATTTGAATCATTCTAATAAAGATTATAAAATAAATGGTAGAGTGACTTGGGAGTTCTTAAATGCAGAATCAAGGTTAAAAAAGGATTATTTAAATGAAGTCTCTTCAGAAACAGATTTGTCAAGTTAACAATAGAAAGAATGTGCTGTACTGGTTCCTCTGACTTAAACTGCTCAAAAGAAAGTTGGAAAGGAGAGAATTCAGTTTGGAAGACCATGAGT
This sequence comes from Chinchilla lanigera, assembly GCF_000276665.1. NCBI lineage: Eukaryota > Metazoa > Chordata > Mammalia > Rodentia > Chinchillidae > Chinchilla > Chinchilla lanigera. The sequence goes on along the minus strand of NW_004955430.1, from coordinate 9,760,374 downwards.
TGGAGATCTACTTCAAACATGTTTATTAAAAGTTTGGCAGATAAGAAATCCAAATGAAAAGAATGGAGAGAGCTGAGAATTGATTTGTAAGAAAGGCCCTTGATTACAAGTTGTACAGAGTAAGCAATACATGAAAGAAGGGAAAAGACATAGACCATCAAGATTGTTATGCTCTTGGATATATGTAATGTTTTTGATCATTGCTTATATTAGATTATAAAACAAAAGAATGTGTAATTTGCTGGTTGGAATAATATTGATCATATGCACCTGGTATTATGCCATTTTCTTTTTTTATTTTAAAGACAAAACACCAGTAACAATGATACAGAATTTCAAAATAAGATAATAGAAATTAACAATGGTTATTATGTTGCTTATTGTTATCTTCAAAGTAGTTACTCAGCTTATAAGATACACCTATGCAAAACTGGTCAAACAATATAAGCACAGACCGTTCCTTTCAATGAGCTAATAGAAATTAGTACTATAAGGGGCTGGGGATTTAGCTTAGCAGAACAGTGCCTGCCTAGCAAGCGCAAGGTCATGAGTTCGACTTCCGGTACGGGGGGGGTGGTGGTGAGAAATTAGTACTATAATTATCTTAGCTATCTTGTGTATATATGTATATATTTTTTTCTTCCCCCATCCCAGGTGTTCTGTACTTTTGAGCAGTTTCTTTCCCTTTCACAATATCTATTTTGTATTTTGAATCTTATTTACCTCTTTAGTTTCTTTCACTAGGGAGACAATATGATGTTTAAACATGTGAGTCTGATTTATTTCACTTACTAGCATGGTCTCAAGTTGCATCCATTTACCTATAAAAGCCTCAAGTTTATCCTTTGTGGCTGAGTAGTATTCCATAAAAAAGACCACATCTTTTCTTATCTGTTACCCGATTAATAGGCATTTGGGTTGTTTGCAAGATATGGCAATTACAAACTGAGTTACTATATACATAAACATGGGTGCACATATATTGTTGTGGTATGTTTTTAATTCTTCTGGAAAATACCCAGAAGGGGAATAGCTGGGTCAGATGGGACCTCTAAGCCTAGTTTTTTATTTCCTATTTATTTTTTTAATTCTGGTTTTTTGAGGATTCTCCACAGTGATTTCCACAGTGATTATACCAGTCTGCATTCCTACCAATAGTGGAGAAGGGTTCCTTTTTCCCCAGAGCCCCTCCAGCATTTGTTACTGGTTGATTTCTTGATGACAGTCATTTTTTCTGGGATGAGGCGGAATCTCAGTGTTGTTTCAATTTGCGTTTCTCAAATGACCAATGATGGTGAACATTTTTTCATATGTTTATTTGGTATTTGTATGTCTTCATCTGAGAAGTATGTGTTCATCTCAGATGCCCATTTTTGGATTGAGTATTTTGCCATTTCAAGATTGTGCTAAGTCACTTGAGGTAGACAAGAGTGATAAACCCAAGGTCAGACTGAGAATTAACATTAAAAGACATGATTAAACATCAATGATAAACCCTTAAGTGGTTAAAAAGTCTCAATATATTCTTTAATATTTATATTTGGTGCTTGTGAATTTTTGTATTCCTGCTTTCACAATGTGTGCAGTTTCAGCAAGTCTGACATTTTATTGGTAACAATGATGCTTCCTGTTTTTGCAGTCGAGACACTTGAACTAAAAAAAATGAAGTTTTCTAGTCTCAGATCTTTTAAAAACTGAGTTGCCCATTTATTATTATTAGACTCTTTTTTAGTTTTAGTTTTAATCTTTTGTATGTGTAGCATTCTTTTTCTGAGGCAATAGCTTCTCTAGAGTTTTTAATAGTTGGATTTGTATAAGGAATCATTGAGCTACCTTGCAAATAACTTGATATTATTCATTTCCCAGTGTCTTGGCAACAGAGCAAATGTCACTGATGGTTAAAGAAACAGTAGCCCTCAGCACGACCACATTAAGCAGAAATGCTTTCCATGTCATATTTGGATAGCCACCACAGGATTGCTGGACCCCTAACGCGGAGGCTTTGTGTGTGACTTTCATCGTAACTGGAGCAAACACAGAAGATTTAGAGTAACAACATTACCTTAAAGTCAAAAACAGCAGAGCAAAACAATTTAGATGAAGCGATCTGTACTGAATTTTTTTTCTTTTTTGAGACAAGATCTCTATATAGTTTAGGCTGGCCTTGAGTTCACTATGTAGGCCAGGCTGGCCTTGAACTTGCAATGATCCTCCTGCGTTAGACTCCCTAGTGCTGGGATTAAAGGCGTGTGCTACTATACCCTTTGTACTGGAATTTTTATCCAAAGATTATATTGGTTACTTTGTTGCTCATTAATTAGCAGGACCAGAAATGACAGTCGGGCCAGAATTTGGACTACTTGATGAAATACCTGACTGCATTTATAACATGGGAAGGTATATCAGAATTTTCACCTGGATTTTTATGTTACAACTCCTTTTTATTCATGTACATGTTAAAATGGATTTTTCCCCTGTGGCTTACTACTAAAATAGACAATTAGTCCCTTACAAGTAGAATTCTTTCCCTCTACCATTTCTTTCATAGTGTCAACCAAATTTTTATTGATGTAATTTTAATACTGATTTAATTTTTTTTTTTTTTTTTGGTTTTTCTCCGGTACCGGGAACCGAACTCACAACCTTGCCAGGCAGGCGTTTGCGCTTGCCAGGCAGGCGTTTTTGCCGCTGAGCTAAATCCCCAGCCCCTGATTTAATATTTTACAACCTTTGTTACTTTGATCTTATCCCACTAGAAGAGAGAATTGAATATCCAAAGATGATTAGAATGCTCAAAAAAAAAATTAAACAATTATACTGGAAAAATACTGTAAGACTTAATCAGTCTACCCTGTTTACATTCATCCCCTATCCACCCACCCAGTTGGAAGTGCCTAAAAACTTTCCAAGTTCAGGTCTTAAAATTATCTCCTCCTTGGCTTTGTAAACAGCCATATAATAAAATAGCCAATAATATTTTTAATATAGTGGATATACAATATTTTGGTAAAATTTTGTTTACATGTAATTGGGGTTTAAAAAAACATTTTACTTCCATTATACTTGGATATTTATAAATTTTCTTGTAGACCTAGTTAAGACCTGTAGTATTTCTCTTGAGCAGAGTTAAAAAGGTTATGGAGCTGGGTGTGGTGGCTAGCACCTATAATCCCAACACTCAGGATTGTGAGGCAGGAGGATTTCTTCCAGTTCAAGGCCAGCCTGGGTTATAGAGTGAGTTCAAGGCCAGTCTGAATTACATAGTCTCACCACCCCCACCCCCGTGCAAAAAGGCATAAAAAATATAATTAAAATTTAAAAAGTATTAAGAATTATAATAATCATTTTGAATAGTGAGAATAGTGCAGTCAGTTTATTGTATGGAGCTTTAATCTGTATTACATTTGAATATGTTTACGTGTACTTCAGTGCATTGCAATAGTTTAAGAATTATATGTCATTTATTTTTTAAAAAGAGGCATCTGTTTTGTTTTAGTATTTCTATTATTTCAGTGATTTTCTTTCTGCTTCAAGTATTTAAATTGAGTTTTGCTGTTCTCTAATATTGTTATATTTTGAAAGATGTTTTTATCAAAAACATTGATAACTTACTTCTTATCAGTATACCATTAATCTAAACTCATTTTTTAAAATAGTTATTTTCAGTTTACATTTTATAAGATTAAAACGTTTGCTGTCACTGCACTTTTGCTATAAGTTAGATTTCTTCTTCCTCAGAAGAAATCTTGTTTAAAAAATATTAGAAAGCATAGGACAGAAATATTACGCTAACTTTAAGTTGTTTTACTTTCACATGTTAGGAAGATGAGGTGTTTTACAATGAAATAATTTAAGTTGATAATAAATAGTGAAGATTATGATATCTCAAGTTCTTTAAGTGGTCATTTTCTTTTATCACATCCCCAATATTAACAATATTTAGGCTTTGGAAATTGTGTGATAGACTATTACTTATATTTATTGTACTTCTATAAGTTAGATTGTTTTTCTCCCATAAAAATATCTTTAATTTTAGTCAGGAAAAAGAATCCCTACTAGTTTTGATTAATCAATAGACGAATAGTGAGAATTTATCTTTTCTTACTCAAATCAGATGAGGCAGTAGATTAATCAGGAACTAAGAACTCTTTTATATTGTGGGAATGCATATACTTAAATAATCCCTCTACTTCATCTCCTCATTTCTTCTTCTAAATGTCAAGAGTTAACATTTTACTTCATAAGATTTTGTTTACTGCAAATTTGAGTAAAATCTGATTTTCATCAAGCTTTAAACATGGATATCATTTGTATCTTTGTGAATTGGTTTTCATTGAACCAATTAATAAGTTTCCAGTGAGACATGTTGACATGTTAGTTAAAAACTGCAACAATAGTTTATAAGTAACTAGAGATCATGGAAGCACATACATTTTATCATACAGAGAAAGGGTTTGAGGCAGTTGACCTGATGTTCATTTATTTATATAGAAATAGTTTATTGATCCACATTTTTTTAATCCAGACTTTGGTTGATGGATATTTGAGTTGTTTCTAAGATTTAGCTATAACAAATTGTGCTGCTGTAAACATGGGTGCACATATATTTCTGTGGTATGATGTTTTCATTTCTTCTGGAAAAATACCCGAAGTATGTCTATTTTCACTGTATTGGTTCTTCCTACCCAAGAGCAAGGGATATGTTTCCATTTTTGATATCCTCTTTCATCTCCTTTTTCAGAGTACTATAGTTTTCAGTGTAGAGGTCTTTTACATCCTTTGTTAGATTGATTTCTGAAAGAATTTTTTGAAATTAAAAATAAAAAACAATTACAAAATCATGAAAATATAATAAAACAAAGTTTTCTGTTGTTTTTGATGTATGACTCTTTTCCTCAGTGTAGGACTAGGGAGCAGAGTTCAAGCCCAGATGTATCTCTGTTTAAGGTGGAAGTCTATGATGGCAGTCTGCTTCCAGAATGGTGGTGGGTGCAGACCTCTGCATCCAGTGAGAACAGGTACCACTGTGAGCTTCTAGTCCTGTGTAACTCAGGCTGAACCAGGCTTCTGACTACAAGAGGCAGGTCCATGCTCACCAGTCCCAGCCCCTCAGGGGCTCCTCGAAGCCTGCTTTCCAACTATTGGGTGTCTTCTCTGGCTGGCCTTCACTCATCCATTGGGGGCATTTGGTGGAGTGTGTGTGACCTGGTGCCAAAGGGCAGCTCTGAGACAGGCTTCAGCACTGGGACTTACCCACCAGCTATCCCTCCATTGTGGTGATGGGCTTAAGGCCACTCTGGAAGCAGTATTCTACATTTTCCTTGCCAGTTCTAACTGCTGTGATTCTCTCAATCCTGATTCAGTTGTTTGATAGTGTGAGTGAAAATTGGTAGTTTTACTTTGTCTCATAGCTGGCAGCTGGCCAGCCTCTGTGGTAGGATGGTTTGCTGGATGACCCCTGGCTGCTTTATTTCTTCTGTGTCAATTAACCCTGTGTTTATTTGGCCAGTTACCTCCTGGTTCTGAGATAACCTTTAACTTTATAACTCTCTTAACTACTGTTTTCCAGACTCTAAACACTTTTTCCTAGAGAGGCTGAGTTGCTAACTCTGCAATGCCATTTTTGCCTCTCCCTGAGTTACTTTATCTTGTCAGGGGAGGCCTCTGCACAGGTGTTGCTTTGGGTAGATGTAAATAAAAAGCATGATCCTTCTGTCAGGAGCCAGGCATGCATAGATAGAGAGAGAGAGAGAGAGAGAGAGAGAGTGTGTGTGTGTGTGTGTGTGTGTACAGAAGAAAGAGTCCTTACAAAAGAAGTTATTCAGAATTGTCATATTCAAGTTGAAGGTTGTTGTGGCTGAACCACTGTGAGTGACAGGAGCACGGCAGAAAATGGATGGAACTAGTAAGCACAGGCCAAATTAGGTGGTCTTACTAAACTATGCCAAGGAGTGTAGGTTTTATTCTAAACACTGAGAGTTATTTCATAGTCTGCGTTGTCATCCCTGTTGTGAAGGATGAGAGCCGTAAGTTTTTTGTACTATTTATCCCTGTAGCTTGATGGGAGGCATTTAGTAAAGTATGCCTGATTTACTCAGAGTTTTAGTATCTTTCAAGTTTGGTTTGTATTTCAGTTCTTCAGTTTGTTTCCTCATTCTCAACATTTTAACAATTTAATGGTGAAGTAATTTTTTCTTAATCTGAGATAAAAGACTTCTGTACTATTTCCTATTTATCTAAAACTGCTGGTTCTCAGTGGTCCATTTTATGCTGTGTTACAGTTTTAAAATAGTAACACTGTATGCAGCCAAGTGAGATCTTTCCTGGTGACCCACTATGTATATGTTAACATGTGTGCGTGCACATGGTTGAGTGTTTATGAGTTTTATTTGGTGCAAGGAGAGCATACAATCACTATTTTCTATCTGCTGATGTAATGGAGAATTTTTTCCTCTAGGACATATTGGAGCAATGTGTTTAATGCTCTTCAATTTAATTTGCTAGTATCACAATTAATACAGTTAGGGTCACTTGAAATGAAACTATTAACAAATTGACTTTAACAATGTCAATGTGTTCTCACAATTACATTTGCTTTAATTAGTGTATAGCTACTATTTAATACTGTAGGTCACATAGAAAAATGTAATAATACACTCTTGTCTCCCTATAAAAGAAACTTATAATGGATTGAGTGATTTTGTGGAAAAGCTACTAGCAATAAAATGATGGAGGAGAAAGTAGAAAGTCAAAAAGCAAAGCTTGGAAGAATGTAAATAAAACTTTTTTTTTTTTTTGAGAAAGGACCTTGATCTGCAGTTCAGTCTTTCCTTGAACTCACTATGTATCTCAGGCTGGCCTTGAACTTACAGTGATCTTCCTGGCTCAGCCTCCCCAGTGTGGAGGTTATGGGTGTACACCACCATGCCCAGTTTACATTTTTAAAAAGGAGGCTGACACAGGAGTATTATGAGTTTGAGACCAGCCTGGGCACCTTAGTGAGATCCTGTCTCAAATTTTAAAAATGGAAAGGATTGATGACCTAATTCAGTGGTAGAACTTTCATGGTTCAAGACCCTGGGTTCAACCACTACCCCTCAAACATCTCCCCCAAGAAGCATTCCTGAAAGAAAAATAAATCATAAGTAAAAATATTTACCTTTTGACACTTACTGTTAAGAGAATAGAAAGATAGGCCACAGAGAAGGGAGGAAGTGTTTGCAGAATCTATCTGATAAAGGATTGATATCCAGAATATAGGAAGTACTCTTTTGTAATAAAACAACCCAGTTAAAATGTTGGCAAAAGATCTAAAACCATACCTCACTAACAATAGACAGATGACAGATAAGTATAGGAAAAGATAAATCCTGTGTCATTAGAGAATTGTAAATTAAATTAATGGTAATACACCACTGCATACCCTTTAGAAGGACTAACAATGTAGGCAAGATTGGTGGTGAGAAGGCAAAATGGTACATTTATTTTGAAACACAGTTTGGGAATTTCCTACAAAGCTAGACACACTCTTACTGTACAATTTAAATATTATGCTCTGTGGTATTTATCCAAATGCATTGAAAATTGAAATATACCCAAAAGTCTGTATATAAATGTTTGTAGTAGATCTGTTAATAATTGTGCAAACTTGGAACTATGATGACCTTCAGCAGGTAAATGGATGAAGTATGGTACATGTATGCAATGGAATTTTTCAATGAGAGAATGAACAATCAAGTTATTAATACAAAGAAAAACCTTGGGAAAACCATAACTGTATGTAAATGATACAGTGCTTGCCTACTATACATGAGATCTTCAGTTAGATCCCCAGTGCCTGCTCCCCAAAAACCAACCCAACAGCAACAACCACTACCACCACCCCAAAAGACAAGAGAACCCACTGTAAGAAGGCTACAGAAACGATTTTTAACGATATGACATTCTGGAAAAGGAAAAACTATAGAGATAGGAGAAAGATGAGTGGTGGCTAGGCATCTAGTAGGAAGGAAGAATGTATAGGTGTGATATCACAGATCTGTGATACTGTAATGCTAGGTATGTATCAACACAAAGAGAACCTCAGTATAAACTATGGACTTTAATTAACAGTGACATGTCACTGATGGGAACGTGTTGGAAGTAGAAGGTAGAGTATGTAAGAACTTTGTATACTATACTTTCTGGTCAACTTTCTATATAAAATGAGATGCCAGGACTTTACTGCCACTGATATTTACATTTTCAAGTGGTACTGTACTTTCCCCTTCATTCCTCTTGCTAGTTTAAACATATGCTTAATTTATTTGAAGTAGTATACAGAATACTAAAAAATATTTTAAAAAGATTTTTGCAATACTGGGAATTGAGCCCAGGTCTTTTACTACACTGAGCTGCATGCCCAACCTATTCATTCATTCATTCATTCATTCACTTATGTAGATTGTATGTATGTATGTATGTGTTATTTGGCTTTTCTTACTATGTAATTCAGACTGCCCTTGAACTGCCTTAAACAGGCTGGCTTAAAACTTGAGGTGATCCTCCTGCCTCAGCTTCTTGAGTGTTGGAATTACAGAAGTTTGCCACCACACTGGCAGTCTTTTCCTTTTTAAAATTTGACATAGGATCTCACTAAATTTCTCATGCGGCCTGAGCCTCCCATATGCTGGGATACAGGCATTGCACCACTTTACCCAGCTAAAATCAGAAATTTTTGAAATTCAAAGTTAGTCTTAAAAGATGTTGAGCTGTTTACTTACACTTTTCTATTAACTCAGCTCCACTCTTTTTAGCTTATTATAGATCTTAATCCCACTCTGAGAATCAATTTTTTTTTTAATCTAGTCCTTTCTGGCCCATCAAAATTATCTTCTAGTATGTATCTAATCCTTCATTTAAAAGTGGCATTATTGTGGGTAATTATTTTTGTAATGAAAATATGTACTTTGGCATAATGATAGCTGGCTGTGCAGCTCAGGAGCTGCACTGGGGAAGTACAGGAAGTAACCATTGTGTGCACCCACTTGGCACAACAAATGGCAAGGTGTGTACACATATGTGAGTTTTACCCATTTATGTGCTGCGTCACATTTTGTGTATTTGTAATTTCTTCTATTACATGTTTTCTTTTGATTTTTCTCATAGAATTAGCCCAATTCAGTACAATGTCACATAAAAATCAGCTTTTATAACTTTGGGAGGAGGTTGAAAGTGAGTCCTCAGCTGATTTAGCTACCAATGATGACTTGAATCATGTAAGACAGAGTTAGCAAGATGTGAGAGATAGAGAAATATAGAATGAAGACTTTGATTCAGATGAGGAAGAAAACAGTAATGTAAATAAATATTTGACTAATCAAAATGCTACAAAATGGTCATGTATACCTGCACAATCCAGGTCAGAAAATACTATTAGGTTCTTGCCAGAGGTGAAACCTATTGGACGGAATGCTAGTACTGCGATTCAGTGTTGGAAATTGTTTCTAATGGATGCTATAATGAAATACAAGTAGAACATTCTACATGCATCAATAATATTACTCAGAAAATAAATTTATCAGGACATCTTGTTATTGGGTAGCTTGCTTCTAAAAAGTTGCCCACCAACTAAACGTTACTGGGTTAGGGTTGCTTCCATCTTGTTCTAGAGTTTGATTGCAGATTTTTCTAATCTCCAACAAAAAATTGAACAAAATGAGCAAAAAAAGCAGTAGCAAAGTTTATTCATATAGCAAAAGTGAAGAGTAGGGAGAAACTGACTATATAGCAAGCTTGGGTTGAGTAAAGAGAAAAAGAGGGTAAGAGCAAATATGAAAGAGAAATACAATGTAGGCTATTTTGGAAATTGCTGTAGCAGTGGCTCCTCATGGCTGCCTTTCTTTTATATTGTTCAGATCTCAAGGAAGCATGCATGTGGATTGTGAGTACCAGTCCTGGGATCCCACACCTTGGGCTGACATCAGGTCTAAGCCATCTTATTAAAAGCATGCTGGAGTTCTTGAGAGAAGTCCACACGCAGGGCTTTGGGAACAGTTCTACACATGTATTTAGGGTCTTGTAATTAATAGGTCATGCCTACTTCCCCATGCAGCTTTTTCCATGCCCTAATCTCCTATCTCAGTCTCACTATCTGAACTAAAAGTCTTCATAGCAATTGTCAGAATTTAAAGGATTTATGGAGAAGTAACACTATAATTCATATATATCAGTGTGCAAATCGGAGGTCAATATTTATAATAAATGGTTCTCTAGAAGTTAGGTAAGCAAGCTTTTCTTGCAAGCTATGTAGTAAATACCATAGCCTTACATGCCTCACCATTTTAGTGTGAAAATACCCATAGAAAATAAATTAGTGTTTGTTTTTTTCAAGAAAACATTATTAAAACAGGAGACTGTGGCCTATGAGCCATAACATGTTACAACTCTACAGAATAATCACAATTGTGGCCTTAAGTATGCGTGATGGAAATATGACAAGCAGTAATAAGATGTACCTTCTCTCAAGATTTTCTTTGAGTATCCTAAAAACTAGATTGACAGTTTTAGCACCTTTTAAACCAAACATATTTTTCGTACCAAGTTAGAGCCTTTTTGTCAAAAGCATCCTTTTATTATGACTTCTTAATGTTCTTGCTTAATTTTTCCTGAATGGCAACATTAGTAGAACATTTTATTTTGATCTTTTATCCTGAAACTTTGCTAAATTAATTTATTTTTAAAATATATAGTCTCTAACATTTTCTCTATATAAGATCTTATCAGTTATAAACAGGTTATCTTCTTCCTCTTCAATTTTGATACCATTGTTTTCCTTATCACTTTGCATTGAACTTTCTGTTTAGTATTGAGTAGCAGCAAATATAGGCATTCATGTCTTCTTTTCTTGATTTAAAGGAAAAGGTTTTAGATTTTAATCTTGACTGAGGGTAGCTGTTGGTTTTTTATCATGTTGAGAAAGCACCCTTAAATTCACAATGTTTTGAGTGCTATTTTTTTTAATCAAGAAAGCTTGTTGTGTTATGTCAGATATATTTTTTTGCATCAACTGATCTGATAATGTGGGTTTTCCTTCTATTCTGTTGATAGTGTGGGCTATCTTGATCAGTAGTTTTATAATAAACACCTTTGAATAAGAAACACCTTTGAGTAAGAAACTCATTGAGTTGTCAAGTATAATCTTCTGTATGCTTTTGCATTTAGTCTGCTTTTGTTCATGGGGGATGTTTATTTCTATGTTCATTAGGAATATGTCTCTGTGGTTTTCTTGTAATATCTTACCCACTTGGTATCAGGGAAATGGTTTCTCCTGGTTTTTCGAAACATCTCAGAGTTCTTGTATGTTCTTCGTAGTATTTGTTACAGTTTACCAATGAAGACTTTAGTTCCTTGAACTTGTTAGAATTTTGATTAGTATTTCACTTAACATCGTACAAGTCAAATTTGTTGGTTTTCAGTTGTTCGCTGATTTTTTTTATAATCCTGTTTATTTCTGTAATGTTTGTATTGCAATCCCCATCTTCATTTCTTTCTGTCCTTTTTGAGGGTCTTGCTATGTAGTTCAGGCTGGCCCTGAGTTCACTGTGGAGCCCAGGCTGGCCTTGAACATGTGGTGATCATCCTGCCTCAGCCTCCTAAATGCTGGGATTATAGGTGTGCACCACCACACCTGGCCACCGTCTTCATTTCTGGTATTAGTTATTTGAGAACATTTTTCCAAGGTAAGTCTGCCTCAAAGTTTGTCAATTTTATTTCTTGTAAAAGAACCAACTATTTGTTTCACTGATTCTGTCCTCTTTTTGGGGGGACAGTGTCTCATTATGTAGTTCAGGCTGGCTTTGAACTCACCATACAGCCCAGGCTGAGCTCAAACTTGCAGCAATCTTCTTTTCTCAGCCTGACAAGTGCTGGGATTATAGGCGTGTCGGCACCAGATCTCTGTTCTCCTTGGTTTAATTCTCTGCTCTAATCTTTTTCTTGCTTTTCTTGGTTTTTGCTTCTCAGGTGTGACAATCTCTTCTTTGAATTTTTTGAGACAGGGCCTCCATGTTAGCCTTGAACTTACAGCAGTTGTCTTGGCTCAACCTCCCAAGTGCTGAGATAATAGATAAGAGACATCATGCCCGGCCAGACCTGAAACTCTCAATTGATTTATGTTCAAGTTTGTTGATTTTTTTTCTGCCTTAGATTTGTTGTTGAATTTATGTAAAGAATTTATATTCAGTTATTGTTCTTTTAAGGTCTTGAGTTTCCTTTTAGTTCTTTTTTTTAGGGTTGGCCTTTTTGTTGGCGTTTTCTACTGTTGAGACTATGTTCTTTTGGGATTTGTCAGTTCTTTTTTCCATGGTTTACCTCTATTGTGTTAATTTACTTATGATAGTTGACTTAGGTCTTTTTTCTAGTAAGTGTAATGTTTGGCTTCCTCAGAGACATTTTCTGCTAGTTGCGTTTTTTCTGTGAATGGGCCATACTTTCTTATTACTTTGCATATCTCTTAGTTTTTTGTTGAAAACTCTGTTTTGAGTATTATAGTGAGGCAAGTCTGGAAATCAGATTCTGCTCTGTGAGGTTGTTGTTATATTTACATGTAAGTGATTATTGTTTTAGAGAGTTTGATAGACACTTCATCAAGTGTGTGTTCTTTGTGATTTGTGAACATTGAAGTCGCTATTGTACTAGCTTCATGGCCAACTGTTGATTTGGTGGGATTTGTGTAAATAGGTGAAGGAGAGAGAGAGAGAGAGACAGAGAGAGAGAGAGAGAGAGAGAGAGA
>NW_004955430.1:9718779-9747477 GCF_000276665.1 Chinchilla lanigera | reverse complement strand
AGAGATTGAGAGAGAGAGAGAGAGTGAGAGAGAGAGAGAGAGAGAGAGAATGAGAATACTTTCAGAGGCAGGCAGTCTTTCACTCACTGCTTAGACAGACCTTCCACAGGACAAATTTGGCTTACCTTTCTTTTTTATTTGCAGTGAGCAAGGTCAACTGCAAATAAAAAAGTTGAAAGTTTGGGGGCTTTTCAAGCTTTTTCTAGGCTTGAATTGAGTTTGTGGTGTATGAATGGTGCTCTCAATTGAAAGTTTGGGGGCTTTTCAAGCTTTTTCTAGGCTTGAATTGAGTTTGTGGTGTATGAATGGTGCTCTCAATTCCCCTATACACATGGGAGCTTTTGAAATTCCTCATTTCACAACACATCTCCTTTCCCAATCTCTTTATCTTAGATTATTTTGTCTGTTATTTGTGTTGATTGATATTTCTACCCCTTAACCTTCTGAGATTAGTACTTTTTGACTTTCAGTGCTTTCAAGAAACATCACTAGAAATCTACTTTAACCTGAAGAACATTATCAGTTTGGCAAAAGTAAGGAAAATAGTTGCATTGGTCTTCAGGAAATTGCCAGAAAGCTTACAATAATCTACTTCACTTCTTTCAGAATGAAGTGTATGTAGCTCTCTCTGGTCTCAAGAGTACATAACTTCCCACTTTGTGTGTCTGTAGATTAAGGGGAGGAGGGACGCCAAGAGGTGATTTAAAATTCCATGTTTCTGTATTACCTCAGTACAGCATCTTCCGACTTCATTAGTGTTTTCCTTTTGTTTATATGGTGATTAAATTTCAGAGTTTTGGGAAAGTTCATTTTTACCATTTTTGCTGGTTTATAAATCATTTCAGTGGTGGGAGAGCCCTAGAGTTCCTTGTGCTGCCATTATCAGAGCCATTCCTACTGATAACATTGGGAAGAGGCTTTTAAAATTACATGACAAATAATCTTTTTTGAAATAGTTGAATATAGAGACAACAGAAAATCAGGTAATAATGTTTTGAGACATATGGACAAAGAACCCTCAAAACCCACAGTACCTTTAAAGAAAAGAAAACTTTACCACTAGAAGCACTTAGTAGATCCCAAATATCTAAAAGCTTCATACTTTAAAATGGTGTTTTGAAACTACACTTCCTAATATGATTTCCATTTCTTATGTCAGTCATATTTCTATTAAGTAATTTAGAGTGTCCAAAACCATTTTGCAAATGTAAATAATTGAACATATTGCTGTCTTTAATTTTATTTAGAAGATTCAAATTTTGAGGAAATTTGGAGAGTCTCCATTTTCCTTTTGCCTTTCTTCATGTAAATACAGAAATCTTCTCTTGGGCCCTGGGAATTCAGTATGGAAAGTGAGGGGTTAGCCTGTGGTTATAGCTATAGTTACCTGCTATCTCATTTATAAAAGTCAGGACAGAGTTACTGGGAATACTTATTGTCATTATTTAAACCTAGCGTACAAGAGTGTTACAGTTTATATCTAGATGTCCTCTCAGAGCCTCATGCACTCATAGGTGAGGCCTTTGGAAAGGTGATTGAATTATAGGGCAGCATAGCTGGCTTTCTGTTATGCAGCTGGCTCTGATCTGAAGCAGTTAGTCACTGGAAAGGATACCTCACACCACAGCTTCTGCCACTGCCCTCTGCTTCCTGGCTGCCGTGCTATGAGCAACTTTCTTCCTCCCAGGCCTAAAACATGAGCCAAAATAACTTCTTATTATTTAAATTATGAGTATCAGGTACTTTGTCCCAGTGACAAGGAAAGTAACTAAAGACTCTTCTATAAAAATTACCAAATTTCTTACGCTTTCTCAGACTATAATTTCACTCACATTGCAGTAAACTTTTAACACTTTATGATTAAGTTTGTCCCAGCTATGACGTCAGAAGTGTGACAGGGTCAGGCATGATGGGGCACACATACAGGTGGTGCATGCCTGTAATCCCAGCACTCGGGAGGGTGAAGCGGGAGAATCGCCACAAGTTCAAAGCCAGCCTGGGCTATATAGTGAGTTCAGTGCCAGCCTGCACTATATATCGAGACCTTGGCCCCTCTCCCCCCAAAAAAGTGACGAGTTTCATTTGGTGAAATAATATTGCATGTTATTTTGTGTTTAAATAGTATTGTATGTCATTTTCTGCTTATGTCTTTAAGGGTAAACTATGAATGCTTTGCAGGTTAACATTAGTAATGAAAAAGAGACCTTTTGGTAGGAAACTTTGAATACTTTACCTAAGGAGGAAAAAAGAAATATAAAACTTACTTTGGCTATTTGATGTTATTGCCAAGGATATATAAGTAGGTGTAGTTTAAACCTTCTCAATGGTCAAGTTTATGGAAACAATTACGATTGAAATTCTAGTCTTAACAGGAACTTTTTTAGGGGAGGAAGGATATCCTTATAATAGAGGGGATACACTCTGTCTATAGAGTGGGGATACCCCTATAAGTAGAGGGGATACCCCTATAGCCAGAGTGGATATATTCTAAAGAATTCTTTTTAATAACATTCTGTAGAGTAGAGGGGCTCTAAAAATAGTTTCTGATGGCATTCTGTGGAATTTATTTGTAAACTTTAGAAGTTCTTATATAGATTGTATAGTTCTAAGAATATTGTTATAGTTAACTTCTCTTCAAAGACTGAGAGGTGCTATTCTTATAAACATTTAGGCAATGGACTAATTAATTGAGATGCCAAAGTTATAAACATTTAAAAAAACATTTACCTGCTTGGGAATTTTTTATGTTTAAACACACGTACACACATACACACAGACTAGGTGTATATTTATGCACAATCTGGCCTTTTAACAAAGAAAAATAAGCCTGTGTTTAGACTGCCACTGATAAAGCAAAACAGCTGAGACTGTAATGAAGACCATACTGAGGGCATATAGGACATAAGGCAAATTAAGCAGGTTACACACTGCACATCTTCTATTTAGATACAGTAGATCTCCCCAGTCCTGACAAGTTAGTTGCACTGACAAGGCAATCAGATAGACAGAAACAGAAGGAGATCATTTGTATCAATTTGAGAAACAGATACAGTAATGAAACAAAATAGCCACACAAAATTGTCTTTTGCTTGAAAATTGTTGTTTTTCCATATTTTCTCCCAAAGTAAACACACACTATTAAAGCTTTTATTTTGTTTGCAATAAAGACCATGTAGGTTTTATTTTATTTTATTTTTGTGAAAAGATTTTCTGGACACTCAAATGAATTTTAATCTTGGTAAACTGACAGCTTTGTTTAAACACTGACTATGAGTTTCCTTCCATGAAAAACCCTTTCAAAGTGTAACAGTTCAGCTGTGAAAACCTGAATACATTAATGATGACAAAGAAGCCCCAGAATAAGGCAACACTTGTTCAATTTTTGTAAAGAACATTTCTTGATGAATTGTGAAGACAAAAGTGTTGTATGGTTATTTTAATGTCTCCCTATTTCTTTACTAATAAATGTCTTTGTATTTGCCTTTTTAAATGCAATACCTTGTTATTAATCACTTGGTTATTTTTTCAGAAAGGACTTTAAGAAGGTTTTTGTTTGTTTTTTTAAATATGTCTTATGATACCTGTAACAGGAAACATTTAAACATTGCCTTTAGTATACATGGTTAAATATCAAACACACTACCGAGGAGCTGTCAGGAAATTATATTCTGAAGATACATATTTATTATGTACCATTTGCTTTGTATCTTAATAAAAATGGTGGGTCTTCTTGACAAAAATAATACTGAAATATTTTAGTGTCATCCTTTTTTAAAGGAACACAGTATACATATTCTCTACATAGTCATTCTCATGAAGACTGGGGTGGTTCTTTTATTTGATGTAAATGTTTTCTTTATGAGGAATTCAGTTTTAAAATATGTGATTTATATTTCCTGTATTGTCCCAAAAATATTTAACTTGGGACATAGTCTTAAAATTAGCTTTTGTGTTTTTGATTTCCAGTAAAGATTGAATATGTTTTTTTTAAATCTGCTTACTGTTATGGTTTGTGTCTGGGTGTCCCTCCAAAGCCTTATGTGGTCATGGGGCAGGCTTTTAGAGTTTGATTGATTATGGGTGTGAGAGCTATACCCGCCCTGGGGTGGATAGTTTGCATATGTAAGGGAGAGGAAGAGGCTGCTTGCCACCATTCCTCCCTTTTGTGCTTGTTGCTTTTGCTGTGTTCTGCCTCCATGAGCTGTAACCCTCTGCCATGTGCCACTCTGCCTTGTAACCTGCCAAGTACGGACTGAAACCTCCACAAACTGCAAGCGAAATAAACCTTTCCTTCCTTAATTTTGGGCGTCAGGTATTTTGTCCCAGCCACGAGAGAAAAGTAACCAAGACACTTACAAATCTTATTATCAGTAGAAATACAACTCAAAGCTTCTGTACCCTTAATATTATTTTTTAAAATGTTACTTGATCTACTTCTGTTGATTTATTGTACCTTTATATTTTAAAGATTTTTTTAAATGATGTATAAATGAGCTCAGCATTAAAATCAACCATGTTGGCCATACAGTGATATCTTCTGTTTTCATAACTAGTGTATGAGTTAGTTTTGGTTGCATAGCAAACCATCCTAGGTCTTTGTAATATAAGATAGTAAGCATCTATTTTGGATTGTGGTTTCATGGGTGAGTTGGGTAACTCTCTTACTCTGAGCTGTGCTTGCTTATGTGCCTGGAGAATGGCTGATGGTTGAGTGAAGTGATAAAGTGACGGAGCCACATTTCTCATTCTGCAGCTGACCAGCTCTCAGTAGTTACATGGTGGTGCTAACAGTACATGTGAACAAACATAAGCTGCAGGGTTTCATGAGGCTCAGAGTTGGTCCTGGCCTCTTGTTACAATTGTCATGGTATTTTGGACATGGCAAGTAACAAAGCCAACCACAGTCAAGAGGTACCGAAATGTATTTCATTACACTAGCAGTGAACAAGCCTATAATAATTTTTTTCTTTTTCCTTTTCCTTTTCCCTTTTCTCTTCTCTTTTCTTTTTGTTTCATTTTGTTTCATTTTTGTTTTGGCCTTTTTAAGATAAGGTCTCACCCAGGCTGGCCTTGAACTCATTTTTGTAGCCCAGGCTGGCTTTGAACTCACAGTGATCCTCCTGCCTCAGCCTCCCAAGTGCTAGGACTGCAGGCGTGCGCCAACATGCCCAGCTCCAAGCCTATAGTAACTTCTTTCCAAATGAATTCTGTTCATCATAACATAAAAAAGAATGAAATACTTAAAATAAATTTCACAAAATAAGTAGAGGAAATATACTGAAAAGGTGACTAGTGAGAATTAAGGAAAAGAAAAATTGTATTTCAATTATCAGGACAAACCTGGAAGAAATAAGTTATCTTATTATATCTGTAAATAAGAAATCTGAACAAGTTCAGTGCAATTTCAGTCACATTTCCAGAAAGATTCTTTGAACCTGGAAAATAACTTTCTGAAATTCACTGAGAATTACAACTGTATAAAAGGACAGAACATTGTGAACATTTTTGTGACTTCAAATTTGAAAACTTAAGGAAGAAATCAATAAAAAGTTCATTGCTGTTATATTTTGCACCTTCAAAACATTGCCTACATAATTACAAAGCACTTAATAAAATATGTGAAAAATTTATTATTTGAAAATTTTTTATTAACAATACACAGTTATATTTGATTGGATCACAAAAACTAAAATAGAAAAGAAGAAATACAATTTGTTGTGTTCCTTTAACTAGTCATACAGTAGAATTAATAATCCCAGAGTAAAAACACCAGCAGTAATGGTGGGGGGGATGTTAACAAACAAAAAAACTTTATTAAAAAAAACTTCAAGAAAATTGAAAAATAGGGAATGTTTTAAAATTCGTGGTCAATATGACTTTAATAATAGTATCACTTATCATGATACTGTTATCATGAAAAAGAAGCATGCCTTCTTGTTCTTCACTCATGTGTATGTACAAAAACATCAATAAGCTGACCGCCAAACCAGCACTCCGCAAAAGTCTCAAGCATGTCCTAGGAAGAGGTAATAATGCTAACACCACCAAGAAGTCTAATAGAATGAATACACCTGGCAGGGTAAGCATTAAGTAGAAGGAAAAAAAAAATAACAGGAAAATAATGCCGTGACAGAAATAAGTCAGTACCTTTCAGTAATAACTCTCAATGTGAATGGTCTCAGTTCCCCAGTGAAAAAAATACAGATTGGTAGAATGGATCAAAAGACAAAACCTAGCAGTATGCTGTATACAAGAAAGATATTTAACCCCCAAACAAATTTATAAAGATCAAAGATTGGAAAACTGGGAACAAAGGAAACCCTAAAGAAAGGAGTAACCTGTTTTCAAACAAAGTGGACATTAAGCCAGAACTGATCAGAAGAGACAGTGAAGGTCACTACATATTGTTTAAGGGATCAATTCAACAGGAAAACTCAACATTTATAAACATAGATGCATTGAATAGGGACACACCCAACTTCATAAACAAACTACTGACATAAAAGATCAGATCATCACCAACACAGTTATAGCAGCAGACATTAATACCCCACTGTCACAAATGCACAGATGAACTAGGCAAAAAAATGAACAAAGAAATGTCATAGTTGAACCAAACCTTCAAACAAATGGACTTAATAGATATCTACAAAGAGTTCTACTTAATGAAAACAGAATAAAAATTCTGAGCAGCACAAGAACTTCCTCCCAAATAGACTACAAAGTAGCCAATAAAGAATTCTTAAGGAAAATGAAAAGAATCAAAGTTATATAATGAATATTATTAAACCATAGCACAATGAAACTAGAACTTGATGGTGAAAGAAGTCATGCAAACGCATGGAAATTAAGCAATATACTTTTTTTTTTTTGAGACAGAGTCATGCTAAGCAGTTCAGGCTCTCCTTGAACTTGCTATGTAGCCTAGGCTGGCCTTGCACTTGTGGCAATCTTCCTGCCTCAGCCTCCCAACTGCTGGGATAACAGATGTGTGCCTCCATGACTGGCAACAATATACTCTTGAAAAATCAGTGTTTTACAGTAGAAATCAAGGGACAAATTGGATGATTCCTAGAATCAATTGATAATGCTAGTACAGCATACCAGAATTTAAGGGACACAATGAAAGCGATCTTCAGGGAGAATTTTATAGCAGTGAGTATCCACATTAGAAAAACAGATCAAGCCGAAGTAAATATCCTATTGACATACCTTGAAAAACAAGAACAGTGAAAATCTAAAGCCATTGAGGGGAAGGATATTATAAAATATCAGAGCAGAAATTAATGAAATTGTCATTAGAAACAGTAGAGTCAATGAATTAAAGAACTGATGAGAGAACAAACAAAATAGGTGCTCAGCCACTCTTACCACAAAAAAAAAAGAGACCCAAATCATTGCAGTCTCGCAGTCGGAAATGAAAAAGATGAAATCACAGCAGACTCTTCTGTAATTCCAAAGATCATTAGAAACCACTTTGAAAGTCTGTACTCCAATAAATTGGAGAATTCTGAAGAAACGGACAGATACCTAGATACACATCAATTACCTAAACTGAATCAAAATTTAGAAACCCTGAATAATCCAATAAGAGGCAATGAAATGATAGAGTAATAAAAACTTTCCAACTAAAAGAAAAGCTTAGTTTCTGACAGACTCGTTGCTGAATTCTGCAAGAAATTGAGGGACGATTTAATGCTAATACCCCTCCAACTCTTTAAGGAAATTGAAAGGGGTGAAGTACTCCAAAAGTCATTTCTGGATGCTAGTATTGCACTTATTCCAAAGTCAAATACTCACCTAAAGCAGAGAACTACAGGCCAGTCTCTTTAATTAACATAAACACAATAATCCTCAACATGGTATTGGCAAGAATAATACAGAATATCATCAAAAAGATCATAAATCATGACCAAGTAGGTAGGCTTCCTCCCAGGTGTACAAGGAAAGTTGATTATCGGCACATCAAATAAACAAAAACAAGTACCAAAATCACATGATGTTCTTAGTAAATGCAGAAAAAACTTTCGACAAAATCCAACACCCATTAATACAAAAAAAAAAAAAAAAAACACAAAACCCTGGGATAGATAGAGAACCTTTTCTCAATCTGATAAAAGCCGTGTATGACAAATTTGCCCCCATCAGATTAAGGAAAAGCTAAAAGCTTCAGGAGAAAAATAAGGTTGTCCACTGTCACCACTCCTGTTCTGTATAGTAATAGAGACATTCGTCAGAGTAGTCAGGCAGGAGAAAGAAATAAAAGGAATGTGTATAGGAAAGAAAAATCAAATTATCATTATTTGCAGATGACATCATCTGCATAGAAGAGCCAAAAAGCCCACAAAAATTATTTTTCAGAAAAAATGAGACAACACCGTCTAGTAACATCTGCTTACCTTATAGTAACACATGCATGTTTATAATAGGATAATTTGTTAAAACTAAGTCTTAGAAGCAGACCTATGTGTACATCAAAAGGTGAGGGGATGAAGAAAATATGGAGATTATACACAGTGGTATTATTCTATGCCATAAAGAAAGATAAACTGGAGCCATCTGTAGGGAAATGGATGCGACTTGAGACCACAGTGCTAAGTGAAATAAATCAGACACACAAGCTTAAATACTGCATGGCTTCTCTTACATGAGAAACCCAAAGTATAAGTAAAGAGCAAAATAAAAGATAAGAGTAAGTAAGGAGATAGATTTTTCTCAATTGGCAAAGAGATCAAGAGAGGGAGAGAGGAGAAAAGGAGTTAAGTAAAGGGAATGAGAAAAGGAATAAAAATGTGTTACATGTAACAAGTGAACACAAGGAATGTAAACATTATGTACTGCTGTGCTGCAAACATGTAACAAAAAGGAAGGATGTTATGGTTGATACATTGTGCCAATTTGGGGCGTCTAGAGGTTTGGCTAAGTGACTCAGCAGTTCTGCCTCTTGGGGTGAAAAGGACACGCCCTTATCCTTCTGGGATGTTGTTTATTGTGTTAATTTGAGAAGTTCAGAAGGTTAACTATACAACTCAGAAGGGGTCCAGGGTGCTTACTTTGTATTCATCCTGAGCCTGTGCAAGAGGCAGGCCTGCAGAGGGTGTGGGTGTGGAGGATGACCCCAACCTCCCCGGAGTTGGTAGACTGTATAAAAAAAGGAACTGAGGAAGGACTGGCTGCTGGTTCTTCAGAGGAGCTCCAGTTTTCGCCTTCAGCTTAGTGGTCTCCCGGCTTCTGGTGTTGGCTCTCCGGCCTTCATCGTAGATTCTTCAGCATTCCGTCGCAGACCCATCAGCCTTTTCATATGGACTTGCGTGGACACTGCAGTGAGCTCCGGGCCCGGGGCCGGGCTCTTCAATCTCCAGCGTGCAGACACCCTCTGCACGCTTCCTCATCCAACTCTGTAGCTGACCATTGTAAGCCAAACTTGTAATTTTTTGTACATTTGTTTATCTTGTATTATATCTGTTCCTCTAGTAAACCCTGAGTGATACAAAGGAGATAAAGAAATGCAGGGGCAGAGGGGAAAGGGGATGAAAAAAAGAATTAAGATATATGGTGTATATGTATCAGCTCCTTATGTAAACATTATGTACTACAAACATATACTAATTAAAAAAAAGATACAAATGTCAACAAGAAACATTCACTGAAAGACTCCTAGAATCAATAATGAAATTCAGTAGTATACCAGGAAACAAAAAAAGTCAATGGCATTCTTCTTCCCCAATAATGAATTGAGAAAGAAATTAGGAAAGCGTTACCATTGACCATAGCATCAGGAATAATTAAATACTTAGGAATTAACCTAACCAAGGAAGTGAAAAACCTCTACAGTAAAAACTACATTGTCCTGACAGAGATTCAAGAGGATATGAGAACATGGAAAGGCATCTCCTATTTCTGGATGTGCAAACCAATATTGTCAAAATGGCCATTCCAAAACTAATAGATTTAGTGCAATCTCAATCAAAATACCAACAGCATTCTTCAGAGAACTAGAGAAAACAATCTAAAGTTCATATGAAACCAGAAGAGGCTCAGAGTAGCAAAAGTAATTCTGGGTTGCAAAAGCAAGCCATGAGCCATCACAACCCTATATATGAAGTTATACTATAAAGCTACTGTTGTTAAAATGGTATGGTACTGGCACAAAAATAGGCATGTGGATCAGTGAAAAAGAATAGAGAAAGCAGAAACAACCCCAGACACATCCAGGTATTTGATCTTTGACAAAGGGGTGAAAACTAATACACTACAAAAGATAGCCTCTTTATTAAATAGTGTTGGAAAAATTGGATATCCACCTGCAGAAGATATCCACTTTGAAGATATCAATAAGTATTGCAACAACTATGGTTAATTTTCTACAACTTTGTCTGTAACTCTGTTTTGTTTGTATTGTTCTTAAGCTATTTTGTAAATGGATGTCTGTTTGTTAATATGTTTTCCTTCTTTTATTTCTTAAAATAAAAAAAATATAAAAAAATTAGACACTAGAGATTAAGTATTGGGCCAGGGACGTAGCTCAGTAGACAGTGCCTGCCTGGCAAGCGTAAGGCCCGAGTTCGATTCCTGGTACCAAGAAAGAAAAAAAAAGCCGACTCCCCAAAAAGCTTAAATATTGCATGGTTTCTCTTACTGTAGAATCCCAAAGTATAAATAAAGAGTGAAATAAAACATAACAGAAGTAAAGTGATAGATCTCTTTGCATGAAGGAAGGTGACCGGGACCAAGGGATGGAGGCGGGGTGAGACAGGGGTGGAAAAAAGATTAAGAAAATAACTGAAATTTGTTGTCTTCATGTACCATTTCCCCACAAGGAATATGATGACTGGTACTAAAAATGTCTAGTAAGACAAAATTGGAACAAAAAAATTAGTAAGCTGAAAGCAGCATGGGTAAAAGGTAGCATATTTTATCAAATTTAATCATGGGAGTGCAAAGTTGGCTCTTCAGAAAAAATGTTTCCATAATTCACTTTTTTAACAAAGTAGAAACTAAATGTAGTTTAGTTTCAGTAGATATTAGAGAAACACTAAAAAATTCAGATAACTTTATGATAAAGTAAATTAACAAATGTGAATAGAAGATAGCTAACACCTTCCTCAAAATGAAAAGACCTATCTGGAAAAGAATTATAGCAAAATTTCCCTCAATGATGAAATATTAAAAATGTTCTTTTTAACAATAAAAGAGAACTTATTGTTAAATTATAATTAATAATTTAGTTTCCCTGTAGTTTCTATTAAAAAATCAATATACAGAGTTGTACTTCCAAATATATCAGTAACCCAAGTATAGCATTTAAAAACAATATAAAAATATAAAGAACATTTCATTAAGTTCAGTAAACTGCATGGTATTTTTTTATGAAGAATGCTATAGAATTATATTAGAAGGAATTGAAGAGCACCTTAGTACAGAGATAGTGCACATCATGACCAAAAGAAAAGAGGAAGACTTTCTGTCACAGAGCCTTTTCATTCTACCCATTTTGATCTTAAAGATTTTGTGCTTATTAGTTAAAATACTTACATTTATAGATAGACTCAAGTATTTACCCACAAACCAAAGGTTTAATAGTTTTCAATGCTTTTAAAAGCTATTTTATCAGATATAAGTATAGCTACTAAAAAGGACTTGGAAGTTCATCATATAATAGGGTGTGTTGAGCATGAAGAAATAACTGATATTGGAGTACCCATTATATAATTATCATACATCTTTCGGAGAGATAAACTCCTATACATTTACAGTCGAGCACTTTAGCACTCCACTTTCAGTCATGTACAGATCATCCAGGCAGAAAATCACCAAAGAAACAGCAGTAAAATTGTACTGTAGGCCAGGTGGACCTAGTAGTCATGTAAAGAACATTATACCCAAGAACTGCAGAATGCTCTTTCTTTTCAGTAGCCTATGGAACATTCTTCAGGATCGGCCATGCAATGACATGCCACAAAACATGTCTCAACAAGTTTGTTGTTGTTGTTGTTGTTGTTGTTTAGTTTTTTTGAGACAGAGTCTTGCAATGTAGTTCAGGCTGGCCTTAAACTCACTGTGTAGCCCAGGCTGGCCTCAAATTTGTGCCAATCCTCCTGTCTCAGCCTCAGTGCTGCGATTACAGTTGTGTGCCTCCATGCCTGGCAACAATTTTTTAAAAATGTAAATGATATCAAGTGTTGTTTCTAATCACAGTGTAAGAAAACCACAAATCTATAGCAAGAAAAACTTTGGAAAATGTACAGTATTGGTACGTGGAAATTAGAACACCTTAACTTTGAACAACCAATGGATCAGGGAAGAAATTTAAAAGTTTTTGGACATGAATAAAAATGGATATACAGCATTGTGAAACTTGTAGGATACAGCATGATCTGCACCTACATAAAATTTTATAGTTATCAGTACCTACATCAAAATAGCAGAGTATTTTAGTTACTTTCCCAATGCTGGGTTAAAATAACCATCACCTACAAATTGGGGAGGAAGCATTTATTTTGGCTCACAGTGTCTGTCTGTCTACCTTTTTGAGACAAGTTTTCGCTGTACAGTTCAGGCTGGCCTGGAACTTCCTTTGTAGCCTAGGCTGGCCTTCAAGTTGCAGTGATTCTCCTGCCTCAGCCTCCTGAGTGCTAGGATTACAGGTGTGTGCCATCATGCCTGGCCTTGCTCACAGGGGACTGAGTCTACTATCATCTGCTTCCGAGGCAGGAATTGCATTGAGGAAAGGCATGGCTGAAGAAATGTGCTCATCCATGACAGCCAGGAAGCATAGAGAAAAAGGATGAACTGATGACAAGAATACACCCTTCCAGGCCCCAATGACATGCCTCTTCTGACCAGGCCCTACATCCTGAGGACACATTCAGCTGTAGTGTCCCTGTGGTCCAGTCACTTTCCAGAATTTCTGCCTGTGCATACATGAGACTTCTGGGGGAAATTTTAGTGCTAAACCACAACACATATGGACTGTGCAGATAGCACATTGATAGGGTGGACGCTTAGCATGTATGTTCCCCTGAGCTAAATTCTCTTCACCTCTTTTTCCCAAAAAAATTGCATAGAAGGATCTTAAAATAAACTATTTCTGCAAGGAGCCAGAAAACAAGAACAAGCATAACCCATAATTAGTTGAAGGAAAGAAATAATAAAGATCAAAGCAGGAAAAATAAAGGAAAAAATACAATTTGACAAAAAGATCTAGTTCTTTGAAATTATAAATACAAGTGACAATCCCTTAGCTAGACTAAGATAAAAGAAAGAGAAAGCACAAAATAAAATCAGAGATGAAAAGGGAACCGTTCAGCTGACACTCTAGAAATAAAAACAGTTATCAGAGGTTATCATAAGCAACTATGTGCTTACAAATTTAATAACCAGGAAGAAATGAACAAATTACTGGACACAAATGCCTTACCAAGATTAAATTATGAGAACAGTGAAAATAAAAACTACAGTCTTGGTAAAGGTAATTCAAAAAACTAGCAAAAATGTAGCATTCAAAATATATGAAGAGTTCTTATGAATCAATAAGAAAAAGACATGGACATGTGTTTTCGAGTCAATAAATCATGTGATAGCCGTAAATGTATTTGAAAATGCAAGTAAAATCCCATGTTTCCATGTCGTACCTTATAGATTGGGAATAATTAAATACAATATGTTTGTAACTGTGAAAAAAATGGTGCTGATAGTTAAAATTAGTACAATATTTTGGAAATAACAGGGAAAATAGATATAACTGTATTTTAAGATCCAGCACTTCTACTGTTAGGAATGTAAAGAAACTGTGGAAGATGTATGGCAAGAACATTAAGAACATTCATAGTTCCATTACTTGTAATAATAGAAAACTGGAAATGGTCCAAATGTATATCCACAGAAGAAGGTAATATAAATTTTGATGTGATCACAGAATAGAATACTAAAGTGAAAGCAATTGAGCTATAATTTCATATAACCATATGTATGGTGCAAAATACTTAAATATACAAAGACTTAACATTCACAATATATGATTCTATTTACTTAGATTTCTAAAACAGTGGAACTAAATACTGTATTGTTTATGAATGTATGCATATGTAGCACAACCAATTAACATAAGTTAGGATAGGCATTACTTTGGGTGGCAGAGAAAAGGATATAATCAGTGAGGAACTCCTGAATCTTTCAGTATTATTGTTAATATTCATTTCTTAAAGTAAATAATAGCTATTGAATATATGAAATTTTAAAGTAGACTTATTAATTAAATAATGTAAATTGGCTTTTAAAATCAGGAAAAGGCAAGGATACTTGCCTTACTTGATGTTATGATGTATCTTTAAGCCATTATAATTAAAGTAGTATTATCATAAAACTAGAAAGACTGGTTAAAAGTGAGAAAAAACAACAAAATATATTTAAAGTTGAGGATACATTAAATTTGTATTTAAATCACTGGGAAAGTGTAGGTTTTAATTTAATAATTGGGCAACTGATCTATTAATGTGTCTCTGTTCTTTGGAGGGAGAGATAGACTTTCTAATCATGGCAGCAAAGAATCATAAAAGAAATTACTGATTTTTTAAAAATCCATTTTTATCATAAATATTCCACTATTCAGCATGTGTTTATTGAGCATCTTTTATATAACTAAGCACTATTCGTAGTTCTAATAAGACTGAAAAGGTGATAGCATATGGGAAACACTTAAGAAAATCACGCATTACTATGAGCTATACAGAGAATTTAAACACAGTGAGATGCTATTAGGTGATCTCATTGCTAGTTTGGGTAGGTCTTAGGAGAAGCCTTTTTGAGGAGAGACCTAACCAAAACAAACAAAGAGAAAAATACTGTAGTCAAAAAAGAACAGCTGGGACAAATACTTCTGTTGGTGAAAGAGAAAGAGACTGGTGAGGCTGGAGTGTATGGAAGTGAGCAGAAAATTGGCATGAGATCTAAGATCTTGGCATGGGACATTACAGCTTTTATAAGTAGGGCTTTATAATTTAAAGGAAGAATTTTGGATTTGATCCCACTTGGGCCAGGGATATAGCTCAGTGGCACATGCTCCTGCCTGGCAAGTGTAAGGTCCTGAGTTCGATTCCCGGTACCCAAAAAACAATCTCTTGCTGGATTTGATCCCAAGATTAATTGGGAAGGTATTGGAGTATTTGTAAACAAGGGGTTACCTGATGTGATTTATTATAATTTAATTTGAAATAGTGTAAGATAATGATATGTCAAGAAATAACAGCAAGTTTTTGTGATACTCTGTCTCTTGACCATTGCACATTGTCAAAGCCAGGAGACTAATGTTGATATGCCACTTACTTATGTACAGGTTATATTCAGATTTAAACAGTTTCTATACATGAGAATATGCTCTTATGTCTCCCTCAACATGTGCATAGTTATATGAAATTGTATTCTATAGATTTGAGTAAATACACGGCTGCGGTCAAGATGCAGACCATTTCCTTATTCAAAGAAACTCCTTCCTATTACCTTCAATTGGCACACTTTTTCCCCACATCTAACCTTTGCACCTTGCATTTACTCTCCATCATTATAATCCTGTAAGAAGAATATTACATGAATGAAATCAAGTTATCTAACACTTTTCAACTGTTTAAAAATTCAGCAAAATGATCTTGCGATCCATGTAAGTTGTATTGTTGTATCAGTAATTTATTTCCTTCATATTGCTGAGTAGCAGGTTATTATTTATATGTGTTACAGTTTGTTCATTACCTGTTGAACTCTTCGTTCATTTACCTATTAAAGGACTTGTGAGTTGTTGTACAGTTTCTGGCAATAACAAAGCTACTGTGAACATTTGTGTGCAGGTTTTTGTGTGGACGTAAATTTTCATTTTTCTACCATAGTTATATCTGGGCTGAATTGCTGAGTTATAAATTGTATGCTTTTGTTGTTTTCAGAGTAGTTGTAGTATGGTGTTTACATTTCCATTAGTATCCTTACTAACATTTGATATTGTCAGGATATTTTTTAGCCCTCTTGATACATGTAAAATAGTATTTAATTTTCATTGAAATTTGCGTTTGTGTCGTGGCTAATATTGAACTTTTTTATGTGTATTTTTGCCATTTGCCTGCTATGTTGCCTTTCGGTGAAATGTTGAGTTTTTTGGGGGGTTGGTTCAGAGGGTCTGATTTATTTTGTTGTATTGTTCTTTTACTATTTACATAACTGTATATTATGGATAGAAGTTCTTTGATAAGTGATCTGCAACTATTTTCTCTAATCTCAGGCTTATTTTTTACAATCAAAAAGTTTAGAGAATATTTATTTTGATTGTATTGAGTTTTCTTAAATATATTGTGCCTTTCATGCCATTTTGAAGAACTCATCTCAAAGAACTTTCCAGCTAATCCAAATTCATGAAGATTTTCTCTGACATTTTCTTCTGAAAGTTTTATAGTTTTGTTTTATACTTAGAGTCATGATCCATTCTGAGTTAATTTTTGAATAAAATGTTAGATTTAGATCTTTTATTTTGCTGTTGAACTTCTAAGTGCTTCGGTCCCATTTGTTGAAAAAAAATTCTTCCATTGCTTTGCTTGTACATCTTTGTCAAAGTCAGTTAGCTATGCTTAAGTGGGGTGTTTCTGAGCTTTTTGTGTTTCATTGACTAGTATGTCTGTTATTCCACCATTATAGTGGTGTAATTTGGAGTTTGATGTTGTCTATTTCTTACAAGGTCTTGCTATGTAGTACACTACACACTGGCATTGAATAAGCTGTGTAACGCAGGCTGACCTCAAACTTGCGACCTTCTTGCCTGAGTCTCCTGAGTGCTAGATTACTCTTGATTACGATAGCCATCCAGCGTGCATTCTCATTGAGGTTGATGTTTCCCCAAGGAAGGAAAAAGTTGTTGTTATGAGGTGAAAAAACTTAGATGTGAAAATGATTGTAGCTTTTCAAAGCCTACAGTACATAAGCAAGTATACAGTGTGTCTGTGGTATTAAAATTTCATGGACAAGGAGTGATTACGAATAGAATTGTTTAAAAAGATTCTGTAAGGATATGATAATGAAAAAATGATGAAAAATTGAGAAACATCCTTTATGAAGAATCTTAAAATTAGATATTGTGATTCTTTCAACTTTATTCTTTAGTTTTTTCCAAATGATTTTGGGTATTCTAGTACTTTTGCCTTCCCAAGTAAATTTTATCTTATTTTAATTATTATTTTAGTTTATTACTGTGTGTAGTATATAATGTTTACATTCACGTGGGGTTATACATGTACTTAACACATCTCAATGCCCGTTTTTCATCACTTACCCTTTCCTTCCCTCCCATTTCTTCCATCTGTTGATTGGAGAATGATTTATGTCCCTTCTATTGTCTATCGTTTATTTTGCTCTTTATTTTGGTTCCTGGTTTCTCATAAGCGAAGGAATGTGATATTTAGGCTTTGTGTCTGGTCTGTTTTACCTAACATTCTTCCTATATAAATTTTTAAATCAGCTTCTCCGTATCCTCAAAGACTCTTCTTGGAATTTGTAATTTTAACAGGAAATATGATTCATATAATTAGCCTACCCATTCTTGTTGTTCGGTGGATAATGTTTTGGCAGGAGTGAACATACTAAGCCCAGTTAGGAGGGAATACTGACCTCAGCAGAGAGGTGATGAGTTGAGATTGGGAGTATTGGTACTGTGGGATATGTTATTACAGAATGCCAAGAAGACTACTGACAAAATTGTTTTACAACATGGTAAGAAAAAGAAGCATCCAGAAAAGTTCAAGACTTCAGCATTCCACAGCTGTTAGTGCTGGAAACTAGTAGGGTATAAAATGAATTTTGAAGGGAGAGAACAAGGAGAAATCTAATTTTTTGTTTACTTTGTAGTATCTGGCATGGCTAATAGTCATTTCTGGGGAGGATGTTTATCAAGCAAATACATACATGAGTCTGAAAGTCTATGAAGATATAAAGTCTTGAGATATGGATATGGGCACTGTTGGATTTAAGAACATGTAACAGAGTTGGTAGTGTAGAATCTCAAGACATTCTCAACTGTTAGAGATTGGTAGACGATAGAAGTCCTTAGTGTTTGAGAATGCAGGGAAATACATAAGAAAGATGAATACAATTTTTTAAAATGGCCAGTAGAAATGTACTACAAATTCTTCAAAAGTAATTTACTGTTTAATAATTGCATGCAAAATAACCACATTTGCTCTCTAAGGAATGACTTTAAAGCAGGATTTTTTAAAAATCAAATTGTCAAGATACAAAATAATACTACTGATCATTGACTGGCATCCATAGAGAGACATTTTTGTAGTTTTGATTGGACTATAAATACTCCTAGCATCCAGTATATCAGAAATCTTCATATGTTCTTCTCTGTTAGTCCCTCCAATTTTTCTTTGCTCTTTTTGAAAGCCAGTGGTTCTCCTGCCCTTTTTTGTTTTTTTTACTCTCACTGTCAATGATTTCTCAAAATACATTCAAATGTAGATAGCTAACTGAATGCAGAGACCTTAACCATCTGAAACTATGTCTAAACATGTCTTCTAGAAATTGGACTAGTTCTTTGTGTTGTATTTCTATCTTTACTTACTGTATGTTCCTTTTCACTTTCTATAGCATTTTTAAATTTTTCTCTTGCGAATAGAAAGTTGGTTTTTCTACCTTTCAGATGTTGCTAATGTGAACTTTATTGATAATAAGTTATGTACTGTTCAGATTTAATGAATTAAATAGGAAGCAGGATAATTTTCCCATTTTGCTCACAGAAAAACACATATGTGATTGAACTTTTTAAAGGATAGACATATACACAGACTATAATGAAACATTTGTCAGTAGAATACTTCAGAAATCAGTCATTTATGAATAAGTAGTTTATATTCTTGAATAATATTTGCTATTGTAACTATCCTATATTAGTAAATCAATTAAAAGTTAGAATTTTTGCAGAATGATAACTGACTCTGGATATGTGCATATTTAATGGATAAAAGGTATTTCCTATTTGAAAGTTTCTCTGCTTCCTTAATTTTGTGAATTTCCCGACTGTTAAGGAAACTTATTTTAGAGGAAAATTTCATAGTTGGAAGTTAATCAAGAGGTGTAAAAATGAGGTTTAAAAACTCCTCATCTTCTTCCAAGTGACATATTAGTGTAATGCTGTATAATACACAACATTGTATATTATAAACAGGTAAAAAGCAAATTTATTTTTAAGGAAGATGCAATAAAATTTAAGAGGGTATTGAGTTAGCACATTTGTATTCATAAAAACTTTCCTGTTTACTTTAAAATAAGAAATAGTTTTATTAAATAGAACAAGCCAAATATCTGTCCACTCGTAGACATTTCTGTTGCATACTCTGATAAATTTTCATCAAATTTAATTTACTCACTCATGGCAAGAACAGATGTTTAGCTTAATGGAAGAGAGAAGAAAATTAAGTATGTTGATCTATAGAGCCACCTCCAAATTTAACTTTTTGTAGAAATAGAAGAAAGGTTCAGGAGCTTCTTTCATAGATACCACTTACAAATACTACACTATAGGTTAGTATTTTATGTACTGTGTATTTGCCTTTAGCTTTGAGGTTTAGAAATATGAAATGAATGCTCCAATATTTGGGAATGTTTAGTCCTACAAGTTTTTTGCATGTCACTTCATATGTTTACTTAATATGCTAAATTGTTTTGATCCTTCATCAAAAGTACACATTTTAATGATGTTAGGTACATGAAATTGCTCACAAGAAATAACTATTCTTTTATTTATTCTTTGATGATTAAAATATGCTTTTAAGGTATTTACACTTAAGAACATTAACCAATGTGATAGCTTATTTTTATTTTGTACATTTTAATTCAAATTATCATCCTCATCATCATTACTATTATTATTTGGATGATGATTGTTTTTGACCAAGAGTATTAGCAATTTTGATTTTTTTTTCTCTTGTATTTCAGGGATTGAATGGATGAATTATTGTGGTGTGGTGACTCAGCCATACGTAGTCTTAAGATACTCATATTAATATGTGAAATTTAAGTGAGCAATTAGACACCTAGTAGGGGTTGTCTTAAGGTTCTGGTTTGATAATATAGGAAGAGAATTTTTTAAAAATTTTATTTGCCCTCAGATTTTATAGAGTTTATTATTTACTGATTCATTCTTTCAGAAGCTATTTATTGAATGCCTACTGCACTATAAGCTCTGTTATCCATGCTGGGAATACAAATATGAATAAAATAGATGGTATTCTGTATTGAAGAAGCTGTTGATTCTAATGAAAAACCGACAATAAGCAAAATTTTACAAGTAAAGTATAACCTTTCTCCATCCTGTTAAGTGTTAAAGAGAAAGATAATTGGGTTAAGGGCAAGAAGTGAATAAAGGTGGTTGTTATAATTTAGTTATGATTTCAGGAAAGGCTTCATTGAGAAAGTATGAAACAGAAATGGCATCATCTGTGTAGTAAAAAATCTCCTTTCATAAAACTGCAATGTATTCATAAAACATACTCAATTAGTATAAAATTTCGGTATTCTACTTACATAAAAGTGATGCGAACTTTAAAAAACTTATAATGATCTACAGTTGGCATCATTTATTACTGTCCTGTTAGTATAGTTTACTATTTTAGTATTTCGAGAGGTTCATTTTTTGCTTCATATGGTGTCTACTAATACTCTGACTTGCAGCAGATGTGTATTTCGATTGATTTCTATCTGTCCTAAAAAGAAATCAACTACATTTTATTAACATGCTTTTAAGTCACAAAGTACATCTAAAACCTCATGGTCTTGTGAATGTATGTTGTACATGTTGAATAAATGTGCTGGATATCAACTTACCATGATTTGTTTTTCTTTATTCTTATTGATTTATTTTTTTGGATTTGTTTTTCTTTAGTGCTAGGGATCAAGCCCAGAGCTTTGTGCATGCTGGCCAGGCTCTTTACTTCTAAGCTATTTAGAAGTAAATAGTAAATAAGGCTTTATTTTATTTTATTTTATTTTATTTTATTTTATTTTATTTTATTTTATTTTGATTTCTTTCTGGTACCAGGAATCAAACTCACGACCTTGTGCTTGCCAGGCAGGTGCTGTGCCGCTGAGCTAATAAATCTCCAGCCCCTCTATATACCCTGTACACGGATTTTTAAAAATGATTTTTTACATTAACACTGTTTGTCACCTTTTCCTAGATCTTTTTCATTGCTATGAATGAACTAAGTAGATTCTTTCAAAATCTTAAAATAATTCTTTCTGTAAAATCTGTTATTATTTTTGTAGCTATTGGTGTAGGCAAAGGTTTTCTTTTAATTCTTTGACATAAGAGCAAAAAACAGAACAAAAATAAAAATGATACTAATATCATTTCATTATATTTTTACATTTTAATCCTGCTGTTAAAATACTTTCAAATACATTTTAGGTATAAGTTTCTTTTTTGTTTTTTAAGTATAAGACAAGAGACAAGGGAATGACCATTATGATGCACTTAGCTTTGTGCCCAATGCACCTGTCTCACTTGATCTTAGCCAAAAGGCTGAGAAGCGATTACACCTGTCTCCCAATACTTAATTTTCTAGATTATTCTTCTACCTAGCTGTTGTTCTAGTGTTGTGACAACTTGGAAGAGTGGCAATAGGTTTCCTGCTGTCTTGCTCCTTCTAGAGTGATGGTGTCTGTTTTAATCCTGCTTGGTAACCCTTTGCAGTGATAGCTACATTTCATCAGTATAATGTAGTCATATGCAGTTAAAATGTTCTGGTCAGGGAGAACCATAAACCATTTCCCTTAAAGAAATTCATATTGCAAAAATGAATTTTATTTTTAATTCAGATTTCTCACAGTAGAGTAATTCGAAGGCCCTACTATATTATTACATGTGTTTTGTAATCATCTAAGCCATTCCATTAGTGTAAAGCTTATTACAATACTACTTTTGATTTACATTTATAAATAGAAGAACACTGCAGCATATTCCATTTCTGTTTCCTCAATAATAGAGGATCTTAGTACATACTCTTTCAATAGCATTGTTAAATTTGCATATAGTTCTTTTGGTTTTTTTTTTTTTTTTTTTGTTTTTTTTTTTCTGGTACTGGGAATCAAACTCACGACCTTGCGCTTGCCAGGCAGGCGCTGTGCCGCTGAGCTAAATCTCCAGCCCCTCTTTTGCTTTTTAAAAAGTAATTGAAATTAAAGTAAAATAAGTGGTGATTACTTAATATTTTTTATAGTATTGAATGATTCCAAATATAGTTTCCATCACTCAGTTTTCTTTTTTTAAGAAAGATTCCTAGAGGAAGTAACATTTTAAGTGAGTTGAAGAAAATAATTTGGTTCATCGGTTTTTGTAGGACAGCCTAGAAAGTAAGTCTTGAATGAGGAGAAAACTAAAATGACATTAAAGGAGTACGATAGCACATTATTTTAGTGTGAAATGAAAGAAGTCTGCAAAGTGAGGCTAAAGGTAGATTATGAATCTAGGGTTCAGTCTAGGAGAGTGAGAAATTATGTGAGTGAATGAGTGAGTGACATAGCTCATTTTACAACTAGATTTCAGACTGAATATAAAGTGGCAAGCTGAACCAAAAAATGAGATGATTAGCTAAGTTCTTTACATAAAACATCTATTTTTTGTGTAGCATACTTCTTTTCCTTTACAGTAAGTTGTGGATCTTAATAAAAATTAAAGAGCAAGTTGCATTTGGAAGATCAGGTCATTGTAACTCATTGACATTAGGCCACGTAACTGAATAATGTCTTCCTTCAGTGAAATACATCAAATGAGATCAACAATTATGACTCATAAACATGCCTCGCAGGCATAAAACAGCAGGGAATTAGCATGTGAGGCTGATAAATATGCATGTAAATAAGTTCCCAAAGGAATAACATGGGTTTGATTGATAGGTTTAGAATTGGAACATATGTAAACCCCTTTATTCCTCATTCTGGTGTAGCTAAGTAAGGATGAATTTTACTTGTTAAAAAGTTTCAATAACTTTGTAAATCTTAATGCCACATCTGGTTTTTTTTTTTTTTCCTTGTGCATGTCACTTGTAAGATTAATTGAATTGTCTACAGGCTAGATGGCCTGCACAGAAAGTAAATGGTGGAACATGTGAATGAGTGGCTATGCATGTGGGGTAGGAATCTTTGGGCAATTTCTGTTTTTAAATTGTAAAATGATTTAAGATTATGAGAAATTTCTTTTGGACATGAAGATGTGACATAGCAGTTGACTGTAACTATCTAGATAATGCTTCATATCCTCTTTTCAGCTCTTAATGCAATTTTCTTGCCTCTCCTTTTTTTGCTCCCTCCCTCCCATTCTTTCTGCAATATTAGGGATCGGATTAAGTCCAGGCCATTCCCATCCTATTCAAGTGCTATATCACTGATCTATGCTCCTAGCCCTTTAGTTTTTTGTTTTTTTTTTTTTTTAAATCTTGAAACAGAGTATCACAAAGGTAGCCCAGGCTGGCCTCAAACTTGCCAGCCTCCTGAGTCCTTGAAATTATAGGCACCAACCACTATACCTAGGTAATAATTCTATTGTGCTGATTTTTCACTACTGCTATATGCCCATCATTAAAGTGTAACTTTTAAATAATTGTTTTCAGTTTCTGGTATGCATATTCTGGTTCTTCTAAATCAGAATTCAAACTGATATGGAAATGTTTTAGAAAATGTGTTTTCAAAATGCAGTGACATAGGAAGATTCTGGTTCTCTGTCCGTGCCTCTCATACACTGAATGATTTTGAATAATTCCTTCCTTTATCTTCAAGTTATTTCAGGTAGATAGGAGAAGAAATTTGGCTTCTGATTTCCTGGTACAAAGTCTTAAGCATTATTTCTGTAGAGAGTCCAGAGATTTGCTCACTGAAGAAGTTATGGGACCATGAGTGCCTGGTTCCTGAAGGGAAGTACTTTTCTGTTTCCCATTAGTAATAAACTAGTGAATAAAAAGCACCGTTCATTTAATACAATACCTCCTTTTTATGCACAGCTTCAGCTTCCACTCTGGTACCCATGATGAACCATGGTGTGAAAATATTAAGTAGAAATTTCCAGAAATCATACATTTTAAATTATGCTGAGTATTGTGATAAAATTTTCTGCTCTTCTGCTCTGTTCTACCCCATCCTGCCTAAGACATGGATCTTGTGTATGTACAATATCTCCATATCATATATGCTTTCCTGCAGTCACTTAGTAATTGTCAGTTATCATATTCTTACTATATTGCAGTGCTTGTGTTCAAATAACTCTTTATTTTACTTAAAAATGGCCTCAAAGCACAAAAAGGGTGATGCCAGCAATTTCGGTATGCCAGAGAGGAGACGTGAACTGCTTCCTTTAGGTAAAAAAAAGAGAAAGTTCCAGACTTAACAGGCAAAAGATATGTATTGAGATTACTAAAATCTGATAAGAGTGAGTTTCTGTAAAATTTTAAAGAAGGAAAAAGAGATTTATGTCAGTGTTGCTGTTGTACCTCAAACTGCAAAAGTATGGTCATAGAGTATAAGTGCTTAACTAAAATGAAAAAGACATTGAATTTATGAATGGGCAGCATAAACAGAAAAAGTTTTCTGACTGATAGCGGTGCGTTGTGCTAGAAAGCATCGAGCCTACTTCAGCAAAGGATCTCCTGCAATGAGTAATTTCACTCCATTCCATTTACAAAAATGGTCACACAAATTTTTAAAAAACTGATTTGAACTGAAAAATATAAAATCTGGAACTGCTCTCTTCTGATGAAGAAGCTGCTGCCACATTTGTCAGAGTGAAAGAAGTTAAGGAGAAAGTATGGCACTCAAAACAAATTTTCAGTTATTAAATCAGGCTTGTCTGGAAGATGCTTAGTAGCACCTATAGTCATAAAAGTACAAAGGAGGTGACAGGGCATAAAATATGGAGACAGCCCTTTCAGATTATCATGCTCTACAAAGGTTTTGGCAGAAAATTGTCAAGCTCAAGGATCCTCAGTCACTGACATTATCTGCTCTGGACATCAGTATTATCGTGGCTTGATGATTGTCGATCATCTGAAGTAGATGATCCTTCTTCTGAGGAGTCAGCAGAAGGTCAGTATTAGCCTAATAATATGTCACAATGCCTTTGTCATCATCTTCACCTCATCATGTAGGCGTTGTATCACTTCACATCATCATCAGAAATCTGATTGTAGCTCTGTTGGCAAGAGAAAGATAACACTTTCATTCAAGTAACATTTATTAGAGTATATTATTTTAATTGTTCTACTTTACTGTTCTTAATCTCTTATTGTGTAAGTTAAAGTTTATTATAAGAATGTCTACATAGGGAAAAACATCGACATATAGATTCAGTATTATCCTTCATTTCAGGCATCCACTAGGAGTCTTGGAACATACCCCTGTAGATAAAGAGGGGACTCCTATACCATGAATGAGCCTGTCATTTGAAAGGAATTGGATTGTGGTTTTGGTTTGGTGAAACAGGGATGGGTATCTTACAGCTTGCATTCATCATTCTACAGGTCGTATTTGTTTATCATTCCATAGGCTTTTGCAACTATGTTCTAGATGTTTGAGATATATTAATAAACTAAACAGATGATTCTCTGCCCTCTTGGAGCTTACATTCTCTAAGAGGGAGACAAATAATAATTAAATAGTGTCTTAGAAAGTAGTAATTAATTTAGCAAAAGAAATAAGCATTGGAATATAAAGGGATTGACAGTGAATGTTTGTTTTGGGAAACTGCAGAATTAAATATCAGGGTAGTTTTTATTGAAAAAAATTGAACAAAGAGTTGAAGGAAATGAAAGGATAAGCCATGCAAATATCAGGACAAGGACATTCCATGCTGAGAAAATATCAAGTGCAAGGTCTTACGATAGTAGCTGCCTCTTATGGTTAACACACTGCATCAATCTGAGAAGTTTAGAAGGTTAACTAAGTGGTTAGTTTAGAAGGTTAACTAAGCAAGGGGCCAGGGTCCGTCCTTTGTAAACATCCTGAGCCTATGCAAGAGGAAGGTACAGAGATGGTGTGGGCAGATTGCCTGCATACAATATAAGGGAGGAAAACAGGCTCTCCCTCCTACCCCCACTTTTGGTCTTGCTGCTTTTGTTGTCTTCTGTCGCCTTGAAGTGTTGCCCTGTGCCATGCCACTCTGCCTTGGAGACAACTGATTATCGACTGAAACCTTCATAAACCGTGAGCTAAATAAACCTTTTCTTACTTAATTTTGGGTGTCCAGTATTTTGTCTCAGCAAGGAGAAAAAAGTAACCAAGACACAGCCAAACATATTCTTCAGGTCAAATGAGGTCAAGGGGTTCTAAGTTAAATTAGTAGTTTTATCCTTTCAATCCTCAGTGGATGTTAGACACATTAAAAATTCTTAAGTGTCTGTATTCTTGATGCAGGTTGACAGAATTGCCCTCTGCAGTCGTCTTACCACCGGGTACCTATGACATTTTGATCATTGTTTCTTTTAAACCTTTCATATTTTGACAGACAAATGAAGACAAACGTCGTTAAAAGTAAAAAGCAAAGGGTTATAAAAGTTGTTTTGGAAGAACTATTCTTGACTACTAAGATAAATAACTCTGCCATCAAGGCAGTTGTGGGGCAGACACCCTCACAAAAGTGTTTCTTGTCTAAGGCTGTGGTTGCCTTTGAGAGAGGCTGTGGCTCCTGTACTCTCTTACGATAGTTTTTACAGTCAGACATAGTGTATGAGACCCCCTCCCTCATGACTGCTCAGTTGAAGTTTTTGGTGAGGTTTGACACAAGTGACTCCATTTTGATTTTGATAAGTTTAACAGTTTGGTATACACACATCCAAGTAAAGGCAGAGCCCTGCAGAAACTTGTAAGATCATGTTAACCTCAAAGCTGGAGAGTGACTTTAAGTTTAACCATATAGTTACAGAGTGACACCCCAGAACTCCATGTTATAAAGACCTGGCACTAGCTAATAAAGCCATCTTCAGAAATGCTCTGTTTAAATAATTGGTTGGCTGGGAAAAGTCCCTCTTCGGGATTGAACCCAGGACCTTTAATAGGACTACCACTGAGCTACATCTCCAGCCCTTTCTAAAAACAACAGTTTGAGACAGTCTTGCAAAGTTGTCCAGCTGACCTTAGACTAGTTATCTTCCTTCCTTAGCTTCCTTAGTTACTGGGTTTACAGAAATAGGCCATGGTGCCTTTTGGTAATTTCAAATTGACTTTTTTTTTTTTTTTTTTTAAAGAGAGTAGTAAATGGGAAACAAACCAACAAAAAAATAGAACAATAGCAGCATACCAGTATCACGAACACAAACTAATCAAAGCAAGAACATTCAAAGTGACACAGGGTCTCAAGACAAAATAATAAGAATCAACAGTGGTTGTTACATTACATATTGTATCCTCAACTACATTGCTCAGATTACCAGATGTAAGAGTGAAAGATTGCTCAAACCATTAAAGAGAATAAGAAAATAATTCTTTGATAAAACATTAGAGATAACTAAACAAGATGGTAGTAGTTTACCATTGTAATTCCATTGCATATTGTTACCTTCAAATCAGTTGCTCAGGCCAACAAACACAAGCATGCAAAATCAATCAGAACATAAAACATTGTAAGCATTAACTGTTCATTTCAGTACACCATCAGACATCAGCAATACAGGTATCACAGCTATTCATACATACACTTACTTTGCATTCCTTCTTTTTTCTTCGTTTCCTCATCCAAGTCGTTCCTTGCTTTGAGCAATTTCTTTCCCTTTCCTATCATCCATTGTACCTTTTGAGTTTTATCTAGTCTTTCAGGTTCCTACAGCAAGGAGACAATATGATGTTTAGCCACCCGGGTCTGATTTATTTCACTTATGAGTATGGTCTCTAGTTGCATCCATTTACCTACAAAAGCCTCAAGTTTATCTTTTTTAATAGTTGAGTAATATTCCATTGTATAAAAATACCACATCTTTTTTATCCATTCCTCAGTGGATGGGCATCTGGGTTGTTTCCAAGATGTAACTATAACAAATTATGCTGCTGTAAACATGGGTGCACATATATCGCTGTGGTCTGATGTTTTTAATTCTTCTGGGAAAATACCCAGAGGCAGAATAGCTCGGTTAAATGGATTTCCAATCCTAGTTTTGTGAGGAATCTCCAAACTGATTTCCACAGTGGTTTCACCAATCTGCATTCCCACCAGCAGTGGAGTAGGGTTCCTTTCTCCCCACAGCCTCTCCAGCATTTGTTATGGCTTGATTTCTTGATGATAGCCATTCTTTCTGGGATGAGATGGAATCTCAGTGTTGTTTTAATTTGCATTTCTCGAATGACTAATGACATTGAACATTTTTTCAAGTATTTATTCGTGATTAATATCTTTTCATTAGAGAAGTGGGTATTCATCTCAGATGACCATTTTTGGATTAGGTCTTTGGACAGTGGTGAATTTTGGGGGCCTGATTTTTTAAAAATTCTTTATATGTCCTACATAGAAGTCCTTTGTCTGAGGGGCAGTTGGCTAAAATTTTTTCCCAATTCATGGGTTTT
Source organism: Chinchilla lanigera (assembly GCF_000276665.1). NCBI lineage: Eukaryota > Metazoa > Chordata > Mammalia > Rodentia > Chinchillidae > Chinchilla > Chinchilla lanigera. Next base: position 9,718,908 of record NW_004955430.1, on the reverse strand, counting down.
CTTTTTACTTTATTGGTGATTTCTTTAGATGTGCAAAAAATTTTCTATAAGATGAGATCCCAATTGTTGATTCTTTGAAGTATTTCCTGTGCAGTTTGGTTTTTGTTCATGAACTCTCTGCCTACCCCA
>NW_004955430.1:9696273-9717224 GCF_000276665.1 Chinchilla lanigera | reverse complement strand
TCCTCTGTGTTTTCTGTCCTATGAGAGTAAAGATTTTTAAAGTAGGTATTGATGATCTTCTGAATTTCTTCAGGATCTGTAGTGATTTCACCCTTTTGTTCTTTATTGTGTGTATTTCAGTTTTTTCTTTCCTTTTTTTGATAAGGTTGGCCAAGGGTTTATCTATTTTATTTATTTTTTAAAAGAACCAACTCTTTGATTCCCTAATTCTTTGTATTTTGTTTTTTTTTTAGTCTCCGTTGAATTAATTTCTGCTCTGAGCTTTATTATTTCCTGCCTTCTTTGGGCTTTGGGTTTGACTTGCTCTTCTTTTTCTAGGAACTTGAGGTGCAATATAAGTTTGTTTATTTGTGCTTGTTCTGTTTTCCTGAAATGGGAGTTCACCACTATAAATTTCCCTCTGAGGACTGCTTTCATTGCATCCCACAGGTTCCTGTAGGTTGTATGTACATTTTTGTTTTATTGTAAATAGTGTTTAATCTCTAGTTTGATTTCATCTGTGATCCATTGGTTGTTCAGGAGTTGTTTATGGAGGTTCAGGTTGTTCATGGAGTTTTTGTGTTTTCTTTTGTCATTAATTTCTAATTTCATTGCAGTATGGTCTGATAGTATACATGGGATAATTTCAATTCCTTTGTATTTACTTAAACATGTTCTATGTACTAGTATGTGGTCTATTTTAGAAAATGTCTCATGTGCAGCTGAGTAGAATGTGTATTCTGATACTGTTAGGTGGAATAGTCTGTAAAAATCTACTAAGTCCGTATGTTCACACGTTTGGTTAAGTTCTGTTATTTCTTTCCCATTTTTTTGTCTAGTTGATCTATCTCTTTGTGACAATGGTGTGTTAAAGTCCCCTGTTATGATTGTGTTGCTACTTATTTCATTTTTCAAGTCTGTTAAAATTTGTCTTATAAAAATGGGTGCTCCTGTATTTTGTGCATAGATGTTTATGATTGTTATCTCTTCCACTTGAAGCTTCCCCCTCACAAGTATATAGTGAGCTTCTTTATCTCTTTTGATTGTTCTTGATTTGAAGTTCACCTTGTCTGCAAATAGAATAGCTGCACCTGGTTTTTTCTGGGTTCTTGTCACATGGAGTATTGTTTTTCATCCTTTAATTTTCTTTTGTTGAATTTCCTTTTGAGTTAAATGTGTTTCTTGTATATAGCATGGTTGGATTTTGTTTCCTGATCTACTCTGCTAGTCTGCTTCTTTTGGTTGATGCACTGAGACCATTTTCATTGATGGTTGTAACTGATAACGTACTGGCTTATCTTTGTCATGATATTTGCCTACTGGTGCATCCTCCTTTTTTTCCCTCTGTTTCATTGCTTGCTCTGCTTGGTGGTTCCTTTCTGTTGTTTCTCTTGAAGTTGCAGTCTGTTTTATCTCTTTCTAGTACATATTTTAGTACTCTTTGTAGTATTGGTTTGACACTCATGAATTTCTTCAGTTGTTCTTTATCATGAAAATCTTTTATTTCTCCATTACATTTGAAAGATAGTTTTGCCGGGTACATCACTCTGGGTTGGAAGTTGTTTTCTTTCAGTACCTGAAATACTTCACTCCAAGCTCTTCTTGCCTTGATGGTTTGTGTTGAGAAGTCTGCTGTGATTCTGATAGGCTTTCCTTTATAGGTGATCTGTTTCTTTTCTCTAGCAGCTTTTAATATTTGGAGCTTTTGTTGAGTTTCCAGGATCTTGATCACTATATGTCTGGGTGCAAATTTATATTGGTTATGATTAAATGGAATTCTGTATGCTTCACTTATCTGGATGTCTGATTCTTTTTCCATGACAGGAAAATTTTCTGCTGTTATCTCTGCAAATAGTCTTTTTATGTCTATTGTGTTGACACCTGCTGTCTCATTACTACCTATTAATCTGACATTGTTTTTCTTTGCTTCATCTTGTAGTTGTTGAATTGTTATTTCCTGGTACCTTGTTGATTTTAAGAGATCCTTCGTTTCCCGGTCATTCACAGCAATGCTGTCTTCTAGGTCTGAAAGTCTGTTTTCAGGTTTTCTCAGGCTGTTTGACCAGCTTTCAGTGGAATTTTTAATTTCCTGGATATCTGTTTGCATCTGTTTCATACCTTCTAGTTCTTTTCTGTAGTGTTCAGTGAAGGTTTCCCTGAGTTGTTTGTGCTCTTCTATTTTCTTTGGGTATGATGAACATTTCTTTCATTATTGTTGTCATTTCATTTCTTCACCTGAGACATTATTTCTGATCTGATTTCTTCTGTGGCCTGATGGAATTGTTTCTTTACTTCAGTTGCTATGATTTCAGAAATTTCAGGTGTATGACTTCCAGGCTCTTCTGTGTTGATGTCTCTTGCTCTTGTTCTGGGTGGTGTGGAGGTCCAGGATTGCATTTTGCTCCTCCCTTTTGTCATTTTTAAAGATCCAGAGGCTCCCTGGATTGCAGCCTCACTCTCCTGATTCTGTGTGAGTGGCAGGGCGAGAGTCTGAAGATCCACAGTGGCAAGTGCAGCTCCTGTGCTGGTGAGTGGTGGCAAGGTGGGTTCGCAGATGCTCCTGAAGTGTCTTGCATGTGCATGTGTGGGAAGGGCAGAGGGGGCTCACCAGAGTTCCTGTGACTGTCTGGGGTTTGGCCCAGCTTCGACAAGAGTAGGGGGGATACAGGTTGTGTTCACTAAGGCTTCAGATATTGCCCAGGACAGAGCCTGCTTCCCACACTGGAAGGGGAGTGGTGAGGGTTGACTCTCCGAGGCTGCTGACTCTGTCCAGGTTTCAGCTGAGCTCCCGGTGGGGTGGGGGTGCGAATTATTCTAGCAATGACCACCAAGGCCCCAGAAAGTGTCCAGGGCTCCACGTGCCTCACACACTAGTAGGGGAGGCACCAGAGTTGTTCACTGTTCCTAAAGGTGTCTGGCATTCAGCCCAGTCGTGGCAGACACACTGTGGGTGTTGTGAGTAGCCACCGAGGCCCCAGAGGGTGCCTGGGGTTCTACCTGCCTTGCACACTGGTCAGGGAGGTGCTGCCGTACCTCACTAGTCTTCCTGAATATGTTTGGGATTCTGCCCAGCTCTGGCAGACACTCAAATTGGTTTTTAAAGTTGCAGACTTGTCACTGATGTCATAACACATTTTCTAATACACAATTCTTTTACAAATAGGATTTTTGTTTTTGAGACAAGGTGTCACTGTGTAGTTAAGGTTGGCCTTAAACTCACTATGTAGCCCAGGCTGGGCTCAAACTCACATCTATCCTCCTGCCTCAGCCCCCATGTGCTGGGATTAGAGGCATGTGCCATCATTCCTGGCTAAATAGGATGTTTTGCAGTATTGAATATAGCTACTTTTTCTAGATTGACTTAGTATTGTTGCATACTAAAGTATCTGTGGTTTCTTAGAACCAAAAGTGTATATTCAGTAGAGAAATAATTCTTTTTGAAAATCTTTAACAACAGTATTTGAAACAAGCAGCACCTTCCTTGTGTGTTAAGTGTACTTCTGGAATGCCAGCAAGTGACTAGTTCTAAGTGAATCAAAGACACCCAAAATAAAGCATTAGTCTTCTGACTAGGGCAAAAGTTTAACACCATGGGTTGCATTATTGTATCCTTTAATGAAAGAGAAAAAAAAAAGAAAACCTCACCACTTCTCAGAAGCAAAATATTTCTCATTGTTAATCTCAGAAGGAATTAATCTTAATAATCATTAATTTTAAGTAAAGGTTAGTGTTAAGTATACTTTTAAGAAGATAAATATCTGTTTGTAATAAAGTACAAAGTACTAAGTACTAATTCTGTAGTCTTGAGTGCATATACTTTTTTGTGTTTGTCCCATTTGGCCACCTGCATCCAAATATTTAAAGGAGGCAGAGCAGAAAAGGAGTAGTGTTTGTGATGAAGCCTACATTGAATCTAGACCTTGAAACTGCTTTCTCAGTGTTAGGAAAATGATCACAAATTCAGGAATTAATGGCTAAGAAGACTAATAGAACCTGGACCCAAACCAGGTAGACTTAGTTTTTTTTGAGAAAAAGATCTTACTGTGTAGTTCAGGCTGGCCTTGAACTCACCTGGAGCCTTGAACTTGAGTTGATCCTTCTGTCTGAAGCCTCCTGAGTGCTGGAATTACAAGCATGCACCAGCACGTCTGGCCTAACAAAGTGGGTCTCAGAGGATTAGCATGTTGCTTGATAAATCCCTAAAGGCACTGAAAAATTGACTGAAAGATCAGACTCACAATAATAACAAAACACACTTCTTGGTTTGCATTTTATGTACAGCAAAGCAAAACATTTAAAATTGTCTCATTAAAAATATGAAAGAAGGGACATTTTGATGGATTTCTAATGGATATATAGAAATAATTCTCAGACCCACTGTTAACTACAGATGGATGCCATAGCATGTCTTCTCTTTAGCATTATTGCTCTATTGTAGAAAATATAAAGTATTTATTGGGGCTTTCAAAGTTGTACTTTGCAAATTTAATCTTCCTGGTCCTGTTTTCACTATAAACCTTAAAACCTTTTTGTGGTTAATTTCCAATATAGTATTTTTCAGTATGGTTGAAAACAATGTACTTGAGTCAGTTTTAATAAAAATAAAGATATGATTACTAAAAAAAATAGTATTTTGGAAGACCTATGCTAATAAATAATACAGTTATTCCTACAGGAAATTTTTAATGCTCTAACATGATGGGAAGAGATACAAAGGAATCCTTGAAATTATATCTAGATCATTTATGGTAGTAGGTCAGTATCTCTGAACAAAAATTATACTGGAGATCAGCAAACTGTGTACAGTTGCCATGTTTCCTAGAGTGAGGGACAAGAGAAAGTAATTAAGAGGAGAGAAATGGACATCAGGTGATTTTTTTAAAAAATGAGCATTGCCTTACATGAGTTTTCTTACCTAACATGAACCACATGGCACTTCATGGCTATAAGTTCAGGAACCTGCTTTACAGATGTTCTTTGTATTTGGTGTTCTCATCTGTTTTCTTAACTGAATTATTTGTTCTTTGAAAGCAGAGGCTATGCATTTTATCTCTGAGTTCTTTTAGGCACACAGCAGAAGTTCACTAGATTTTTACTAAATTAACTGACAGAGTTTTTATTAGTAAACATGTTCATGGCAAAGTAGGGGCATTTCATCCTTTCATATGAAAATAATGAGATATAGTCTCATTGAGATTTATTCCTCTATGGGTGTGAACTACAGTGGACCAGGTCAGTTTTGCCTGCTGCACAGTATGACAACCACTAAAACAGTCAGTTTTGCAGAAGAAAAAGAGTGTATCCAAGGAGGCCAAGAATGGAGGTAAGAAACCCAAATTTTGGAGGTGAAGTAATCAGTAATCTGCACAGGCGTAATTAGACTTTGTGGCATTTCATGGGAAACATGTTCAGAAAATTGCATTAGCATGATCTGAGGGAGAAGTTTTGGCCCAGTAACATCAGATCACTCACTGGACTTCTATGGTGGCCCAGGTAAAGTCTGGGTTTCAATTTAAGCAGGTTTCAAGTTCCTGAAAAGTAACCTAGGCAGCTGCTATCATATCAGTAGTGTTATGTACACAAAAGATAGATGGGACAGTCAATAAATAGGATGAATATTTAAATTTTTATTTTATTACAGTATAAACATTGCCATTATTTCCCTCAAAATACTTCCATTTGCCTTGAATACATCTCATGGTTCTTTCCACTTTCTGAAGTAGTTCTGGAAGTCCTTTTTCATGGATGTCTTTAGTTGTGCTTTTTTGGCTGAATCTATTCAAAATGTTTACCATTCATTATCATGTTCAAGCGAACAGTGAATATTCAAGTTTTAAAACAATTACTGTAGTACATTATTGCAGTGAAAGACACATTGCCATTAATTCCCTTCAGAAGCCTCAAAGTACTCCCCATCACTTTGATCACATTTATCCCATTGTTCTTGGCAGTCTGCCTCTTACTATAATTTTAATTTAAATATTCTCTGTATTTTTTGATTACCCATTGTATGTTACTCAGTCGCATGACTTCTAAAACTTACGATGTTAAAAACATCAACTTAAGGCAAGTAAGTATAAGCAAGTAAAGCAAAGCTTGAGTGTGTATTCAGGGTTTCCTTCATTTCAGGAATGGTTAGAGAAAACCAAAATATTTTTTAAGAAGCAGCTCATGTCGTATTTTTTATGCTGAGTGTGTGTGTGTTCAGTGCTAGAGTTTCATGCTACAGAAGATGGCAAGGATTGTTTTAAATGGAAAATGTGAAGGAAAAATGTCATGAGTTCTCTGTGTCAAGGCAACTCAGTTTTGAGGTGGGCCTAGAAGAAGGAATTGGCACAATATATTTTCCTTTGAGAACCACCCTGCTGAACTGGCTTTGTTTGGTAATAATCATTTGTAAACTAGCAAGTGACTACCAAAAACAAATTTTGTAGATGTGTACGTTTGACACTGAGCTCAGCTGCTTCCTTTTAGCAGTTACAGTTACAATAACAGTTACAGTTACGTAACAAGATCCATTACTTCTTGATACATTTCTCAGATTTATCATAATGTACCCATTTCATCTGTCTCAGGACAATATATATACTCCTGTTTGCCACAGCAAGAAATTGAATAATCAGTTTACCCACATTTACTGTGTATGTAAAAAATTGTAAAGTATGTGTTTGTTTGTGAAGGGTGAGAGAGTCAATTTCTTTTTCTGAAGATCAGATGAGATTTTTTTTTATGTGAACAAGCAAGTCTTATACTCAGCTGCTTACTTTCTATCAATTAGTAGGATGATTCCTTTCAGGCCTTTCTCTTGCACAGCAATCTCCCTCCTTGACATTAAAGATGGGATAGTGTCTGTTGTTGCCACCAGAGCCTCTCCTTTGTTTTAGCATAGCACTATCACTTTCTGTTGGTAAGCTTTATATATTATCATTAAAATTTTAATTTTATATGTCACAAAATACTCCTTTGGTCTCTAACAAAAAGTGAAATCTAGAAACCATTCTTGCTCATGGAGCATATAAAAATGTTACAGGTTCCAGACCCTCTCATTTGGACTTACTGAGGAAGAATCCTGTAATATGTGTTGAACAAAGGATGTAAATGACGAAAAAGTTGATTTTATATGGTGAATGTGGAAAGCATAAATGATGAAGATAAAATACCCGACACCCACAGCTTCGACTCTAAGATAGAAGTGTTGTGGATGGGCTTGGGCAGAGAAAAAAGCTGCTTACGTCATAGTAGTCAGGAGCCAGGAAGAAAAGGGAGGAACCTGAGAGGAAGATTCACCCTCCCATATCACATACCTAGTGACCCACCTATCTCTAGACCCTACTTCTTGACAATATTCAACTGTTGAGCTCACTATTGGGTGAATCCAATAGTGATGAATATAACACCCCCATTTTCAAGTCACTTTCCAAAACCTCCACCTTTCAGCTCATGAGGCCTTTAACAGATATTCTAGAATAGTCTGTCTTTGGCCATCTAAAGACTCATGTTCATCTATTTATGGAAAATACATCTGAAAAGCCCAAGTCCAATATCTCCAGTGAGACTAAAGGAAACCACTTATCTATGATCCCTTGTAATAATCCAAAAGACAGTTAAACATTGTCAACATACAGTGGCACAGGGTAAACATTGCCATTCCAGAAAGGAAAAATAGGAGGAAAGAAAGGAATGGAACCAAAATAAGATCTAAAACTTGTGTGCAGCATTTATGGCAAGTTCTGGCAAGATGCAAGCTCCAAAGGGCTACAGTAGCCCTGTCCTTAGGATATTGCCAATTGCAGCCATCGTGAACTCTCTCTTGAGTTGGCTCTGCACAGTGTCTATGGCTTTCCTTAGCAGACCTTTCACATTCTTGGTAATTCCAACTTCCTGGGATCTGCACTGAATGTTTGGCTTCACTCTCCGAGCATCACACACTGTCCTCTCTGGCAAACTCCCTGACGCCTCAGGCCACCTTCTAAAATGAGTGAAAGTTTCCATGACCCCACAACTCTTGGATTCTTCATGCCCATAAAACCAGCATTGTGCGGATGATGCCAGTGCCTGCCACCTCCTTGAGCAGTAGCCAGGACCTCTTGGATCACAGCTGTATTGGCTTCTGAATGCTTGGGTGCCTGAACTTGGGGAATGAAGTCTCTGAGTGGCCCCTCTTGAACATTGGGCCCAGGGACTCTCTTCTCACATGAAAACTTCACAGTTTCATCTGTTTGAGCCTGAGAAGGGTAAGATCTTGCTGATTCTCCTGAAGCATCTTTCTTGTTGTCCTGATGAAAGTACTTGTGTTCTTTGTAAGGCTAATGAATATGGGCTGACTTAAAATTTTTCTTGCCAGATAAATTAGTCTGCTACCTTTAATTTCAGTCACCTGCAAAGTCTTAGTACATAGGATAAGGTAGACAAATTTTCTGCTAGAGCTTAACAGAAAGGGTCTTAAGGCCAACTGCCACAGGGGTCCTTCTTCCCAAGTGAAACCTCCCTGGCCAAGCCTTTACTTTAGTCATTTCTATCAGCATGCTGGTCTTCTGAGATCTGACCAGAGTCTGCCATCTACCCCATTTTATGGCATTTTAGCACTTCTGTAGCCAGGATATCAGACCTTTCCAGCTGCCCACAAATGAGTTCTAAAGGCTTCCATACATCTAGTGTTGGCAACAGCCCCAATCCTGGTACTGAAATCTGTCTTAGTCATTTTTCTTTTCACTGAGACAAAATACTGACATCTACAACTTAAAGGAGTACAGGTCTATTTTGTTTCATGGTTACAAGTCCCTGGTCAGCTGGCTCCAAGGCATCAACATCTTAGTGGAAGGGCCTGAGCAGAGGAAAGCTGCTCAAATCATAAATATTAGGAAGCAGAGAAGGCAGGAGCCAGAGAGGGTGATATGCCCTTCCAGGTCATGTCCCCAGTGTCCTGTCTCCAGCTAGGCCCCACTTGGTAAGAGCATACTCAGATGCTGAAGTCAGTAGTAGATAGATCCACTGATGAGTATATTGGCCCCATCTCCCAGTCATCCTCCAAAAGCCTTTCCTCTGAACACATGAGACCTTTTGGGGGATATTCTAGATCTAAACCATATTCTAGATCTAAACTATAACAAATCCTGTTCTGTTGAACAGTAAGTTCTCTAAATTTGCTGGGAAACCTTCAGCAATTTCCAGTTATCTGGAGAACATAACTAATCATCAGAGAAGCCAGAAACTTACAATTATATGTACTCATATGATGGGTATGATGGACCACGGTAACCTATACAGTGGAATTCAGAAACAGGCAAATAGGAAACAACAAGTTAGAATGAGCTAGCTTTGGATAAGGTAGGCTTTCTCATGTTGCTGTCAAAATACATGTAGAAACAGAGATTAAAATTAAGCATATTTGTTAGCAATCTGCTGTACACTAGGAGAAAGAACAGTAAGAGAACAGTAGCACTAGCAGACTAAGTTAGTGGAAGGTGACAATCCCTAACCCTTAATTCCATTGTGTGCCTGTACTTTTAAATACCAAGCCTTGGAGGAAATGAAGCCATTTTCTGTGGTGAGAGAGTTGCTGTCTGATAGAGGCCTACTTCATAACCTTGTTTATGCTTGCCCCAACTTTTCATCCATTAGTGCCTTGCTTTATTTAGAAATGAAGTCCTTGATTATGCATTGTGCTCAAAACAAAAGAAGATGAGATAAGAAAATTAATTCCAGAAAAGTTTATAAAACTATGGGATGGATCTGTGCTTATTGTCTGGCATTATACTTACATTCTAATTTTTAAAAAAGATTTACTTCAATTTACCTAGTATTCATCATTATTCTGTACAAGCAGGTAAGTAGTGAAGTATAGGTGAGGTTTTTCCTTTAGAGCTGTAATGAGCAAATGACTATTAATATTAGAAATTTGGCCAATGTTCTTATGGTCTGAGTGATTTAAATACAGGTATGTGGGTAATGAAGGAAACAAAGCAATTAATTCACTATTGTTAGCTTCTTTTCCCCTAGTTTATTAGGAAAGAGCAGTTTACTTTTTCAAAAACAATTAAGTATTCAAAAGCCAAAAGTCTAAAATGAGAACAGTTTTCTTATTGAAAAAAAGAGGAAAATACTTTTGGAAGATACTTAAATTTATGAAAAGTAGATTTTAATACAATATTCATTTTGTTTTTCTTTTTGAGACAGTGTCTGGCTATGTATTTCAGGCTGACCTTGAACTCAGTGTGTAGCTGTGTAGCCCGCTGACGTTGAACTTGCAGTGACCCTCTCTCTTGTTTTTGGCCTCTTGCCTGCTGAGACAGAGTTGCGCAGCAGCATGACTAGTTGTTTATTTTCATAAAGAAAAACCACTATATTGAATCATAGTATAGGACATGCTTAAAAGATTATATTAAAGAAATTTTGTTGAAATGTAGAAAAGATAAGTTGAAAAATAGGAATTTTAAATACAAGAGCAGACATGATTTATCTTTGAGAAGCAGTACAAGGATCAAAGCAGAAATTTAAAGCATAAGAATGAAAAGGATGGCTTTAAATGAGGTGATGGATGTAATGAGAGTCAAGCCCCTTCTAAAACATTGAGATTATAGAAACGGAGTTGGAAAACATGGGAGACCAGTTCACAAGGACCTTTAATTATCTGGTTGATGGGTTTACATATGAATTATTAACCAGGTGAAACCACACACAGAAAGTCCTCAATGTGTGTCTTATCCTGATAAAATTTATGCTTATGGTGATTATGCTGTCAATTATTTGTTAGAACTATTGAAGGAGACAGTGGAAGTAGATACTTAAATTCTAAGAACATGGGTTAGGTTATGAAATCAATGAATGGAGTGGTTGCTTTGAAAACCAGAAGTGGGGTCTGGGGATTTAGCTCAGTGGCAAAAGCGCCTGCCTGGCAAGCGCAAAGTCGTGAGTTCGGTTCCCAGTACCGGAGAAAAACCAAAAAAAAAAAAGAAAAAGAAAACCAGAAGTGATATAAGTAGCTTTACAGCACTGTGTACCATAAATTAGCACACTCAGTACCTATTGAATATAGAGGTAAGAAAAATCACTTCAGACTTGGATTTGAAATAAATCCCGAGTAAATATGTAAAATGTATTTCTACCCACTGGAAACATAAGGAAAAAGAACTTCTATCTATCCAGCAGTGTGTGTGTTCATGTGTATGTATATTTGTGTGTAAGTGAACTTGAATAATTGTACTGAGTGAAAATGAACATAAATTGTGCTTGCATTATTGCATTGGTATTAATGTGCCAGAGGGTAATATATTCAATAAACTATGTATATTTCTAATTATATCATCTTGTCCTATACTGTACTTGAATCAGCCTACTGTAGGAGGTCATTTTCTGTACTTTATTTGCAAGTTAATATTTTAATAATTATCATACATAGTTACCTAACTTGCACATTGTGGTTCATAATGCAACTGTTCTGTGAATCAACCAAGTTCTGCCAATACTGAGTAATCTGTACTGGTTGGCGTTTGTTTCCAGTTTTCTGTGCTTTTTAAATTCTAAACAGGTCCTTTTATAATCAAAAAATTAAATCATACATGTGATAGTATAACACTCTGATCCACTATCACATTAAAGCGAGATTTTATTATTGGGCACTCACCACAATTTCTACGTAGTATTTTTTTCTTAAACCTTCATAGACCTAAGAGGTGGTGTTCAAGTGACCCATCATATTTTATTCTTAAGAATATGTACCAAAATGAGCAATAGTAGACATATAAGTGTACTAAAAGATAGAAAAAAATTTTTCTTTTAAGTTTTTATTTGAACATGTTTGCAGTATATAGTGATCATATGCCTCGTGAGAAGTTGGTACATACATATAACACACCTTAATTTTTTCATCCCCTTCCCCTCACTTCTCTACTCTATCTCTTGGTTCCCTGAACTTTTCCAAAAGATTTAGCCCCATATTTCCTATTATCTAAATGTTATTTTGCTTTTTATTTATGTTTTGGGCTTCAAATAAGAGAACTCGTGGTATTGAAGTGTGTATGTGTCTCATTTATTTCACTTAATATTATGGTCTCAACATCCATTTTCCTACAAATGACTCAGCTTTATCTTTCATTCTAGCAGAGTAGTACACAATTGTATATAAATACAGTACTCCATTTTTGTAGCCATTTATCTGTTGTTAGACATATAGGCTACTTCCTAGATTTGGCTATAATGAACAGTGCTGTTACAAACATGGATATCTATGTATCACTGTAATATGATGTATTGAAATCTTTTAGCCAGATACCTAGAAGGAGAATAGATGGGTTCAGTGGAATGTCTATTTTTAGTTTTTGGAGAATCTCCATACTGATTTCAAGAGTGCTTGTAGTAGTTCACATTCCCACCAAAAATGTGAAGGGTTCCTTTTCCCCTGAAACCTCACAGGCATTTGTTTTTTTTTTTTTTTTTTTTTTTTGGTTTTTCTCCGGTACCGGGAACCGAACTCAGGACCTTGCGCTTGCCAGGCAGGCGCTTTGCCACTGAGCTAAATCTCCAGCCCCCTCACAGGCATTTGTTAATGATTTAATTTATGATAATAGCCATTCTTTTTTGGAGTATGGTAGAACCCTTTTCAAAAAATTTAGTTTAAAAAATGTTGGTATATGTTTGAAGTAGATGATTGCATTTATCATGGGAAGTTGAACGATTTACATGACATGCCTAAATTCTTTTTTCTACATCTACTCCTCACATCCCTCCCTGCTCCTACCAGCTCTTGTTCTGTAAGATAGAATCTTAGTGGTTTTTTGTTTTTAATTTGCATTTTGCTAATAGCCAGAGTTATTGAACATTTTTGCGTGTATTTTTTGAGCGTTTATACTTCTTCACAGAGTGTCCATTTATGTTGCCTATTTTTTGACTGTTTCTTTCATTTTAGGGGCGCTAACTTTTTGTAGTCCTTTATATAGTCAAGGTATTAGTCCTCTGTCTAAAGAGTAGCTGACAAAAGTTTTTTTCCCATTCTGCGGGTTGTCTGTACATTCTCTTGGCTCTTTGCTTTACTGGGCAGTAGCCTTTAAATTTGATATGATCCCATTTGTTGATTCTTGGTGCTGTTTCTTTTGCAACTGAAGTTTTGTTCAGGAAGTCCTTGCGTCCATATGTGTCTTCAGTAGTTCTACCTGTTAGAGTATATCTTTCAACAGATTGTATCTGTTTTAACATTTATATTTTTGATCTATTTTGATTTTATTTTAACATATACTGAAAGATATCAGTCTGTCTGTAGATAGCCAGTTTTCCCAGCACTTTCTGTTAAAGAGTCTGTCTTTCCTACAGTGTGTATTTTTGCACACTTTGTCAAAGATCAGATAGCTGAATGTTCCTGAAGTTGTTTCTGCATCCTGTATTCTGTTCCACTGTTCCACATATCTATTTATGTACCAATACTATGGTGCTTTTATTGCTGTAGCTTTATAGTGTTGGTATCACTTGAGGTCTGGAATTGTGATATGTCTTGCTTTGTTCTTATTGTTCAAAAATGCTTTTCCTTTGTAGATCTTATTTATCCATCTGTACTTTAGGATTATTTTCTCTAGTTCTGTGAAAAATACTGTTAATATTTTGGTTTTTTTATTTAAAAGAGAAAAACAATAAAAAATTTCAAAACAAGGTAATAGGAGGGTAACAGTGGTTATACTTCGCATATCATCTTTAAATTAGTTACTGAGAGTACAAGATATAGGCATTTAATTGTCCAAACAATATTAGCAAAACCTTGTTTTTAACGAACTAAGAGAAATTAGTAGTATAACTATCTTAACTATCATTTGGATTTTTTTGTTTTGTTATTTTTTTTTTACTTTTCCCTTCCTTCTTCTGTCCTTTCTCCCACCTCAGTTTCTCTTTCATTGTGAGTAGTCTCTTCCCGTTTCACACTATCTGTTGTACATTTTGGATCTTATTTGCTCTTTCATCTTCTCACACTAGAGAGACAATATGATGTTTGTCATGTGCTTCGGATTTATTTTACTTAGGAGTACAGTTGCATCCATTTGCCTATAAAAATTGAGTTGCATCCATTTGCCTATAAAAATCTTGAGTTGCATCCATTTGCCTATAAAAATCTCCTGTTTATCCTTCTTCATGGTTGAGTAGTATTGCATTGTAAAAAAAGAAAAAAAAAGAGCACATCTTTTTTGTATCCATTCCTCAGTTGATAGGCATTTGAGTTGTTTCCAAGGTGTCGCCATTACAAATTATGCTGCTATAAACACGGCTGCACATGTATCACTGTGGTATGTTGTTTTTAATTCTTCTAGGAAAATATCCAGAAGGGGAATAACTGGGTCAAATGTGACTTCTAAATCTAGTTTTTTGAGGAATCTCCACACTGATTTCCATAGTGGTTGCAGCAGTATACATTCCCACCACTAGTGCAAGAGGGTTCCTTCTTCTGCAAAGCCCCTCCAGCACTTGATATTCATTGATTTCTTGATAATAACCATTCTTTCTGGGCTGAGGTGGAATCACAGTGTTGTTTTAATTTGCATTTCTCAAATGACCAGTGATGTTGAAGATATTTTCATTTGTTTGCTGTTTGTATTTCTTCATCTAAGAAGTGTGCATTCATCTCAGATGTCCATTTCTGGATTGGGCATTTAAATTTGGGAAGTCTGAATTTTTTGAGCTCTTTTTATGTTCTCTATTAGTAATCCTTTGAGGAGCAGCTAGCGAGCATTTCTTCCCACACTAAGGGTCGTGTCTTTACTCTGTTGATGGTTTCACTTGCTGTGCAGGAACTTTTTGTTAAGATAAGATCCAAGTTGTTGGTTCTATGTGATAGTTCCTGTGCAATCAGGATTTTATTCATAAAGTCTTTTCTTACAGTAGTGTCTTCAGGAGTTTTACCTATTCTGTCTTCTAGCAGATTTAATGTTTCTGTTTCAATATTTAGATCTTTGATCCATTTAAAATTAGGTTTAGTGTATTATGAAAGATATGGGGTCCAGTATTAATCTTTGTCATGTGCAGAGCCAGTTTTTCCAGCACCATTTATTAAAGAGACTATCTTCCTTTCAGTGAAAGTTTTTGGCACCTTTTTCAAAGATAAGGTGGCTGAGTATATTTATAGTTTTGTCTGCATCTTCTAATCTGTTCCACTGGCCTCCAGGTCTGCCTTTTTTGCCAGTACCATGCTGATTTTATCACAGTAGCTTTGTAGGATAATTTCAAGTCAGGGATTGTTTTATTTTGTTTTTTTGTTTTTGTTTTTTTTCCGATACCAGGAGTCAAACTCATGACCTTGCACATGCCAGGCAGGTGCTGTGCCACTGAGCTAAATCCCCAGCCCCTCAAGTCAGGGATTGTGATACCCCTTTCCTTGCATTTCTTGCCCAAAATTGCCTTAGCTATTCTAGGTCTCTTATAGTTCCAAATGAATTTTAGGATTGTTTTCTCTAATTCTGTGAATATGCTATTGGAATTTTGATCAGAATTGCATTAAATCTGTATAATAGTTTTGGAAGTATGGCCATTTTCACTATATTGATTCTTCCTTCCCAAGAAGAGCAAGGGATATCTTTCTATTTTCTGATATCAGCTTCAATCTCCTTTTTCAGAGTACTATGGTTTGCAATGTAGAAGTCTTTTACATCCTTTGTTAGATTGACTCCTAAGTATTTTATTTTTTTGGAACGCTATTGTGGAAGGTGTTTTTCCCTAATTTCTTTCACAGTGAGTTTATTTTTGTAAAGAAGACTGTTGGTTTTTGAGTATTGACTTTGTATCGAGCTGTGCTGCTGAATTTGCTTTAAATCTAGCAAGTATTCCATGGAGTTTTTGGGGTCTTCTCTGTAGACTGTAATGTTGTCTGCACATAATTTAACCTCTTCCTTCTTTATGGTTATTCCTTTTATTTATTTCTCTTATCTAATTGCTGTGGCTAAAGCCTCCAGGAATATGTTGAATAGAGTGGCAACAGTGGACATCCTTGTCTTCTTCCTGATTTTAGAGTGAAAGCTTTCAGCTTTTGTCCATTTATTATGATGTTGGCTGTTGGTTTGTCATACATGGCTTTTATTAGATTGGCATAAAGAACATCTATTCCAATTTTCTAAAGGTTTTTATCATGAATAGGTGCTGGATTTTGTCAGAAGCTTTTTCTGCATCTATTCAGATGATCATTTGATTTTTGTTCTTGGTTCTGTTAACATGGTATATTACATGTATTGATTTATGTATGTTGAACCATCCTTGCATCTTGGATGAATCCCATGTGGTCATGGTATATAATCTTCTTGATAATTTGATGTATTCTGTTTGCCAGTATACTACAGAGGATTTTTGCATCTATGTTCATTATGGAGATTGACCTGTCATTCTGTTTCTTGGTTGGTTCCTTCTCCAGTTTTGGTGTCAGGGTAATGCTTGCTTTCAGGAATGAATTTGAGAGTATTGCTTCCCTTTCCATTTCATTAAAGAGTTTGAGAAGTAGTGGTATAAGGTCTTCTCTAAATTTCTTATAGAATTCAGCAGTGAATCCATCAGGGCCTGGGCATTTTGTTTTGTTCTTGTTGGTAGGTTTTTAATTACATCTTTGATTTTATTGATTGATACAGGTTTATTTAGAATTTTTATATCTTCTTGATTCAGCTTTGGTAATTAATATGTATCTAGGAATCTGTCCATTTCTTCTGTGTTTTTAATCATATTAGAATACAATTTTCAAAGTAGGTATGGATGATCTTGAAGAATTCTGCAAAGTCTGTTGTGATTTTGCCCTTTTCATTCCTAATTGCATGTATTTGAGGTTTTTCTTTTTTTTATATAAGGTTGGATAAGGGTTTGTTGTTTTTATTTAATTTTTTAAAGAACCAATTCTTCGATGCATTTATCTTCTGTGTTGTTTTCTTGTTGTTGTTTTCCAGTGCATTAATTTCTACTCTGATCTTTAGAACTTCCTCCCCATAGGAGCTTTTGGCTCAGCCTGCTCTTCCTTTTCTAGAAGTTTGAGTTGACCATTAAGTTGTTTATATGCACTTGGTCTGTTTGCCTGACATGGGTATTCACTGCTATAAATTTCCCTCTTAGGACTGCTTTCGTTGTGTTCTATAAGTTCCAATGTTTTATTGCCTATATCATTTAATTGTAGAAACTGCCTAATTTCTTCTTTAATTTCATCGGAGGGTGCTATTTAATTTCCATGTGTTTGTGAAGTTCTTGTGGTTACCTTTGCCACTGATTTTCACTTTCATTGCATTATGGTCTGACAACATGCATGGGATAATTTCAGTTCCTTTGCATTTAGTTACGATCTTCTGTGAGCTAGTACGTGATCTCTCTTGGAGAATATTCTGTGTGCAGCTGAGAAGAATGTGTATTCTGATATTATGTGGTAGGGTGCTCTGTAGACATTTTCTCAGTCTGTTTGTTCAAAAGTTTGGTTCATTTGTAACATTTCATTGTTGATTTTTTATCTAGTTGATGTGTGTTTCTGTGACAGTGGCATATTGAAATCCCCCAATAGAATTGTATTAGTGCTTATTTGATTTTTCATGTCAAATAATATTTGTTTTATATAGTTGGGTAGGAATGCAGTGACTTTCTTTATCGCTCTTAATCAGTCTTGTTTTGAAATTGACTTGGTCTGCAAATAGAATAGCTACTCGTTATGGTTTGTGTCTGTGTGTCCCCCTAAAGCCTTATGCAGTCATGGGGCAGGCTTTTAGAGTTTTACTGATTATGGTTGTGAGAGCTACACCCACCCTGGGGTGGATAGTTTGCATATGTAAGGGAGAGGAAGAGGCTGCTTGCCACCATTCCTCCCTTTTGTGCTTGTTGGTTTTGCTATGTTCTGCTGCCATGAGCTGTAGCCCTCTGCCATGTGCCACTCTGCCTTGTAACCTGCCAAGTATGGACTAAAACCTCCACAACTGTAAGCGAAATAAACCTTTCCTTCATTAATTTTGGGCGTCAGGTATTTTGTCCCAGCAACGAGAGAAAAGTAACCAAGACACTACTCCTGAGTTTTTCTGTGTTTTTGTCGCATGGAGTATTGTTTTCCATCCTTTGACTTTCAGTCTGTGAATGTCTTTTTGAATTAAATGTGGTTCCTCTGTGCAGCCTATGTTTGGCTCTTGCTTCTTGATCTATTCTGCCAGTGCGTGTCTTTTGATTGGTGAACTGAGACCATTAACATTGATGGTTATAACTGATATGTATTGATTTATCCTTGTCTTATTACTTTCCTGTTGCTGCCTTCCCCACCCCAAGTTTGTTTTTTTTAGCTTCCCTCTGTTTAATTGTTTGCCTTGCCTGGTGGATACCTTCTTTTGGGGTTCATGGAGTTTTATTCCTTGTTATCTCTTTCTAGAATATCCTTCAAAGCATTTTGGAGTGCTGATTTGATGCTCATAAATCTCAGAAGTATCTTATTTCTCCATCAATTTTGAAAGATATCTATTTTCTGATGTCTTCTTCAGTGTCCTTTTTCAAAATGCTGTAGTTTTCATTGTAGAGGTCTTTATTTCCTTGGTTACATTAATTCCCAAGTATTTAAGTTTTCTTGATGCTATTGTGAATGGTATTGTTTTTGTAATTTCTTTTTCAGTAGCCTCATTGTTGGTGTAGATGAATGCTATGGACTTTTATGTGTTGAGTTTGAATCCTGCTGTACAACTAAATTTGTGTATTAATTTTAGGAGTGTTTGGTTGAATTTTTTGGCTCTTCTGTGTTAAAGGATCATGTCATATGAAAATACTTGATATCCTTCTTTCCTATTGTCTTTTTCATTTTTCCTATTGTCTTTTTCATTTTTCATTTTTCCTATGTCTTTTTCATTTCTTTCTCTTGCCTGATTATACTGTCTGATGTTTCTAGTCCTTTTGAATAGGAGTAGTGATATGGGATATCTTTCAATAGGTTTGTCATAGGTGACTTTTATGAGGCTGAAATAAGACTTTTGTATACCTTTCTGTGGAGATTTTATCATATATGGATGTTGGACTTTGTTAAAGACTTTCCTGCACCTATTGAGATGATTATGTGATTTTTGTAAGTGTATAATTAGCACAGTTTATCCATTCTCCAAAAAATGCATATTTTTGTTTTTCCACTTCGTTGAAATTACAAGGATATTCTTGTTTATGCCTTCAGGTAGACATGTACAAAAGTTTCTCTACAAAAGTGAACATTAAATATTTTGGCTTTTAAATATTAATGTAATAGCATTAGAAAGAAAAAAAATTTTTAAGAGCAGAATACATTTATGGACGGAAAGAAAGCTTGTGTCCGAGAGAGAGACAGAAGGAGCACCTGAGTGGGTTGCCCAAGACTCTGTCTTTTCTAGGAACTTTTATAGAGCAAAACCATGGGGTGGGGGCGGGAAGAAAATTTTTTAAGAGCCTGTATTAAAATATTAGAGATTTTTTATTAAATAGAATATAACAGTGGCCAATAAACAGTGCACCATAATCTTTTTTTTTTCCTTCTTCGGTGCTAGGAATTGAACTCAGGACCTTGTGCTTGCCAGGCAGGTACTTATGCCACTGAGCTATACTATAATCTTAAAATAATGGCCAAATTGTTATTCAGAGTCCAACTCATAGAGGAAAAAGACTTTCTTATAAGAAAAAAAAACAACAAGTAATAGTACAAAACTTTCTTTTCAGTAAACTCAGACAAGTGATAGGAATGAAACAACATACAATATATTTTCAAATATTTTTGAAGCAATACAACAGGGAATTTGAGGATTTCAACTGCTCCCTACTTACTATTTTTCTGCCTTTTATTTAGCTCTTTATTTTTATATGTATGTATTTCTCATCTAAGAGTATCTGTGCATATTAAGGTGATGGTATTGGACTTATTCACTTCATATTACATTCTCAAGTTGCATCCATTTGACTTTGAATGCCTCACATTCATCTTTATGGTAGCTGTATCAGTTAGTGTTTATGAAAAAAACAGACAGAACACAAGGTATATAGACATATATGAATTTCTCCATTCAGATATATTGCTATTTTCTTCATATATCTTATTGTCTAGTGCATGTGTTTATAATTGTTACATCTTTTGACCCTTTTATCAATATATAATTATGTTGTCTTTTATAACAGGTGTTGACTGATACTAGCATAGCCATCTCATCTCTTTTGTTTATTTTTTACATGGAATATGTGGACTATTTTTTCCCATCCCACTTTAGTCTATTTGTGTCTTTAGATCTTAAGTGAGTCTCTTATGGACCACATATACTGTACTTAGATCATTTTTGTTTGTTTTCTAGCTTCTGGAGATTGAACCCAGGGCCTCTGGTACACTAGGCGAGTGCTCTACCACTGAGCTGCATCTCCCATCCATGTCCCTCCCACCCCTGAACCCTAAATCTGATCTGCCAGGCTCTGCCTTTTGATTGAAAAGTTTTTTCTCACATTTGGTTACTGGTAAGAATTTTTGGCATTTTACTTTTTTTTCTTACATGTATTATGTTGTAGTTCACAACCATGGCACAGTGCAAAAGGATGAAAGATTACCCAGAAATTACTCTGAATCAATGTCCAGCCCATACTCCAAAAGGGCCCAGGGGGTTGCCATTGAATAAGATCCCCTCAGCCTGAGAAAGTCTCAAATGACAGCATGAAGCTAAAGCCTCTGTGGACTTTTATTGATAGAACCAGGAAGCAAGGGTCAAAAATAATAGAAAGGCCTCTTGGAGGGATTAATGTAGGTGATAGGGAAAGAACAGGGGACACTGAGGACAGTC
Source organism: Chinchilla lanigera (assembly GCF_000276665.1). Lineage (NCBI taxonomy): Eukaryota > Metazoa > Chordata > Mammalia > Rodentia > Chinchillidae > Chinchilla > Chinchilla lanigera. The sequence continues at coordinate 9,696,507 of NW_004955430.1, read as the reverse complement.
TATTAAATGACTGGCTGTAGGGCTACTTTATTTTTATTTATTTATTTTTTATTTTAAAGAGTAAAAGAAGGATAACATAATAATAGGGGGGACTTAGCAAATTACAGACAAAATGGTAGGAAATCAATGGTTATCGTTTTACATATTATTATCTACAAAATAGTTTCTCAGGAAAACAAATAGACAAATAATAGTGAGTTAGAGACAAAAGAGGTAGGAGATTATCAAGAGTTG
>NW_004955430.1:9668626-9694783 GCF_000276665.1 Chinchilla lanigera | reverse complement strand
GGAGTGAGTCGCCGGTCCGAAGACCAGCGCTCCCCGCCCGAGGCTCCCCGTGCGCTGGGGGCCCACCTGTAGGGCTACTTTAAATGATAAAGGAATATAGGGAAGACAAAGGCCAGAACCCTTTCTCCTTGAGGCAGTGCATTTTGATCCTACTCAGACTTGAGGCCCAGTAGGCTATCTTTTAATTTCTAACCTTACATTCTTGGAGGTTTTAGTTGTAGACTTGTCCTCTAATAGTCCCTTATCTCTGCATAGCCATCTCACACATACCTCTGGCCAGTGCCCCCAGTTTTCTTTCTTCCCGCTCCCATCTCCACTTACAGTACTTTGTTTCAATGGGATTAGCTGGTTTTTTTAATAGTAAAATTTTGATTTCCTAGTGTCTAATTATTTTAGGTATATTCTTTTTGAGTTATCAGTAGGATTACACTTAACATCCTACATTTGTAAGAATTCATATGAAATTGATAGCAACTTGAGTAGTTTGTGAAATCTTTTGTACAACTCTTTATAACTTTTTATTTGCTCGTGTCACAAATTATGTTTATATATTGCTTATGAATACATTTCAAATTTCATTTTTTAAAAATTAACTTTATTGGTGCATTTTATTCATGCATAATGATAACATACATCATAGAGAACTTGTACCTATACATGGGATATCTTGATTCTTCATTTATTTCCATTCCTTACTCACACTTCACCCCTTCTTCCCTTATTTACAGTCTTTTTTCCATTTTTCCTTTTATTCTCTTTTTTTTCCTTTTCTCTTTCTTCCTTTTCCCTCCCTCCTCCTTTGTTGCCCTAGTTCAACATTTTCTTCCCACTTTCCAATATCTATTACATGTTTTGTTTATTTACCTTTTGGTTTCTCACACCAGAAAATCATGCGATATTTGAACATTTGTGTCTGATTTATTTCACTTAAGAATGTGATCTCAAGGTATATCCATTTACTAAGAAATGCTGTACGTTTAACCTTCTTTATGACAGAAAAATATTTTATTGTATAAAAAAACCCACTTCTTTATCCACACAACAGCTGATGAATGTCTTAGAAACATGTGGAATGTTTCTAAGATTTAGATATTACAAACTGTGCTCCTATAAACTTAGGTGTATATATATTGCTGTGGTATGATACTTTTAATTCTTTTGGGAAGATACCAAGAAGGGGAATAGTTGGGTCAATTGGAACCTCTAATTTTATGTATTTATTTATTTATTTTTGAGAAACCTCAACAGTGATTGTCATAGTGGTTCCACCAGTCTACATTGCCACCAACATTGGAGAAGAGTTCCTTTTCCCACACAGCCCTGACAGAATTTGTTATTGGTTGATTTCTTGATGACTGCCATACTTTCTGGAATTAGATGGAATCTCATTGTTGGTTTAATTTGCATCTCTCAAATGGCCAATGATGTTGAACATTTTTTCATGTATTTATTTGCCATTTATACTTTTTTATCTGAGAAGTGTCTGTTCATTCCATATGCCTATTTTTGGGTTGGATCTTTAAATTTGGGGAGTGTATTTTTTTAGTTCTTTATATATTCTAGATAGTAGTCCTTTGTCTGAAGAATATCTGGAAAAAATTTTTGTAGATTGCCTCTGTAAGTAGTCTCTTTATTTTGTTGGTTATTTCTCTTGCTGTACAAAAATTTTTTAATCAAGTGAGATCCCAGTTGATTCTTTATGATATCTCCTGTATGGTTAGGGTTTTGTTCATAGTCTTTGCCTATACCTGTGTCTTCAAGAGTTCTACGTATTTTATCTTCCAGCAGATATATTGTTTCATTTGTAACATTTATATCTTTGCAAAAAAAGTATTTAGATCTTTGCTCCATTTCAATTTTAATTTAATCCATGGTGAGAGATGCAAGTCTAGGTTTAATATTCAGCTTGTGAAAAGATAGTTTTTTCCTGCACAGTTTATTAAAGAGGCTATCTTTCTTCCAGTGAAGATATTTGGCCCCTTTGTCAAAGATGAGTTTGCTGAAAGTGGTTAGGGTTATTTCTGCTGCTTCTATTCCAGTGATTCTCTGTTCTGTTTTTGTGCCAGTACCTTGCTGTTTTTATCAGTGTAGCTTTGTAGCATAATATCCTGTGAAAGATTGTGATGCCCCCTACCTTCCCTTTGTTTTCTAGGAATACTTTTGCTATTTTAGGTCTCTTCTGTCTCCAAATGAATTTCAGGGTTGTTTTCTCTAATTCTGTGAGTTATGCAGTAGATATTTTGATTGGTATTGCATTGGATTTGCATAACAGTTTTGGAAATATGGCATATCACTGTGTTGAATCTTCTTTCCCAAGAACAAGGGATATCTTTCCATTTTCTGATATGCTCTTTGATCTCCTTTTTCAGAGTACAGTAGATTTCAATGTAAAGGTCTTTTACTTCCTTCATTGTATTGATTCTTAAGGATTTTATTATTTTCAATGGTATTGTGAAAGGTGTGGTGTTCCTAATTTTTCTGTCAGAGTATGTTATTGGTGTACAAGAGTGTTACTGATTTTTGAGTGTTGACTTTGTATCCAGCCGTACTACTGAATTTGGTTATTAAATCTAGACATCTTTTGGTGGAGTTTTTTGGGATTTCTGTGTACTACTTCATCTACAAATAATCATAATTTAATTTTTTCCTTTCCTTTTCTTATTCCTTTTATTTCTTTTTCTTGCCTAATTTCTCTGACTAATGTTTCCAGAACTATATTGAGAAAGAGTGCTGGTAGTGGGCATCCTTATCTTGTTCCTTATTTTAGTGTAAAAGCTTTCAGTTTTTTGCCATTAATATGATGTTTGCTGTTGGTATTTTAAAAATGGCTTTTTTTCAGATTGAGCTAAAGACCATCTCTTTTTATTTTCTCTGGGATTATAATCATGAATGATTGTTTGACTTACCAGTTGCTTTTTTTGTCCATGGCTCTGTTAATATAGTGTATTACATTTATTGATTTGCATACAGTGAACCATCCCTGCATCCATGGGAAGAATCCTGCTTGGCTGAGGTGTATAGTCTTCTCAATGACTTATGCATTCTGTTTGGTAGTATCTTATGGGAGACTTTTGCATCTGTGTTCATTAGGGAGATTGGCCTGTGGTTCTCTCTGTTTGTTGGATCCTTGTCTGATTTTGGTATCAGGGTATTGCTTGCTTCCAGGAGTAAGTTTGGGAGTACTACTTCCCCTTCAGTTTCATTGAAGAGTTCAGAGTATAGTGGCATTAGACCTTCTCTAAAGTTTGTGTAGAATTTAGTAGTGAATATGTCAGGATCTGGGTTTTTCTTTATTGTTGGGTTTTTAAGTACATCTTCAATTTCATTGCTTTATATCAGGTTATTTGGAATTTTTTTGTCTCTCTTATTTGCTTTGGTTATTCATACATATCTATAAATCTGTCCATTTCTTCTGTTTTCCATCTTACTAGAGTACAGATTCTCAAAGTGGGTATAGATGATCTTCTGAATTTCTGCAGGATCTGTTGTGACTTCACTCTTTTCATTCCTAGTTGCATGGATTGAGTCTTTTTTTGATAAGGTTGGCTAAAGGTTTATCAATTTTATTTAATCTTTCAAAGAGCCTACTGTTCAATTCATTGTTTTTCATATTATTTCCTTGGTCTAAAGGGCATTAATTTCCTCTCTGATTTTTATAATTTCCTCCCAATTACAAGTTTTGTACTTGGTATTCATTTTCTAGAAGCTTGGGGTTCACATTAGGTTTTTTATTTGAGCTTGCTCTATTTTTTCTGATGTGGGTGGGAATTCACCAGTATAAATTGCCCTCATAGCATTATTTTCATTGTGTCCCATAAGTTCCAGTATGTTGTATTGGCATTATTGTTTAGTTGTAGAAACTAATTTCTTCTTTACTCTCATCTGTGTCAAATTTGTTATTCAGGAGGGTGATATTTAACACCTATGTGTTTATGCAATGTTGTGAGGGGTTTTTGCCATTGATTTCCAATTTCATTGCACTATGTTCTGATAATTTGCGTGGAGTAATTTGACTCACTTTACATTAACTTAAGCATGTTCTGTAAGCTATTATGCAGTCTGTTTTAGAGAAAGCCCCTTATGCAGCTGAGAAGAATTTGTATTCTGATGTTTGGGGTAGAACACTCTGTTTTGTTTATACCAAGAATCAAACTCAGAATCTTGTACTTGCCAGGCAGGCACTGTGCCACCAGCTATCTCTCTGGCCCCTGTAACTGGTACATGTTCACTTATCCTTCTCATTCTATTTTCTTGTTCTTAGTCATGGAAGTATCTTATTTCTCCATCAATTTTGAAAGATTGTTTTGGGAAATTACAAATATACATATATATATAATCAACCTGGGTTGGAGGTTGTTTTCTTTTGGGGCTGAATATACTTCACTACAAACTCTTTGATTTTGGGTTTGTGTTGAAAAGTCTGTTGTGATTCTGATGGGCTTTCCTTTATAGGTAATCATTTCTTTTCTCTAACAGCTCTTAATATTCTGTACTTTTGTTGAATTTCTGGAATGTTGACTGTTACATACCTTTTTTTAAACATGGCTAATTGCAGTTCTATATGCCTTACTTAACTGTATGTCAAACTGTTTTTCCATTGCTTGTGGAGTTATGTACCATTACTTTTGTGGACAGATTTTTTATGTCATTTGTGCTATCTCCTGCATTTTCATTGACTCTCATCAGTTTTACATCATTCTTCTTTTTATTATTTGTTAGCTGTTGGATTGATTTTTCATGGTCCCTTGCTATTTGTAAGAAATCTTATTATGATCAGTAACCTCAGATCTCTTTTGGATCTGACATGCTGTCCTTGCAGTGGTTCATTCTGCTGTATATACTTTTCATAGAAGTTTTACTCTCCTGGATATCAGATTGAATCAGTTTAATGGATTCCATTTCTTTCCTATATTGGGCATTGTTATTGTATATAATTTTCCTAAGCTTTTCTTTTTTTTCTTTTTTTTAGTCCTGGGAATTGAAATTACAACCTTGCACTTACAGGCGCTGCACTACTGAGTTATATCCCCTGCCCTCCTCTATTTATTTACTTGTATCTACTGTAGATTCATTAATTGTGCCCTTTATTATGGTCATGATCTCTCGAGTTATGGGGTTATGTCTTTTTTCCATCTCTTATTTTCCTTTTTTTCACTTAATTCCTGCATCAGTGTTTATAAATTGTTTCTCTTAGCTATCTTTATTGCTAGTATTCAGAACCCATAAGAAATGGCTGCTTCTCAGAGATATCTCCCATGTGTAGCTGTGTTTGGGTTTTTAGTGTATTGCATGATCCTACCTCTTCAGTTTGATGAGAAGTTGTTGTCTGTTTGGGCCAGCTCCTGTGTCTTGGGCGTTGACTTATAGTGTTTTTTATAACCCTCAATCAATCTCAGTCTTGACATAAAAGGAGGAACAACTAATTAGAACAATTATGATGCCTTCGCTAAAGTAGTATAGTTTGAAATAACAATAGCATCAAACACAGTGTTGAAAATGACAAACTGTGGTAACTTAATTTGCCACCTTTAACTGTCTGAAGAAGATTTGCAATTGTATAACAAATTCTAAAACAACCTAGATAATTATATATAGTAGCTACTCCTTCAGGATGGCAGTTTTATCCTGAGCTCAGAAAATTTAAAAGGGTTAAGGGAAAAAATAGAGAAATAGAAGAAGAGAAAGTGATTAGAAGCCAGGCTGGAAGACAGAGGAAAATTGTGCAAGCTTTGGGAACTGGTACAGAAGACAACTGGGAAAGAAGGAAGTGACAGAAACAAAACAAACAACAGTAACAAAACTAGAGAAGTGTTCCCTTATATAAAAATAAGAAGGAACAGTCAAGAAAATGATCAAAGGAAATAAAAATAATTTTAAAATTACAGGAAAAGTAGAAAAAACAATGTGTCTCTTCTGTCACTGGTAGACCGGTGGTGCAGACAGAGCCCACATCCCTGTTGTTTGAGCACAGCAAGCCAACAGTAAAGTTATAGCAGTGGTTGATAATCCCAACAAACATGGTCTTTTTGTTCCACTTAAGTCCAGGCTGCTTCTGGTTTCTGGCTAATAGGCTGGGACCCTAGTGTTTTAGCCTGCGGCACTGCAAGTGCCTCTTGCCTAACCTCCTGCTGGCTTGAACTTATCTCCTCCTCACATTGACACTGGGAGCCGCTAAATGGATCAAACCTGCACCTCCTCTGAATTCTGATCTCAGTTGACCCCTTTCCAAAATGGTGACCCTTCAGTCACCCTTTCCTAAGGGACATTTTAATCCAAATAACTTTACTGGCCATTAGACTCCACAGCTTCTACTGTTCTGTTCCTGTGCTGTGTTTCTCCATCGAGGCCTCCAGGGTTACCATTAGGCACCCTGTGCCTGCAGGCTTGAGCTGCTTCTCCCATGCCATAAGCTAGAGCCCACAGAGAAAGTGCCACTTGCCAGCTCCTCTCTGCACTGTAGACCCTCTCTTCACTCTCCCTGTGGGCTCCAGTTCTCACTTCAGATCCTCGCTGTGTCCTGGAGAGCCACTTCCCTCGTTCTCTTCCTCATATTGCTGTATTCTAGCCTCTGGATCCCAAGTCTCATAGAGGGTGTTTTTCTCTTCTTTCTTGTGCCATCTTCCCAGAAGTTTACAATTCTTTAGTATGCATTTGTCTTTTGAATTTTGGTGTGATTTCAAACTTTAAATTGAATAAAATTAACTTTATTTTTACTCATCTGTTTTCCTTTTCCAGAAATCATTTTTTTCTTCTCAGAGCTTTGAGTTACTGTCTGTTCTTTCCTCTCAATCTGAAATTTAAGTCTTGAAGTTTTTAGCTTTACTTGTAATCTTATCTACTACTATTCAACTCTCTTGGTTTTTGTTTTTTTGTAATGACTGACTTCTCATTTTTATTTTATCTTTTCCAGTACGGGAATCAAACTCACAACCTTGCACTTGCCAGGCAGGCGCTGTGCCGCTGAGGTTAATCCCCAGCCCCCAACTTCTCATTTTTAGAAGAATATATTGTACTAAAGAAAATTCTCGGTGGACAGGCCTTTTCCCCTCTGCATTTTACATGTGTGCTCTTCTGCTCTTTTATCCTGGATACTGTTGATATACTATATATATACTGATGATATATTAGCTATTAATCTTATTGAGAATACTTTGTCTTGATTATTACTCTTTGGCTCTTTTCAGGAACCTCAAGTCTTTAAAAATTTTCTTTATAATGTATCTTTATATAGATCTTTTCAAATTTATTTGTTTGAAATTCATTGAAGCTCTTGGATTTATAGCTTTATCATTTGGGGAAGATTTTAGCACTTATTTCTTAAAATATTCTTTTACCTACATATATTTCTCTTCCCTTTCTAGGTATCCCACAATACATAGGTTGATCTGTTTGGTGTAACACAGATCTCAGTCTCTGTTTACTTTTTTTTTTGTGCTTTTCTCTTTCTGTTCCTTGGCCTAGACAATTTCCTTTTCTTTGAAGCTACAGTGAGTTTCTAGCAGTGTGTTTTGCTTATACCTATTTTGAACCCTTTTAGTGAATTTTTCTTTTTCTGCATTTTTAAAACTTGTATGTTTGTAATACATATAGTAAATACAATAGTAAATAAAATCATCTTGGGGGAAATGGTACACATATTTATCCAATCTTGATTCTTTTTACTTTCCTTCCCTTCCTCTCCCTCTGTTCTTCATCCCCAGATCCCTTCCACATCCTTTCAAATAACCATCTGTAGATCTTTTGAATTGTTTTTTAGTCTCACTATCATTAATTTCTTCTGTGATCCTTATAATTTCTTTGATTCAGTTAATTTCAGATTTGGATTGTTCTTGTCTTTCTAGGACCTTGAGATGCACCGTTAGGTTATTTGTTTGGAATTGCTATATTCTTTTTGTGTGTGCATTTAGAGCTCTAACCTTCTTTTAGAACTGTTTTTGTTGTGTCCCATATGGTTTTGTATGTTGTTCTTCCATTGTCATTTGATTATAGAAGCTTTTTCTATTTCTTCCCTGATTTGTATCGATTATTCAGTAACATTATTTTATCTCTGTATCTTTGTGTAAGCTCTGTGGATTCTTTTGCTGTTGATTTATAGCTTCATTCCACCATGATTCAACAGTATGTAGTGGATTGTTTCGATTCTTTTTTATCTGTTTAAGCATGCTTTATGGTCTAAAACATGGAATATTTTGGAAAAGGCTTCATGTGCTGTGAAGGAAAGTGTGTATTCTATTTTTGGATGAAATGCTTTGTTCGTATGGGTTAAGTTCATTTGTTCAAAGGTGTGTTTTATCTCTAATGGGTTGCTGTTGAATTTTTTGTCTGGTTGACCTGTCAGTTTGCCATAGTGAGGTAATGAAGGCTACCACTAAGATTATATTAGTCCTTTTAAATCTGTAGCTTTAAATCTAGTAGTTTTTGTTTTGCACAGTTGAATTTGTGAATGTTTGCTTAATTGATATTTAGAATCGTTATACTTTCCTGTTAAACTGTTCCCTTTTCTAGTGTGTAGTGGTATACTGTCTTCTCTCATCAGCTAGGGCTGGGGAAGCACTTTTTTGCCTTTCTTGTATTTTCATTGCTTTTGTACTTTTGGTTGAAGATCAGTTAGGTCAGAGCAAATCTGTTACTACTGTGGAGATGTGTTTTAAATTTTGTCTCCCTGTGATATGTCCTTGGGTTTGGTTATGTTTTGATGTATTCCTCTTGAGCTTATTAAGTGTAATACTTGAGGGTTTTCTTAGTGTCCACCCTTCTGGGGTTGATCCTCAGTGCCATTCAGAAAGGAGAAAACAAACTGCAGAAGTGTTGACACTGAAAAAGCAAACTGGATACTTGGCATACATTAAAAACTAATGGAAAGCAAAATCATGCCATCATTAACAATAGAAATCAACAACCAACTGAGTCAAGAAACAGTGACATATCCTAACTGATAAAAGCTATAACTGAACCATCCTTATCAATAGGAAGGAGATCTCCAATAATATTGTAGACACAAAAAATTTTTGACATAGTATATATATATATATTAAAAGCAACAAGTATACCACCACTGACAACAGAAAGGAATTCAGCAATAATAACAGAGTGAACTAAATACCTAAAGGTTAATAAAGCTTAGTAGTAATAATAAAAATGAAAAAGATGGGAAAGGGGAAAATGAAAAAAACAAACTTTTTTTAGTACATATTTGCCATACATAATGATCCCATTCATGATGTGGAATTTGTACCTGTACATAATATATCTAATTCCTCAAAGAAGTAAAATTTGAAAAAGAAATAGACAATGGGGAGAGAATAATGAATTAAAATTTAATTAATAGATAAAAGAAAGTTAATAGAATGAGGTAAAAGTAACAAAGATAAGAAAAATGAAAAAGAATTAAAAAAAAAACACAAACAGAAATATCCCCCCTCTCAAAAGTAAACCAAGGAAAAAATGAATGAGTCCAAGCATCTTTCCTTGTGTTTGGTTGAGAGCTTTCTTTTCCAGGCCTGTGGTATTGGAATCCACCATATATTGGTGGGGGACAACAAGTCACAGCTAGGTCCTATTTTCTTTCCATGCCCACCTTTTGCTGTGTGAATGCTGACTTCTTTCCCCGCTTTCTTGCCAGGTGCCGTTAATCAGTGGTGTGGCATCCACTTAGAGCTGTATTCACTCCTCTGATATCTCTTAATGTTTGTGCCCTTTTTTCTGCTCCAAGTCAGTGCTATCTCCAAGTAGCTATTTTTAAAAAATTTCTTGGTACGTTTTAGATATACATAGTGATAACAACATAGGGAATTTGTATCTATACATGATATATCTTGCTTCTTCTTTTCTTCCTATTTTGCCTCCCACTGTTCTTCTTCCCCTCATTTTAAAAAGCTTTGTTTCCATTTTTTATTTCTGTTCTTTTTTCTTTTCTTGTCCCTTCTTTCCTTTCCCCCTGTCCCTTGTGCCCCTTTTCATTTGAACATTTTCTGAAGAAAATGTCTGAGTAGCTTTATGATCTATGGGCTTGTGAGGTGCCTCCATTGTTCCTGAGGCCTCTCTGTCTATACAACCCAGATGTAGCAACTATCTAAACACAGGCATATCCTTGATCACATTGGCAGATATGAAAATCAAACAGACTACTACATCATGGGGTGGAGAGTAGCAGACATTCTGCCAGACTTAATACCAACACTTTCAGGACCAGCACCCTAGCAAAATTATATGGGAGTGTCCTGGCCACTCTCAAGGAGCAAGACCACTTTCTCCTTCACAGGTTGAACTTGCTGCTTCATGACTTAGGGAATCTGCAACTAGGCTGCCCTTTGTCCATGACAGTCTCTTATGGCCTTCTACTACCCACTCACTGTGGCAGGGTGACCCTACAGACCATGAAGTATACTTGTTCTGTGACTTCTGATTACTGGAGTATCTCAGTCTTAATGAACTTCTTAAAATGGTTTCTGGTTTTATCATGCCCAAGTATGGTACGTACTACAGTGAATTTCTTTTCCAACTGTAGCCTGCTATGCAGAAGTAGTCATTTTCAGAGTGAAACCCCGTGCTGTACAGCATTTGCTGCTTACAGTAACTATGAGTTTTTCTTTGGCTAGCACTGCTGTCCAAGTCTGCTGCCCCAGTCTGCCGTTCTTCCTGGAGCTACCCAGCCTCTGGGTTTACCATGTGTTTGTGGAGAAGGACCGCTTCCTCACCACCTGGGATTGGCATTCAACTTGCTACATTCTTCTCTCTGTGTTGCCTTCAGTTTCTCCAGTGTCTCATTTTCCCTTCACCTCTTTCTTAATTCCCAGAACTCTATTTCCTTTTCTCTTCAGTAAGTTGTTATTTTCCAGGGGTCTGCATTCCATCCCTAGAAAGGCTATATTTTGCTGACAGTCTTTACTTAGCTTTTTAAATGTCCCTAGTGAACTTTTCTTTTTGTTTCTTTTCAGCTTTAGAATTTCTCTTTATAAGTTACTTCTCTTTATTCATAACCCCATTTTGTTCATACGTTATTTTCTATGTTTCCTTTCATTGTTCATGTTCACTTTCTGCTCTTTTTGTATCTTTAGATAGTTATTTTCAAATCATTGCATAATAGCGTCAATTTCTAGAGGGAATGATTACTGTCAATTTGTTTTGTGCTTAAACTAGCCATACTTTCTTTTTCTTTGCATATAGTGTGGCGTTTTTGTTGTTATTGAAAATTGGATATTAGAATATTATAATTTAGTAATTCTCAAAATCATGTTTACCCCTTTCCTAGGGTTTCCTGTTTTCTTTTGTTGTAGTTGTTGTTGTTGTTTTAAATGTTAGACTATTGTAGTTCTCTTGTTTAGTAAATTTCCCGGAGGTTTTGCAAGTACTTACATATGTGGTCCCTGAATCCTTTGTTTCTTAGATTGTATTCAGCTAGGGTATTGACAGACATACAATATCCTTGAATGTCATTAACTATAAAAAGCAACAAAATCTAAGAAACAAAAATAAAAATCTTTCCCTGTATCCAAGGATTGCTGTCATGCTGTAGCAGACTTACGTTTAGCCAAGCTTGCACTGCTCTTAAAGTAGTCATATTGTTTTCTAGACAATAGTTTATTGTTTTCATATTGTTCAACAGCCTAACTCCGGCAAGACCTTGGCAAATGGGTCATTCTCAGCAAACATTAAGAAACAACTAATAGGGCCCTGCTGTCCTCAGCAAACGGAACAGATGACCATAAAGAAACTTTAGCACTGGACCTGCAGTCTCCCCATTGCCAACCTGCACTGACCATCCTTGGACTTTGACCCCAAACATTCCATCCAGATCCCTTGGGTTTATAACTTTATCCCCAAACCCTATATAGACTTACCTTTTCCTCTGGCCAGCTGCTGATATATTCATGATCTCAGCCTATCTGCACCCAGATAGAATAAAGTTCAGCCTTTTACTCTCCTGTGTTTCTGGGTGGTTTCTAATGTGATGTTGCTAACACATTTTTGGCTTCTTTTCTTTGTTTCTGTGAGAGAATGAACAATCAGAGTAGCATACTTTGTTAGTTTTCCCATCTTTACTTCGTTGTTTTAAGAAAATTGTTAATGATTTCAGAGGAATAAAATATTTTCTTAAAATAGTTCCTGTGTATTTCTATTTTATACCTGAGGTTTCAATGTATAAAATAATTTGAAAGTATTAGAAAAGTACATATGGCCATTAAATCATGACAGTGTAGATAAATTTACAATAATAGAAAAAATAGAAAAATCATAAAATTCATGGATTTCTTAATGGACTTTAACACTGGTTTTTAGAGCTAAGGGACAATCTAGATTTTTAGCATTAATATTTAGCTAGGGAGGCTGGTAGTTACTTTGATCCCTGAAATGTATTAAACTTAGTGGCTACTGTGTTGATGGGTGATGACAGCTGAAGTGATTATTATGCTTTGCCTTTATTGTGTATCAACATATGAGTATACTTAACTCACAGTTTTTAAAATCATGTCGTTTATAAGAGGTTCTAAATTTAATTAAAACATTTTTGTAGTATACTGTACTTCATTTTAAAAAAAAGAAGAGCTTCCAGGCCCTTGCTAAACCCATAGTTTGTTTTCACAATTTGAAGCAAGTCACCCTACCATTTACTACTAAATATCACATATAGTTCATTATAATTCTCTAACAATTCAGTGGTAAAGCTTTTTTAAATTATGAAATACATTTCAGAGTTTATAGGTGCCATGTGTGGTCATTAATGTGACTGTTTTTAACCTAACCTAGTTTAAAATCTCTGGTTTTCCCTTCACAAAAGAGACAGATGTTTGTGCATGAAAAGTACTACAAAAATCTATTGTGAACCTTCATTTAGCATGATGTCAAGAGTATACAGATAGAATCAGTAAATGCTCTTAGCCAAACATGAAAGAAAAACCTAAGAGAAAATCCATAATTCATTCTATATTGAAATTTAAGGCACTGTTACACATATTATTGGCTTAATAAGATATATATAATATAACATATATTAGAAATAATTACTGGAAAATACTAGCTTTTTGTGTCTTTATTTAGACCAATCTACTTACCAGTGGACTGTTTTCAAATACCATCCTTAGCGGCAAAGCGCCTGCCTGGCAAGCGCAAGGTCGTGAGTTCGGTTCCCGGTACCGGAGGAAAAAAAAAAAAAAAACAAATACCATCCTTATTTAATTGTGAATATCATGAACTCGTTTTGCAAAGTTGCTTACCAATTAATCAGAAATGCTACTTAAATTCCATACTCTTATGATCACAAGCAATGATGAATATTTTCTGTAGATAAAGAATATATTGTACAAATATAATAGCATAGCTAATAATGCATATATTTATCATGCATAAACTTAAATATAATTGGATTATGTTATTAATTAGTTTAGTATTAGAATACCTTTAAATTCCAATTATATTAATTTATTCTCAAATTATTTTTCAAGCAAGTAAAACATATGTTAAAATCCATTTAGGTATTTGTTCTGTTTCATCATTTGAAACTCCTTGGTTAAGATTACTTAAATGACATATTCATGTGTATATATGTTATTGGAAGACAGCCTATGCATTCTCATACTTATGGGTACCAGGAAACTTAGTTGAGGAATCAGAATAGCAACTAAAAAACATCATATTAAACTCTCTTGCACCCTCTGTTGTTATTTTTGAGGAATATCACATGTACATTCCCGTTATTGTATTGTCATCACAGTTACTTAGCTCCTGATAAAATTAATACTTATTTCATTATACTTAACCTCCAAATTAAATTAAATAGTAAAGTAATGTGTTTGTAACTCTTAGTGTTTTCTTATGTTACAGATATGTTTTATCATTTTACAGCTTAAATGAAAGATGAGCATTTCCATTTTCCTTTGATTTTTTTCCTAGCTATCAGTTTTAAACACCCCAAATGTTCCACACAATGAGTGTCTCTACAGGATGTATAGCACATCATATCTACAGTGTTCTAGAATTACCAATACAGTCATTCTTTTGTAAACCTTTCAATAGTTTCCTTCTAAAATAAGAGTCTGGAATCATCCATACTAAAATTAAGAATTTATAACTGTAAGAATAGATGTTTTCATAAACATTTGCTATAATTTCAACTAGAAGATTGAAGGAACAAAGCAGTTTTTCCTGCTTCAAAACTATATTGCATTTTCCCCATATATCAAACTCTGAAATCTTTTCTCAAATAATGTCAATTATATTCCTTATTTGGTATGTTTTTTAAAAAGAAAAACTGCTCTTTTTCCTTATTACTATCTTTTGCACCTTGAAAGTTACATTTCACATGATATCTTCATGTGATAATAGTTAAAAACTTAAGAAAATCTTTGTAATGTCTTATGATGATAAAAGCTGCTTGTTTCGAAAACAAATTTCACATTTAAAGGATTTTCTATTTGATCTGGTAAATATCAGGTTAAAGGAATAAGTATTCTGTTGGTGAAATTGTGTATATTTAAATACTCTTTCATTTTAAAGAGAGGTTCACATTTTTATAATATAGTACTTATTCTATGCTGATTATGGAATGTTTCACAGGAAATGCCTGCAAGCTGTTAAATAACATGTGTTATAGCAAATTTTCATTTAGCAAGAGAGAGACTAATTTTCTTTTCATTCTTTTCATTTATTAGTGTTATGTATTTTTAAAAAGAAGTATATGCTGTCTTACCCATGGTTTCAAAGAATTGGTAATATATCCCTAGCTAAGTTGATCTTAAACATTTAAGTTTTATCGATTATTTTCTTCTATAAATTGTCGCGTTTTTAAGTGTAGTAAATCATTTTAGTGTTGGTTAAATTTAAGATAAAATTCCTGTATTATATTTTGAAAACATAGTAGAATTAGAAGTTGAACTGGGCTGAGTGCAATTCTAAGAATTCTGAACACTTTGTTAGAGATGCGAAGATATTGAAGAGAACCAACATTCTTGACCAATCTGTAAGCTATAAAATGCGTAAAAAATATTGGTAGCTCTCATTAAAATTACATTTCAGCCCTCAGTAACCATTTACAGTGTAGTCTAATCATGTAAGTGTACTACCTTAAGCACTATACTCAATTTTATCTCTAAACTTTTTTTTTTTTTTTTTTTTTTTGGTACTGGGTCTTGAACTCACGACCTCACACTTGCTGGGCAGGTACTGTGCAGCTGAGCTAAATCCCCAGCCCTTTTATCTCTAAACTGAAAGCTCCATAATTGCCATTTGACTTAACCAAGACCACTGTGCTTCTCTCCAGTGACATCTTAGACTGGTCAGAAAAGGTTACAAGTATAAATTACAATTGGAGAAATCATTAAATTAAGTTTTACATATTATAAAAATGAATATAACCTGATGTTTGTCAGTTACATTGCAGATACTAGAAGTATAAAATGCAGAGAGATTCTAGTCTTTTTAATTTATATTAAAGAACAAATAGTATATTTAATGGTAGAATACAGTATATGGCCTTGTAAAAAGTATATTTCTAAAAGTTAAGGTATTAAAATTTTGTCAGTAAGAATATGTATTTTAGCATTTTAAAAATTTTAGTCATCTAATTTTTATTTTTAGCATATAAATGACATTTATAACTTTGTTCTAAATTTGGGATTGCTAAAAATTTGTGTTTGGGGGTGTTTTTTTCTGCTGTGGTTTAAATTGCTGAAGTTATAGTAGGTGAAGCATAAAGTTGTGGGGAAAAAATTTAAGGTATATTTAAATTTCTTTAAAATGCATCCTTAATCACCACCTCCCAAGTCTGTTTTCTGATTTACCTCTCTGTCAAAGAAGTTCCTAATAGTGGAAAAGTGGGAGTTCAAAATCTGCCAGATCTGGTCTTTGCCACACAAATTTTGTCTGTACCAGTGATCAGGATGGGTGGTTAATCACTAATGACAATAACAAAGTTGTATTTGTTTATGACGCTAGCTTATAAGTAAATGGTTTATAAGTTTTAGTTTTGTTTATGATTCATAAGAAAAAATTGCCTGCATCATACTTCATTTGTTTCTCTTCATAATTATTTTGGTATTACTAATACCTGTTTAGGAGTAATGGTTTTCTTTATATTTTGGCATCTAAATGAATTTCTTGCCTAAAAGACTCTTAGTACAAAGTATAGTTTGGGAAGGTGTAAGGAATATATATGCTTTTGATTATTGCATACCTTAGAGCTGTCTCACAGTAGTTTTTTTGTGTTTTGTTTTTTTTTTTTAACTAAAATGCTCAGTTTTGTGATCTACATTATTTCAGTGCTTTCAATTTTTTTTCAGGAGATTCAAATAAAAATGGAAGAACAAGTTCTACCTTAGACTCTGAAGGGACTTTTAATTCATATAGGTAGGTAATGAAAACTCAAGTACATAATTTTATAAAATAATGTATAAGATACGTAGCACTTACAGGCACATGATCATAGAAAACTGAGGAACTGCTACCTCTGCTTTTAAAATGTAGCATTTTAAAAAAACATTGTGATATGTGATTATATACTTATGAGTTGCAGAAAATGTAATTAATATCCAAAATTCTTCAGTAAATGAACTTGCTGCAGATATCTATTGTTATCCTATAGTAGAGTAATTGTATTCAGCTTCATTATAACCCTTTTTTGTTTTTCTAGTATTTTTTATAGTACAAAAATAAAGGCTTTCTTTTTTGTAAGTTTCCTGCTACAGTGGAATATACTGCTGAGGAGTGGCTAAGAAAGCTTAAAATTTAATTCATGGTTGAATTAAGTATTGTCTGTTAGTATACTATTTGAATTCTTTAGCAAACAAGGGAGTTTCTCAATTAGTAATTATTAAAAGGTTTTACTAGTTTACAGTATATATATTTTATCTTATATTTTGTTAATATCTTCCTTATACTGTAACTTGAATTTTGCTTATGTACATATTTATGAATTAAGTCCTTTATAACAGATAAATCAGAAAGAAAAAAGATTAAAGTGTTTGCAGTATACATGAAAATTCATATACAGAATGAAAATGGTGTAAGAACTTGATCATTTTAGGGAAACATGCAGGTTCAGCATTGGTATATCTAAAAATTAGGGCTGGCAATTCAGATGATTGATGAAATACTTCAGTTGGAGTATAGTGTCCTTAGGATCAGTTAGTTCTAAAAATGTATGACAATTCTGTAAAATATATGTGAGAAATCCTGCACATTGGAAACTTATTAATTTACCTCCTTTTGTATATTAAGCATAAAGGTTGGGCTTATATTTTTATTTGTGTATGTATTCTGTGTCCTTAACTGGAACTGTATCATTTGTTTCTTCAGATCCCAGCAGGCTTAACATTTAGAGAGGGCCTTGTATACAGGAAGAATTTAATAAGGATGTAGTAAATGAGGAAGTTTTAAAAATTTATTTATGTATTTGAGAAATGAGATAGTAATTGAAACACTTAACATCTTTATTTTATACCAGTTGGGACCTGTGTGAATAATGACTCTATAAGTGTCATCGATACTACAAAAGGCTTATGTTCTCAATGTGTTTTAGAAGGATATTACCAGAGCAGAAAAGCTCATCTCTTACCATGGTGTTTTCACTGTACCCAGCCTATCTTGTAAACATTGCAATTATCCAGATCTTTCTTCTAGTCCTCCAGTATGATACAAAGCTTGAAATTCGACATATTAAATAATAGGTAGAATCCTGCATCTGAACATGTCACAGCTGATCACAACAACCAGAAAAGTGAATATAAAAGATAGTTATATAAATATTCATGATTTGGCACATAGCTGAGGAATGTTAATATGTTCCTGTATGTGAAATCTATGATAGTAATATGCTTATAAAATATAAGTATAAAAACCAAGACGAAAGGGAAATATTTTTGAAAGAAAGGAAAATTCTTAAATATTTGTATAGTTTTTTGAGAATTATAGTTTGCAACTACATTTTAGCTAATTGTAGTAAGTAATAGGTACAACATAATGTTAGGAACATTTTAATGTGAAGACAGAACATTATCTTGTAGTTTATTTTGTTTTTGAATAGTTTTCAGATTAAAGTATCTTAGTATTAAATAATTGTATTTTGAAAAATGAACTCTTAATGCACCTCTTTATACAATAAACACTAATGTTAACAAAATATTTTTAATCAATGCTTACCACTGTTGTAATCTTAGGATATTAATTGATTATTGTAATTAAAAGGCAAGATAAAAAGCTCAGGTGGTAACATATGCAAAGGTGAACTTTTAATAGTTGACAGGCCAGTGCTGCTATTAAGTAGTATTATAGTATTTAAGGTGTGAAATGAATATTTTTCAACTTAGTAGGCAGTAGCTCTTATAATTAGCTTACTTGTGAATTTGATACTTGGGTTAAATGTAGAATTCATAGAAACAGAGCTCTAGGGTATATTTTCATATTAACTGAAGAAAAACTATGAATTGTAGAATCACATTAAAATGGCAATAGAATTGTCAGTAAAATTTACTTTTGAAAATGAAAATTATTTCTCTGTTGTGATTGTGGCACTGTTAAAATAACTAGAAATAGATTATCATAAAAATGAACCTCTTCCAGCCCTCAGACATTCATGCATTCTTTTGTATAGCATTTCTACCTTTGTTTTCTTTCTTTTTATTTTAAAAATAAAAGGAGGAAAACATTAACAGACAGACAACCATTTTCAAAATAGCAAAAGAATGATACAAACAATACAGAGTTACAAACAAAGTGGTAGGAAATTAACAATGCTTGTTGTATTACATATTGATATCTTCAAAGTGGTTTCTTTAAAAGTGTTTCAGAAATCAAACCTTTCTTTATACTTAAAAATTCATATCTTATATCTTGTACTAGCATACTAAGGTATGTCTGTTTGAGTCCAGGATGAATACTGTTGGCTTTACTCTCTCATCTATAAAATGGGCACTGTAATCTCTAAGTTGTCTCCTCCCCACAACTTTTTAAAAGACTGAGGTAAAGTGTGTTAAATAAAGCCTTTTGAACATCTAAATGCAAAGTCGTTATTATTCTATGTTCACCCCATGTAAACTGATAACTTTGTTTCCTCAGTGTTCGTCATTAAACATGTGTACCCTTTTGAATTCAGTCTTCAGTTGACATCTGAATCTACATTCTTTCTGTTACTTGTGTTATTGTCATATTAGATGGTCAAATTTCAAAAAGGGATAGCTCTGAGTGTTTGTTTTCAAATATAATATCTAAGTATAGTATGTCAGCTGAAATTCTGATTCTGAATATATAAAAGACTTGGGCCAAGTTGACCTTCCTTTTCCCTACCTTTGAAGTGAGGATACTAAAATACAGCTGATAGGGGAAGAGTAATAACATAAAATCATATGATGAATGCTGCATAAATAATGGTCGTTTTTTTTGTTCTAGTCAGTGCTGTAATCATCATTGTCACCATAGTTAACCTTCTGGTCTTGTAGAAATTTTTTGTGGTGCTCTAAGTTAGAGGTGCCAAAAGAAAAAGGGAAAAAAATGTTTTATAAAGGGAAAAATTGGTCCAGGGTTATAGCTCAGTGGCATAAGCACCTGCCTGGCAAGCGCAAGGTCCTGAGTTCAATTTCCCACTACCAAAAAAAAAAGAAAAACCAAAAAAAGAAAAAAAAAGAGAGAAAAATAATTTGTTAGCAGAAAGAAAGCTTAAAGCTTAAAAACAAGCTTAGCTGGAAGCTTGAAACTCTCTCTGGTAAAGTATTCCAACTTACTTTTGTATAACACATTGGCACACCTAGTAAAGTTGAAGGATAGCTCTAGTGTTTGGCAAGGGGTTTTACTAATAAATTCAGATATAGATATCTAGAACTTTTAGCAGGTAATTGAAAGCCAGTCAGCCCTTAACTATAGCTTCATGTGTCTAAGTGCTCATGCACAGATATTTTTGAATAGCTTTGGAAGTTTTACTTTGGGTTTGCTTTTGGATTTGCTTTGGATTTACTTCTGATTAGATAGATACAACTATATTTAACTCATAAGGCATCAGTATGAATATTATGATGCCTGAGTAACACAGCAGATCTTGTTTTCAAAGTTTTAATTAAAATTTGACTGTAAATCTACCAACTAATTTGTAGAAGATGTGTTAAAATGAGATGTTTATAAGATTGAGAAGGCACTGGTTTTAAGAAATATATCTTGTACTTCTTAAAGACCACCATTAATGTTTTCTGTCAAATGTTGAGTTTCCTTTCTTATTTAATTATTAAACTTAGTGAACCTTGCTGGTTATGCGGAACAGCAATAGTTTCCTGATGATCAGTTTGCATACAAGTTTAACTTAATGTCTACAGCAAAGGGCTACATGGTAGAAAGGTATTCCTTCTCTACCACTCCCCTCCTCTTTCCAAGGGCAGCTGACCTTCTTCTCGCCGAAAGAGGCAAACCCCTTGCCAGCTCATGTGACTACAGACTATTACATTACTCTGTTTAGCTGTAGTACCAGCTGCTTGCATGTTTTTAATTATCTTATCAGATGATGTAACAGTGACCTATGAAATAAACTGAAGGTGAACATTTCAAAACTTTCCTTTTATGTTTCTGAGTATCTTTCTGATCAGATTTTGACTTTCTACAAAAGTTCATAGGAAATCTATATATTACTTTTTAAAAGAAATTTTAAAAGTATAATATTTTATAATTTCCAATATAGAAAATAACTTTATTTTAATTTTTGCTTTTATTGATAAGTCACAGGTTGTGTACATAGCCAAAATTTCATGGCAAATTTGGCTTACTAGTCATTTTAGTTAGAGAAAACTGAAACCAGTTATTTGGCATTCTCTTAGAAACTCAAAATTCTGCTTAATTTTCACATATCGTCTTGGCATTGTATAAATAGCATAGGAGAGAATCAAATCATTTTAGGTTGTTTTAAAATAAATTTATACATTATATTTCACTGATTTCCTAGAGTCTAGATATATACGAGTAAATTATGTAGCTTACTTAATTTTTTAATATCATTTCACATGGCACCATTTATGAGTATATTTTTCTAAGCTGTACTATTAGGAAAAATGTACTGTCTTCAGGATTTTGACACTTGGATAATTTTCAGAAGCAATGTAGATTTCAAGAGATACCTACAGTAATACAAAGCAATTGTTGTTCAGTTACATGTCATTGCCACTAATGATTATAATAGTTTAGGAACCCTGGTGTTGAATTAGAAAACAGAAGTTACTTAAGTACAAAGAAGATTGCAATATACTTCTGTGTGTCTGTTTTGTTAATAAATCCTGTAACTGGGATATTGAGGTAACTTAAGGTGTAAAGATTTGAATATTTGTAAAGGAAATATTTTATGTTTTTAAGAAAAATTTTTATACTTTTTCTTCTGAAGAAATACTATATATTATATTTCAAAAAACTCTTACGGAGGAAATAAAGGGAGCTTTTCCCTTCTATAGTAATACTTTTTTTTTTATCACTTTAGGGGAGACAGACAAAGGTACTTATCTTCAAATTCATAATTTCTAATATCTTGATTGGGATTAGAGCTTCCAAAATTGCTTCTTTCTCTCTACATGGCGTGTTTTATAGTTCATTAGTCAAAGTCTATTTAAATGGCTACATTCTTTTTTAAAAGTCACAATATATTTAGCCTTTTTCATCAGAAAGTTAAATCTTTTCCTGAACATCAAAAAATACATTCAATTGAAATACTGACTATACTTTAAAAATTAAGCTTCAAATTTAATTATGAACATTTTGCTGGGCATGGTGACTCATGCCCATAATCCCAACGCTCTAGAGGCTGAGGCAGGAGGATCCTTGTGAGCTGGAGGCCCGCCAGGGCTACAAAGTGAGCTCAAGGCCAGCCTAAACTGCATAGTGAGACCCTGTCTCAAAAAGACCAAAAAAAAAAAAAAAAAAATCCGTCTTATTTTTTTCTAATCAGAGTTTACTGGTACATTTTATCTTTTTTTTTTTTTTTAATACTGGGACAGTCTCTTTCTTTTTTTTCATTTTTATTTTTTATTTATTTATTTTTTGTCTTTTTGAGGTAGGGTGTCGCTATACAATTCAAACTGGCCTTGAGCTCACTTTGTATCCCAGGCTGGTCTTGTACTCACTGTGATCCTCCTGCCTCAACCTCCCAAGTGCTGGGATTACAGGCATGCACCACTACACGCAGCTTGGTACATTTTAGATGTACATAATGATCACATTCACCTGTACATGGTATAACTTCTCCCCCCGCCCATTCCCCTACCCTCCCTTCAACTCCTCCACCATTTATAAAACCTTTGTTTGCATTTTTCCTTCTTTTCTCTCTCTCTCTTTGTCTCTCTGTCTCTTTTTTGTTTTTACTTTTCCCCTCCCCATTTGAACATTTTCTTCCTATCTCACAATACCTATTATACATTTTGGTCCTTATCTACACTTTCAGTTTTGCACACCAGAGAAGCAGTGCAGTATTTACACACGTTTGTCCAATTTATTTCACTTAGAGTATGGTCTGAATGTGCATCCATTTACTTAGAAATGTCTCAAGCGTGTCCTTCTTTATGGCAGAGTAGTGCTCCATTTTATTAAAGAAAAACCACATCTTTACCCATTCCACCAGTTGATGAGCATTTAGGCTGTTTCTAAGATTTGGCTATTACAAACTGTGCCACTGTAAACATGAGTGTGCATATATCACTGTGGTATGATGCCTTTAATTCTTTTGTGATACCAAGCAGGGAAATAGCTGGGTCAAATGTAACCTCTAGTCCTAGTTTTCTGAGGAATCTTCACACTGACTTCCATGTAATCAGTATCTTGGGAAAATTTTTTTTACCATAATACATTTGTAACTAAAGGTTATGTATCTTATTGCAATAAGAATGAAACAGAGTTCAAAATAGTAGAAGAGCAGGGAAAAGCCTACTTTGGACAACCAAGATATAAAATTGAGAAATCTGAGTTCTGCTCACCCCTTAGAACGATATGATTTTGTTGGTCTTTCTATTTTTAAGACTATAAGCTCATTAGAATTAATTTATTTGGTACAGACCAACTCGGATTTGCCATCCCTATCTCCAGTCGTCTAGTCATGTTAAGTTCCTAAAGCCTGGCCATTTTAATTACTTTTATCATAGTTTCATAGTTTATTTAGTAAATAGGAGATGAGGATGAAGTATGTTTTCTTTCCTGATACCTAGCACACTGCTTTTCCAACTTTATCATCTATAATTTGCCTGTGGGTTGTTGTGAATTTATGAAATTATATGACACAAACTATAAATTCTTAATTGACTTAGGGAATCAATTTAGAAAAAACACATACAAATAAGAAAGACCAAAATTTGCATCTTACACTCCACTACTGTATGAGTTTCATAAGAGTTGTAATTAACATACCTATGAAATGTATGAACCCACTGGCCTAGTCACCTAACACATAGAAGGTAACAGTTATTTCACTTTTAATTTCCATCTCTAATTTCCTTTATGTCTTAATCAACGCTTTCACTTGAAAAGTTGACTTTGTCTCAGAGAAGTTTATAAAATCTTTTTATAGTTCTAAAGCGGCCATAAGTGTTTCGAGAATGAGATTTACCAAAAGTTACCTAAATATTGTATAGAAACAATTTTTATATAGTCTGTGAATATATAACCTCACAACTTCATTATATTTGTTCCTTTCAGTTTCCATATTTGTTCAAGAACCACTACAACCTTTAAATGATAATTTCACAGAGCATAAAATGTATAACCTCTTTTTCCAGAAAGCAAAATCAGCCTATTACCTTTTATTTTTATCTTCAAGGTAAAGCCACCTAAGCAAAGGGGGAAAATGACATTTGAGTGATAAATCTTCTTGAAATAATATTAGTGTTTTATGATAGTGGAATTGGTCAGTATCTGTGCCTCTCTATAATTTATAACTTCTCTGAACTAATTATTGTTCAGTTTAGACTGTAAAAATATCTTTTCATTTTAAAAAAATTAGTATGTTTGCATTTGCTGTCTAAGTTGATAGCCCATACTTGTTTAAGCATACATTTTTACAGTTTGAGTTTCTTTCCTTCAGAAGCCCCTTCAAACCCTTTCTATTATTTATAGCCAGCCTTTAGGGAAAGAGATTTTATGTTTGTTTATTTACATAGTCAGCTTTAAGCTGCATCACCCAAGGCTTTGTAAATGTTTATCTTTGAAAAGACAGGCGTTCACTTGAAATATGAAAAAAAGCCACCCTGAGTCACTCTGCATTGAAAGTCCTTTCCCTTAGACACACCTGTGTTTTCACCAGTGTTCCCAGTTGGAATGCCTGCGGTCAGGTTGTGGGTCACTTTAATATATGTTAGCATGCTGTCCAGTTGTGATGGTAAAATATATAAAATGAATGAAATATTTAATCAGTAATATTGAATTGTTTTAGTAGAGGTATAATGTTGAAAAATACTGCATGAAACTAGAATTGAAAGTGGAAAGTTATAAACCTTTAAAAAATTTTGCACATTTTAAAAATTTATTTATTGGTGTGCTTTATAGTGACATAGTTAACACTAGTAATAATTTTTGATCTTCTATTTCATGGGTAATTTCTAGGAATCAAATATACAGTTTAAGGGAGAAATTTTCACAGAATGTTTTCTACAAGTTGATACTTAACAGTTGTTTCTTTTTTATACCAGAATTCTCTGCCTTTAGGGAAATGTGGCAGTGCCTAGTAATCCTATTTTTTTTTTTTAATTTTTAATCCAGAGTTTCATAAGTGTTTCTTTAACATTTGTGCACACACACACACACGCAGACACACACACTCTTGATTTTAATTTTTTTGAAATGTGCTTTTAGGTCTTCAACTTCTCTTGAACCACAGAGCTCTACTATATTAGAACTAAACACAGACTTATTTAGATTTTGTTCACTCCTCAGTAATAAGTTTATAGTCTTCAAGGTCACCACTGTTGTTTGTCTACCCCACACCCAACCTTTGCACAGGACTGTATTCAGTCTAGTTTCCTCCTCTGTGTGTATGTGTGTTTGAAGAAAGCTAGCATATTTTTAATCATTCTGAATATTTTTACTGTACATTCAGTGCAGACAAGTCAGTATGCTAAACCTCCAGCACCTAAAGGGAAATCAGTTACTACCCTGTTCTTGGGATACTCATGATCCAAAAGGAGGAACAAATGTGTAAGTATCTAGAATAGATGATACCTGGTGCAATAATGGAGGCAGTTTTCAAGAACCCTGGGAAGACAAAATGTACTGACTAAAGTGAAGGGGTGGGTGCTGGCACAAGCTTTGTTGTTAGGCATCCCAGGGGGACAAGAGTTTTCTGGGGGGTGAACAGTATGAACAAAAACCAGTGTTTATTTTTCTGCTCTTCAATAGTGCATTCTTCTGGTTTGTTTTGCAGTATTAGAATGGGTAGATTTGGTTGGACTTCGTTTGTAACAAAATTACAGTATTACACAGCTTAAATATGACCCATATAACATGGATAGTTAGGTATATATTTCATATGTGACAGTATTCTTATGAACTCTATTTTGACTGTTAACATTGTTTCAATCTATGGTCAAAAGTTTGAGAATCAAAAATACAAATCTTACAAAAAAATAAAAATACAAATTAAGCAAAATTATAAACTGGTAGTTATGCAATTGAAATGATTATTATATGTCTAGAAATACGAAGAAAGTTAATAAAGCAGCTATATAATAAAATAGCCTGCTAATGAGAGAAAATTTGAAATTTAAATCATGTCCTTATATTATCTGAACATGTGGATGTAATTTTAATTCCATGGTTATAGATGCAGTGTTCTGAGATATAGAAGTAATTTGGTCTGTTTGACATACTCTCAAAAGAGTTTCAAAGATGCTATTTCAGTCTACTTTGTTCAGATTAGGAAACTAATTCAGATGACATGTCCAACTGTCTTGACCCATTGGAAACAAATCAGCGTAATTGAACACTCTTAACTCTAATTCCACTTGTTTTAAAAATGTGCTTTATGGTTGTTATGGTTTGTGTCTGGGTGTCCCCCCAAAGCCTCATGTGGCCATGGGGCAGGCTTTTAGAGTTTGATTGATTATGGGTGTGAGAGCTACACCCGCCCTGGGGTGGATAGTTTGCATATGTAAGGGAGAGGGACAGGGTGCTTCTGGCTATTTCCTCCCTTGTGTGTGTTTTGTTGCTTTGCTGTGTTCTGCC
>NW_004955430.1:9650693-9668526 GCF_000276665.1 Chinchilla lanigera | reverse complement strand
CTTAATTTTGGGCGTCAGGTATTTTGTCCCAGCAATGAGAGAAAAGTAACCAAGACAATGGTTTTACAGTTCTCTTGAACCACAGAGCTTTGCATATTAGAGCTACACACAAACTTCTCATTTAGATTTGATTCAGTCCTCACTAAGAAGTTTTACAGTTTACATAGTCACCACTGTTGCATGCCCCTCCCCCAACCTTAACACAGAACCACATCCAGTCTGTTTGTCTCCCTTGTATACTATGTAGGTAGAACAGGGACCATCTTTCCATATGAGAAATTTAGATGAGACTGGGAGTTAGTGGGATAGATAACGCCATACTTTCTGTTTGGTGTTTGGATCCTGTTCCCATCCGTATTTCTCCTGTGCTACCTGACTGCTACTGGACCTTAGGAAAGAAAATCTGTTTTCCTGCTCTAAATCCCTAGATGCCATTTCTAACCATAATACTTTAAAAGGCTCTGTAGAAAAACTGGTAATTTCTTTTGGTGCTAATTTCAGTTTCATAGTAGTATTTTATATAACAACTTTATTGGAACATCTCTTTGGTTCATTTAAAGTAATCTGTGCTCATATATTTAATCTTTTGTAGTATCCATTAGGGGAGATCTAAAGGATTGAGTCTTTGGATAACAGAACAGCAAATAAAAAATACCAAATAGACCTTTTTATAAAGACTAGATTTAGGTTCTACTGAGTTCGACAAACTTTAAATAATACAAAATTTTAACAGTTGAGGATACTTATGCTTAACCCAGCACATTTTATAGACATAATTTAATTTGGGCAGGGAGATAATGAGAAAATGGTTAGTCTTCCACTGCATTTTGGGGCAGTTATTTTAATTTAGTAATAAAAATGCTACTCCCACAAGTGTTACAGCCTACACGATAAACAAAAGTAGGGATTCACATTAGGTCTCTACACCCTTTATTCTTTCCTGCTAGATCAAGTGATACAGTGTCTCCCTGTCTTAGTTTCCTGTCCTTGGGACTTGATACCTGGGGGTACCCAACTAATTTGTACCAGGGGTATTAATTTAAAGTGTGGGTGCCAGGTATCAAGAGGTTATTTTGGTTTAAGAGGTTTATTGTGGTTCACATTTTAGAAGTTTCAGTCTTTGGGTGATCAGCCAAGTGGTGCAAGGCCCCAGGCAGAGGAAAATAGCCTACTTCAGGGTATTGAGGAAGCAGAGAGAGTCAAGGAAGAATCTTGGAAGGGAGATGTGGTGGGCCCTTCCAGGCCACACCCACAAACCAGACCCCGCCTCCAAACAGCCAGTCAGCTATACTGCCCCATAATCTAAGCACCTTTGAAAAGCTCTGCCTTGTTCACATGAGGCTACTAAGGGACATGAGGAAAAAGTTTCCTCCTTTCCTTTGGATACATGTTAACACATCAGTTACTTAGAGGTCCAGGTTTGGTTAACTAGAATAGAATCAGAAACTAAGAAATAAGAGTGAAATATTAGAATGGCCTAAAAGTTTGTTGATTAACGTGTACTTAGTCCTAGGAGAGCTCTACCTTTATCTTCTTCTACTTAGTCTTGTTTCTCAGTGCCCTCCCCTTTAATTAAAAAATATCATACTTTATGAAATTGAAATAGATTAAATGTAAAATTCAATTTGTGTTTTAAATTTTTTTGAAGACAAACCAAGCAAATGACAGAGGGGTCCTAATTTGAGATGTCTAAAAGCTAATGTGTAGTAGTACTCTTCCCTTTCCCTTTCTACACTCTTAAGACCCCAGTTGTTATCTGAAATTGCACATAGTACTGAACTCTGTACTTAAAATGCCTTTCCCATATTAACTAACACTTACCATATACACTGTGGCAATAACTTGTGCAGTTTGAGGCACTGCAGTAAAGCTAGCATGAATATCATTTTCCTTCACAGATGAAAGATTTGTGCTTCCTGTAGATCAACTTCAGCATATAATTTTTTTTCTTTCCTTATTAAGCTAATAAATTTTACTTTTTACTTAAAGGAAGTACATAGTTTCTCCTTGGCATATCCAAACTACCAGTATTACTAAGTGAAATATTTTTCAGTCATTATTAAGTATATAAGATTACTTGAACCAAGCATTGCATACCAAGACCCTTAATCTGCTAAGCAAGAGGGATACTAGATGACTAAGAGGCATATGACATGTTCAGTATCGATATGATAAACAGAGGGATGCTGCATGTATTGTACAGCATGGAGTAGGATATTGTGAGATTTTATCCTGCTAGTCATAATGACACACAATTTAAAACTTGGAAATTGTTTATTTTGGGACTTCTCCATTTAATATTTTTATTTAGATTGCCAGTGGACTAGGTAACAATACCACAGAAAGCACAATTGCAGATAAGGGGGGATGACTGTGCAATTTTCAATGAATTGGCAATAGTCTGCAAATATGGACATGAAAGAGGTGAATGTGATGATGCACACCTATAATTGCAGCAGTATAAAAGGCCAAGTCAGGAGAATTGTAAGTTTGAGCCTCAGCCTGGAAAATTTAAGAATTTAGCAAGACCCTGTCTCAAATTAAAAATAAAAAGATATAGCTCAGTGTGGTGTCCTTGGGTTCAATCCTCAGTACTGGGGAAAAAGGGCATGAGAGAAATAGTACTAAAAATAGGAAGGAGAATTATAAAACAAAGCGCTTTGTTAGCTAATGTAGGGGCAAATAACCTTGCATTTTCCATGTATATCACATTTCAACAGAACTTTTAAATCTTAGGAATGTTTGGGTACTCTCAACATTTTGTATTAAGCAACAGAAGAAAATAATCATGTATACGGCATATATTCATCATGCCACATAATGAAGTATTACTGTATTCAAGCATAATTTTGAAAATTCCAAGTTTTTTTCTTCTATCCCTTCCTTTTTCCCTCCCTCTCTGGCACCACACTGAATCCAACCCAGGAGCTTGCAGTTGAGCTACACCCCTAGGCCCTTGAGGTTTTTTCTTTTTCAGTATACTGGTTGAGAAGCCCTCTTCTGAAAACCCAAAACTTAAAATGCTCCAGAATCTGAAATTGAGCACTAATCATACAAAATTGTTTTAGTCCTGGTAGTAGTTAAAATCTGGGAATCTCAGGTTGAGAAGCTCAACTGCAAAGTCTGCAAATATTCCAAAATCCAAAATCTGAATCTTTCCAGTCCCAGTCACTTCAGATACAATATACTCAACCTGTAATTAAGTGAGATTTTCTAGCAGCCTTTAGAGATTTCCTTTTCTGAGGTCCATATGAAATTCCTTTCCTTGTTAACATTAATACAAATAAACAAAGTACATCATTAACCTTAAACTAAAACTTATCGCATGGCCCATTTATTTTCATTTTTAATGATCTTTTCTTAGTTCTTTTAGCTAGCCTATGGCTGTGTGTTGTAATATTAGGCTCACAATCCAAATCTTAGTCTAGTTCTTTCTAGTGTTGGCGATTTTTGATAAATTAATAGAAGTAACTGTCATGCATAGAGATTTGCCATCCCAACTCACATGTGTATGTAAGAAGAGTGAGCTGGGAGGGGAAGGAGAGAGTGGTAGTGACAGAAACACAGGGAGAGGTAGTGAGATGGAGAGGAGAAAGAAACAATGCAGTATTACATTCATATGTTACAGTTATTTTAGTGGCAGTATACATTTAATAATTGTACACTGTTTCAGAATCTCTTCTGAAATAGCTTTTATTTAATAACATGTATTAATATTTAAAGTTTGTTTTCTTTTTCCAATTACACTAAGTATGAATATATCAAGTGTATATCTATCTTGAAATTCCTTGTGCCTTTATGGTTATTTTAAAATAAAATGTATATATGAATGATAGCCTTAAAGTGTTTTGAGTTGTGTGGTCCAATACAGAAAGTATTAGCCACATGAAGCTATTTAAATTCAGACTTAAATTAAAATAAAATAGGGGTCTGGGGATTTAGCTCAGCAGCAAAAGCGCCTGCCTGGCAAGCACAAGGTCGTGAGTTCGATTCCCGGTACCAGAGAAAAACAAAACAAAAAAAAAATTAAAATAAAATAGCTGGTTATTCAGTGGCACTAGCCATATATGTATCTACTGCTTAGCAGCTACATGTGGTTAACAGTTCCATGGGAGACAGTCAGATGTAGAACATTTCCATCACTTCAGTGAGCTCCACTGGATAGTACCAGTTTAGAGATTGTCAAGTGAATGATGGGTTCAGTTAAAATAGAATCTGTTTTATTCTTTTCCAGAGAAAGTAGTTATTTCAAACATACATGTATTTTTATTTATGTAATACCTTATAAATCAGCCTACTCTTAAACTTTAATAGATAGGGTTACCTTTTAATTAGTATATTGGATTTTATGAAATAAATGGCTATTTCTAGAACTCTAGAAAATAATGTGTTCTCAATTCTTTAAGCATTTCCTTTACGGTATTGCTTACACTACAATGTGGCAAATTCTTTATCATGTTTTAAAATTTGGAGATCAAGTCCATGGCAATTATCACAAATATCAAGGTAATTATGGAGTAAGCATAGAAAGATGATGAAGGCAGTCTGCAGCAAAAAGTCTCAAAGAGGATTTCTTGCCTTATTAATTATATAAAAAAATGGAATATAAAGTTACTCACTCCAGACAACTTATCATTTCTAATGCTGCTTCTTTGAGTAATATAATGACTTTTATTATATGTTTATTTTTATGAAGTGAAAGTTTTTATTAAATTAAAAACCTTTTATGATAGAACTTTTCTCATTTCCTTCCTAAAAATATGATTGAGTTTGCCTATTTTAATATGTCCCTCAATTTAAAAGCTCCTAAACACTATTTTGAAGAAAATAATACATTCTTGAGTGTTACACATAACGGTCCTCAACTGTTCTAAAGTCTTTTCTTTGTATTTATGTATATATTATTAAGATGGAGGCTCAATATTTCCTAATTAATAGTTCAATTCAAATCTGAATCAAAACATCTTTTAAAAATAATTTTAGGAAACCTCCAACATTGAACTCTTCTTTCGCTTTGTTTCAGTGGAGCCTCAGCATAGGGGAACATTTTACCTAGATGTACAAAGGAATTCATTTTAAGCTTGGGGGTAATTGTACATTCTGTTTTTATATGTATTTATAAGTGATATGATGTGATATTTCATTATAGAGGGGAAAAAAGGTTTACAAGTAAGTTTCAAAAAATTTGTGTTGTACGAAGGAAAAAAGCCAGTACAGTTTCTAATTGCCTTTTAGAGACTCTGAGTTCCCTCATTACCTGTGATTTAAGCTAAAAATGAGGTAATTATAGATAACATCAGTGTTTATCTGGTTGATCTTGGCACCTGCAGTCCTAATGTTGTAGCTTACCCATATCTGGTGCCACACTTTACACTCTGGTGCTGACATACCTAATTTACACTTCTCATATTTCTATTGATTTTAAAGTTAGATGTTCCTGTTCTGTTTGAATATTTTCAAAATCATACCTTTAAAATCATATTACATAGAATATTGGAATTATAGTACAGTCCTCTTACTGACAGAAATCTTTCACTACTATATTTCTGTATAGATTAGAAACAGATTTAAAAGTTTTAATTTTCCATTTGCATTTGATAACACAAATGTAATCATAATTATACAGCAGTTTTTCAAATATGAGGATGAACTTTAAGATTATAAAATTATATGAAGACTTTCTTATTAAGTTCAGCTTTTTTACATTGTGTTTCCTTAGCTTCACATATTCTACCCATCTTATCTGAACTTATCTTCCCTAAAGGGAATCTTTATCCTTCTGATCACAATAAGATGAACAGTTGGCTGGCAGACCTTGTAAACTACATGGCTTTCTCTGCGAGCTCCCTCTGCTGCACTGCCCTCTCACGCTACCTCCCAGAATCCAGAAACATGTCTCCTCCCTTTCTTTTCTCACTTTTGATGACTTTAACTTTCTCATGGTGATAATTCCTTCTCTTATCTACTCAGAAATTTTAATACTGATAGACACCAAATAATCTCTCCTTGACCAGGTATTGGAGATCTTCAGTACTAGACTATATTATACATAATCTCTGAACTGTTTTCCATTATTAGAGTTGTTTGGGCTTCTTAGATTACTACCATAGAGATATTGTCCCCTATCCAAACAATTCCTGAAAATGGGGTAGAAACAATCATATAAAATATACTGGGTAGCATAGTTTTGGTGGAACACAGCTATATTCCCACTATTATGGAAGGCTGAAGCAAAAGGATTTCAAGTTCAAATCCTACCGGGACAACCTAGTAAGAACCTGCCTCAAAAAAACAGGTAAAGAAATAAAAATGAAAAGCGCTGGGGATGTAGCTCTTTGCAAAGGCCTGCATTCAATCCCTAGTACCACTCCTGTATACACACATACATATACACACAGAATATACAATGATTGAAAATTTTTCTAGTCCTAAATTAGTACAGAATATATTTATGCATAGCTTAGGTTGCAACACAATTACATTTAGAAGTATGGAGGGGAAGGAGATGAAAATAGAATTAAAATATGTCATATATGTATACCAAATACCCATGATGAATGTAATTATTATGTACTGCAAACATGTACTAATAAATTTAGATGTATTAACTTGTTTTTAATCAATTTTGTGTATATTATTGGAAAATAATACATTAAAATATATAATTAGAAAAAGATGCCTTTATAATCATCAGCTGTATTTAATTACTACATGTTCAAATTGACTTCCATGTCAAACAAACAAAACATCGCAGGAGGCTAAACCTTCTAAGCAGATCTTACTAGAGAGAAGGTATCAATTGCTGCTACAAAAGTTGATTTTGGTTTTTGAGGTATGATTGCTACACTTACGACCATTTTTAATGTCACAATATCTTCTTCTAATGAGCACAAGATAGTAGGCTCAAAATTCTGCTCAACATAGTACATGCAAGACAATCAGTATTAACCTGTTCACATTGGCATAAGAAATAAAATTTACCTATCTCTGAACCTTTCTGTTTAGGTGTCAGTTGTTTTCAGGGACCCAGTGCCTGCAAGGTAGAGCAGTTACCACGAGATGGCACTAGTGCTTTCAAATTGGAGTCTTAAAAGGCCAAACTCTGATCAGTTCCAAGGCTTTTACACTAAATGTACTAGGTTGTTCTTAACTCCTTGCAGAGCAGTTGTTAACATATTTTCCAACCGTTGGAAGCTTATCTGGGTATCTTAGACTTGATAGTCACAAACCAGCAATCTCAGGAAGAAAGCCAAGACATATTTCTATCCTCCCTTATTACATTAGGTTACTTTTGCTTTGATGCTACTTGCCTTCCGTATTATTCCAGAATTATTCCACTTGTCCCAATTCTCATTTCTTTTTTTCTCCTGAAAATAATTTACTCTTTCTGGACCTTAGTTTCTTCATTTATAACTAAGAGTTAAAAATACCCTTAAGAGAATTGTTGTAGAGGTTAGAAGTGATTTACCTACAGTGTCATAAGTGGACTTTTTAACACTTACTGTCATCATCATCAGATTTTTGCCATTCAGGCTATATATATTCCATCACTGATGTCAGTATTTCCTCTTTTTTTCCCATGTCATCTTCCATGTGCTATTCATATTTATGATTTAAAAAAACTTTGATTTTAGTCCAGTTCACTGGAAGCACTAAATTGTTCAGTATTTTCCCTCCGGAGTTTCTTTACCCTCTCAGAGCTCTTTTTTTTTTTTTTTAAGGTAGTCTTGCTTAGTTGTTTAGGCTAACCTTGAACTTCCTACAGGCTTCCTCCCTTGGCCTCCTAAGTGTTGGGATTACAGGCATGGTCACTACACACATCCAGGCATCAGAGCTCAGTTCTTAGAGTACAATATCTGCATCTATGATGATAGTTATTTTATATCTTGACAGTTAATTTTTTAAGTTTAAAACCTTCCACTGTATTACCATATTACTTTACAATAATTGTACTATTATTCACTTATATATCTATCTGCTATCCTAACTTTACAATTTAAAAAATGTCTCTGTTATTACACCCAACAGAATACATATTTTCCAGAGCAGTGCATAGAAATTTCTCCAAAAGAGACTACATACTAGCTAATAAAGCATGCGTAAGTAAATGCAAAAAAATCAAAATTATCCCATGCATACTATCAAACCATTGAAAAATAAAACTGGAACTCAGTGGCAGAAGAAACCACAGAAGTTATGGGAAGAAACACATGGAAATTAAACAGTAATCTACTGAGTAATCAGAAGAACTTAAGGAACAAATTAGAACATTCCTGGAAGGAAAGGATAATGCCAGTACAACATACCAGAACCTATGGGACCCAGTGAAAGCATCCTAAGGGGGAATTTTCTAGCTCTGTGTGCCCACATCAGAAAAACTGAGTGAACCCAAATAAATAACCTGGTGATACACTTCAACATCTTAGAAAAAGAACAATCCAAAGCCAAAGCAAGTACAAGAAGGAAACTATAAAGATCTGCAGAAATTAATGAAATTGAGAATTGTTACTGCTTATATCTAGATGTTCCTTTGGAGGGGCTTTTGAGAGGTGGTTTGATCAATGTGTGTGATCCTGAGATAAACATTACTAAATTAGTCCCCCGATTGGTTTGGCGTAGTTCTAGGTGTAGATAATGAGAAGGCCCTTCCTGGATGTGGATGGCACCACCTGAAAGAGGGGTAACCAGGAAGGGATAAAAGGCAAAAGCAAGGGTGTTGCTGCTGCTACTGCTGCTTTGCTACCTCACTGCTTTGCTGCCTGCCGTGAACTCCTTCCTCTCTATGACGCCCCTCTGCCACACCACTCTGCTGTGGAGCCAGCCATCTATGAACTGAAACCTTTCTAAACTGTAACCTACAGTAAACCTTTCCTCCTTTAACTTTAGGTGTCAAATATTTTGTTTCAGCAATGAGAAAAGTAAGACAAGATTGAAAAAAAAGAATAAAAAAATCAGTGCATCTAGAAACCAGTTCATCCAAAGAAAGATAGACAGACTGACAGAAAGAAAGAATACCTTTAACCCAAAATACTTCTTTAAAAAAGGAAATACTTAGATCATTGCAATTAGAAATTTAAATTGTAAACTTGCCCAAATCCAAAAGATTATCAACAAATATATTGAAACCCTAAATTCAGTAAATTGGAGGCAGAAAAAAATGAATGGATAGAATCCTTAGTAAATATGGATTACCAAAACTAAACTGAAAATATATAAAAATTCAGAATATTCCAGTAGCAACTAATGAAATTGAAGCAGTATTTTAAAAATCCTATGAATGAAATAAAGCCTATAGGATGCAATGTATTTACCCTGAATTCTGTAGGACCTTCACAGAATATCTAACACCAATACTTCTCAAATTGTTTAATGAAATTGTAAGGGAAAGTGTACTCCGAAAGTCAATTCTAGAGGCTAGCATTACCCTGATTCCAAAATCAGACAGAGAGGACCCAATTGAAAGAGAACTACAGGCCACTCTTTTTAATAAACATACTTGTAAAAATTCTGAACAAGATACTGGCAAACAGAATGGAGCAAATCATCATAAAGATCATACATCATGACCAGGTAGGCTTCATCCCAAGAGTGGAAGGATGGTTTAAGGTACACAGTTCAATAAATGTAATGTATCACATAAATAGAAGCAAGGACAAGAAAATCATATAATCATTTGATGAAAAAAAAAAAAATAAAATAAAATCCAACATCCACTCCTGGTAAAAATCCTGAAAAAAAATAAGTACAGAAGGACTGTATCTCAGTCTGATAAAAGCATATATGACAAACCTCTGCCAACATTACATTTTTTTCCAATATCATATTAAGGAAAAGCTGATGGCTTTCCTTTAATAAATCAGGAATCAGACAAGGATATCCACTATCAACATTTCTGTTCAATATAGCACTGGAAACATTAGCCAGAGCAATTAGACAGGGAAAATAAAAAAGGGGATATGTATAGGAAAATAAGTGAAATTATCATCGTGTGCAGATGATATGGACCTCTACAAAGAAGACTTTAAAAATTCCACCAAAAGACTCGTAGACTTAATAATCAAATTTAATATCTAGCAGGATACAGAATCAAATACAAAATCAATAGTATCCCTTTACAGCTCCAAAGAATTCACTGAAAAAGAAATTACAAAAACAATACATTCACAGTACCTTCAAGAAAAATAATTAGGAATGTAACCAAGAAAGTGAAAGACCTCTGCAATGAAAACTATAGTAGGAAATTGAAGGAGACATCAGAGAATGGAAAAATGTTCACAAATTTGTATAGGCCCAACTAGTGTTAAATTGGCCAACTTCCAAAACTGATGTGCGGATTGAATACAGTCCCAGTCAAAATACAAACAGCATTCCTCAGATAACTGGAATCTAAAATTTCTATGGAATCATAAGACACCCAGAACAGCAAAAGCATTCCTGGTCAACAAGAACAAAGCAGAGGGCATCAGAATGCCAGATTTCAAATCTTATAGCAAAGCTATAGTGATAAAAGCAGCATGGTCCTGGCACAGTAACAGAAAGGTGAGTCAGCTGAACACAAGAGATAATGCTGAAACAACATAGGCATATCTGGCCATCTGATCTTTGACACAGGATCCAAATGCTCGAGGAAAGATAGCCTCTTTAACAAATGGTGTGGAGAATGCTAGCTATTAACATGTAGAACATTGAATCCAGACATATTTTTCACTGTGTCCTGAACTAATCAAAATGGATCAAAATTTAAATATTAAAACAGAAACAATCTACTGGAAGGTAAAATAAAATTTTTGAAGTCATAGGTAGAGGCAAGAACTGTCTGAATAGAACCCCAGTTGCACAAGAAATAGCGTGAAGAATCAACAAATGCAATGATATCAAACTGAAAAGTTTCTGTACAGCAAAGGAAACAACCAATAGAGTGAAGAGACAACCTATGGTATTTTGCCAGCTACTCTTCTGACATAGGACTAATATCTAGAATATATAAAGAACTCAAAATATTAGACCCCTCCCAAAAAGAACCAATCAAAAGGTGGGCAAGTGAAATGAATAGACTCTTCTCAGAAAGACAGATGGTTAATAAATACATGAAAAAATGTTCAATATCTTTGGTTATTAAAACAACACAAAACAATAGATTTTATCTTGTTCTATAAAAAATGGCTGTCTTAATAAATGTTGGCAAGGCTGCATAGAATAAGAAATGATTCTATATTGGTGGGAATGTAAACTAGTATAGTCATAATGGAAATCAGTATGGAGTTTCCTCAAAAAATAAAACCTAGAAATTCTGTTCAACCCAGCAATTCCTCTTCTAGGTATCTTCCTGAAAGAGATAAGGACATCATATTACAGTGATCCATGCCTACCTGTGTTTATAGCAGTGCAACTCATAATAGCCAAATCTTGGAAGCAGCTCCTGTGTCCATCAATTGATGAATGCGTGAAGAAAATGTGGTATTTACACCCAGTAGAGTACTGTGGTGCCGTAAAGATGGATAAACTTGAGGCATTGGTAGGAAAATGGATACACCTTGAGACAAAAATGTTAAGTGAAATAAATCAGACACACAAACTTTTACACATGGTTTCTCTTACATGAGAAATCAATAAATATAAATAAAGAGCAAAATAAATGATAGATAATAGGAAATAGGGTGGTAGATCTTTTGCAAAAAGGAGGGGCACCAATAGAGAAAGGGAAAGGAGAGGGAGGGGAGGAGAGGGGGTGAAAAGAGAATTAAGATGTGTTATGTTCATTCACTCTTCATGATGAATGTAATGATCATGTACTGTAGACATGTACTAATAAAAAATTTTGAAAACTCTTTACAGTGCTATCCACATAGTAGGCACTTAATATTTGTTTTATTTACTCTGTCACAATTTAATGATGAAACACAATTCCATAGAAGAGAAAGACAATTAGTGGATTATCTTTGGCCTTTGTGTGCCTCTGTTAGAGCTTTCATCAGTTTGAGATGTTATGCCTTAATTAGAACTGTAAGTACCCATGAATAAATTTAAATGATGATAAATTTCATAGATAATGTTTCTAATTCATATGCCTCAGTCTCCTTTTCTCTGTACCAACACTGTAATCAAGGTACAGGGTCTTATTTAAGCTAACAAATAATTATCCTTCATTACATAAGTAGTATGTAACTTGACCTTAAAAGCGTGCTTCCCTTGACAAGATGGCAGTGAATCTAGCCACCAGCTGTGCTTGTACTTTCACAATTCCTTGATACCTGTGAGTAGGAGCTGATTCTGCAAGAGACGAGAAAAGCCATTGCTTTATACTTCTTTATCTCAACTGGAATCTTTGGTATTTTCAGATCATGCAAGTGCCTGGTTTCTTATAAATGATTGTCTGTTTTAGGTTTAAAATACATTTGAAGTTTTTGTTTATAGACTTCAAGCCATTTAAACATACAGTTTCTGAGATGTACTTATCCAATGCACTTAGCTACTTGTTGCTTATCTGTTATGGCTTTAAACAGATAAAAATAAAACCTTGACAAATGAAAGGTGGATATATGTATGAAGTCGTTTGGAAGTAGAAAAATATAGTATTAGATACTACAAATGGGTTTAAATTGTAAACCAAAGAAGATTTAAGTGAATTTTTCTTGGTTCTTGAATGGTCAAGAAGTAAGCAAGAAAACAACGGAAAGAGTAAATGAGAAAATAATGTTAGATTTAAAGTAGTCACAAATCACAACCCTTCACTGTGTTGAAAAAATCCAGCTAATTGGATTTTAAAAATACATGCCTAACAAAAGTGTGATGTCTGTCATATATGAAAAACTCCTCTCTCAAATCAGTAATAAGGTATCTAAAATAAATTGTTTTATAATTATTAATAATTAATTTTTTTAAAATGTTGTGTGTTGTGTAGTCTTCATTTGTTCATTTAATCCTTATAATAATTCTTTAAGATAGAAGCTGCTGTCATTCCATTTCACAGATAAGGGACCTAGGGCACTTGTTCATGCTGATACAGGCAGTAAGTAGCTAGTAAACTGTGTCCTGTTTCGAGCTCTATGGCTGGCCTTTTGATCTCAAGATTGTGGCTTTCAGTTCCATGCCCTTAACTGCTGTCTTACACTGCGTAAAGTCAGTGAAGAACAGGAAAGGGAGAATTATCAGTGTTACTAACAGCACAAATGCAAATTAATTTTTTTTTTTATACTAATAGAGTGATGAGAATAAAACATATTTTGGAGTAGTGGTGGAAATACATAGCCACAACTCCTTATGAGCAGAAAGATTCCTATGCCTGGGGACCAGTGCTGCAGGCTGGAAGTAGGCAATTTGCCATTGTCTTTTGTCGTTCTTCTGGAACTCTGAGGAAAAGATCAGTGTTACCTTGTGGTGATGCGTTTGAACTTTAGACTTATAGTTGGTTATATTCATGGCTGTAAGCTTACGTACAAAATTGTCCTTTCTCCAAATGAGAGGGATCTGGCCAGTGACAGCTACATGTGTATAGAAAGATGACAAAGATGACTGAGGGTTTTAGTGTTTTTCTTTTTTAGGAAGGTTCTCAAGAAATTGTATATGAGTTTTCAGCTTTGATAATATATGTTAAATTGTAAGTTAATTTCATTGTGGCATCACGGAATTTGAGAGTAATTTCATGAAGCTGATCTCAGTAGCCTCAACTGTTGACAAGTGATTTTTAATGTTTAGTTTGGTATAAGATACTGGGAATGTAGATCTAATTCCTTTATTCAAACTCAGTAAATGGTTTAGGACAATTAATTTCCAATTGTTTCCCAGTAGAGCAGATTTACTTGTATATTAATGAGGCACAGGTGTTAGGCCCCTAGTGTCTGCATGCCTGGGAGGCATATTTCAGTTGTTTATCCACTCAGCCATAGGTACTGCAAGGTATACAGGCTTGCATTTAACAGTTTTTACAATGAAGCCTTTTGATTTTTTTGATGTTTTCTTCATATTTGCCCACACCTGTTAAAATTTTTTCACTGATCATATATAAAGAATTGCAGTAAATAACACCAAACTTAAAAGTAGTCTTCTGTTGCACTGTACTTAAATACCCAGCCTAACATTAGAAAGAAATGGTTTTGTTCAAACACATTTCTAATGAGAAGCAGCTATAATCAACAGCATACTTTTTTATTTTATATTTTTGGAGCAGGTTTATCTTTGTAAATGTCCATATCAGTCATATATTTTTTGTATTTCTTTTTGTTTGTTTATTCACTAAACTGCAATACCAACATTTTAGAGGAAATGGAATAGCCTCCATAGACATTATGAATTTCAGTAGCTGGCTTAATTATAGCTATCTACTACATATTCATTAAATCTACAGAAGAACAGTGTCCAAAAAGACAGCCATGCATTTAGAAACAGAACAACTAAGTATATACATTTTAAAAGTTGCATTTCTTAGATTTATTTAAAATTAATTTTCTATGATACTGTTCTCTAAGCAGAAGAATTTTTCAAAAGGATTTCCATGCTTTGATTTCTTTCAAATAGGAAAGAATGGGAAGAACTATTTGTAAACAACAATTACTTGGCAACAATAAGGCAGAAGGGGATTAATGGGCAGCTGAGAAGCAGCAGGTTCCGCAGCATTTGCTGGAAGGTAAGAAAAAAATATTTATTTACAGTTTGTGGTTGCAATATATCACCACATTACCTGATGCCCTAGAAGATTACCCATACAGGGTGGGGGTGAGAGTGTGGATAATAGAATTTTCCAAGAGACTTTGTTCCCAATATTTTGCCGATCACGTTTAATCTTTCATGGGACATTTATTAATAAGGTTGAACTAACTTAGTCCTGAATAGTGATGGTAAAAGGAATTATTTGAAATAACTGTCTTGTCTTTTCTTTTGATGTCACAAATTTCAGAGCAATACCATTATATTAACTAAAAGCCTTTAAAGAAATTCTTGAAGCTGGGCAGGAGTTGGGGTGGTGGATAACTTTCAGGTTCCTATTATGGCAAATGTTTTCATTTAGTCATCCTCCCTTTTTTCTTCTTAAAAAGAAATGGAGAAGATTTTTATATTTTGTTTGCTAGAAACAAAGGACAATAAGAAGGAGAAATGGAAGGAAATTGGGTCAGTTTCCTTCTGAGGGAAAGGGTCATTGCTTGCCAAAACTAGCAGTAATAGTCTGCAGTTATCTTTTTAATTGCTTTGAAAAATTGTCCCTTTTTGGTCTCCAAAAATGAATTAATTTAGATTTAGGCTCATTTTTAAAATGACTTTTATCAAAAGTTTTAAGGGTTATCTGCATAAACTGAGCATGTGGTGTCTGTGCAAGTCAAGACAGCAAGAAGTGCACGATATATTAGACAGTTACAGATTTAATAATTTAGAATTGATAATTAAAGTACATTTTTCTTTTGTTAGATGCAGGCAGTAAAGTTAGGAGACCTGCTGCTAGAGTATTTGTATACAAATATTTGTGCTGCACCCTTGTTTCCTGTTGTTTAACTTTTAGAATCCTTCATTTGCTAACAATAAACCTGAATCCAAATTTATTTTAATGTCTCATTAAGCTATAGTAAATCAAATTTGTCTTTTTAAGAAGTTATTTTCATAAACCAGTTGCTAGTTATAAATTACATTTCTGCTATAAAAAGAATGACTACTTCATAGACTGTGTCCTAAGTACTCAAACTGTTTTTCTTTATCCTTTAACTACTTAAGAAAAAACTTTAAATCTAGAAATTACTAATTATATATTATATTCTTAATAACTCTGTCACTCCCAGTAAAATCAGAATGCAAAATGGAAATTTTACTTAAACCTCAATGAATTTTTGCTCATTTTAAAACTAATCTGGAGCCTTCTGTGGTTTTTCTCTGTGGTGTAGCTTTTGAGACCTCGGCCTTGGCCTTTTGTTGCTTAGTGTTGAATTTTCTAATTATATATTTCTTAAATATTCTCAAATACAAATTACTGAGAATTGAAATTGAAATTGAAATGATGATATTCATATGAAATTTTATGAATGATATATCTCTCAATTTTTTTGGTGATTCTGTTGGCCTACTTTCACATTGTACTTATAATTTTTACAAAAATTTTCCCTCGTTTTTTTCCTTGACAGCTGTTTCTTTGTGTTCTTCCTCAAGATAAAAGTCAGTGGATAAGCAGAATTAAAGAATTAAGATTATGGTATAGCAACATTAAAGAAATAGTAAGTAAATAGTAAGTGTAATTAATGAACTGTTTTCTTCTGTATTCAGATAAGTACTCTCTGATCTGTAAGTGTATGTATTTTATTTCTTTACCAGCATATCACAAACCCCAGGAAGGTCGTGGGGCAGCAAGATTTGATGATCAACAATCCCCTTTCACAGGATGAAGGGGTAAAGTTTGTCTTTATTTTTATCTCAACCTCTTTTACGTATAACAGTATGCTTATGTAACTGGTTAAAAATCAGTAGTGAGAACAATGTATTTCATGTCAAATATTTTCTTTACTCCACATATATTACCTAAAACCTGGTAGAAATACTTCTGTTGTATGTTTATATACTGTGCAATAGGAAGTTTATAATTTACTTCTCTAGAATGGCACTAAAGAGAAATCCCAGTGGTCTGTCAGAACTAAGAGTAAAATAGAAGAGCATACTGCACTATCTTCGTCAGTTTACAGTGGGGACTAGGGTAGCTAAGAAAAGCCTCCATTTGAAAAGAGAAGAGAAAAGAGTTCTCCACTTAGAACTAACTCCCAGAAAGGAAGAAGTACCTATTTGTGTATGTGAAGAAGTTTTTGAAGAAGCCAGGAAAAACATCAGAGCTACCTCTACTCATGTTCCAGTGAAGACTGAGAATAATTATTACTTTAGAGATTTTTGTGTAATTTATGGACTAGGGAGAAAACTCAGCGGTAGAACCCCAGCCTAGTGTATGTGAGGCCCGTGGTTCAAACCCACTATAGAAAGAGGAAGGGAGGGAGGAAGGAAGAAGGGGGAAGAGAGGACAGGAGAGGGAAGGGAAATGGAGGGGGATATTAATTGAGAGAGTTTGTATAACTTTAATTGTTGCTACTGTAATTCCTACTTGGCTGAGAATAGAAAAATATTTTTCCTATTTAATAAATAATATTGGAATTTCTTTTTCCTGTTAGATATAATTAGTACAATATAGTCTTTGGTATAGCAATCTAAAATATTAAGTAATTTTTAAAACTTTACCTAAGTTCCCATTTCAAAACCTACATAAAAGCCTTTTATATTATAAATGTAGCATTATAGAAAACATTGTATATCTGTCTTAATGCATTAGAAATTCAGATGAGGTTCATCCTGCAACCTGTTGGCCCATAGGTCTGTTCTAGTCTACACACCTTTGTGTGTATAGGGATAGTAGCGTGTGAACAGCAGTAAAAAGGATCATTTACTTTATAGAGATAATAGAAATTTTAAAAATACATATACGAATATCAAGTTGGAAATATTGATGTTAAAATAAAGATTTGAGGTTAAAATAGATTTTAATAAGAATTATTCCAATCTCAGATTTCCTGAGAACCCTGAACTGAGTGTAGAGGAGCATAAATTAATCACTTAAATTGTTAAATTGAACTCATAAAAGTCAGGCAAAGATGTGAGATTATTTCATTTAGTTTGTTCTTATTTCAGAGTCTTTGGAACAAATTTTTCCAAGATAAAGAACTTCGATCAATGATTGAACAAGATGTCAAAAGAACGTATGTAGAACTTGTTACTACCAATAATTGTTGTTTTCTCTTTGTAATTCTAACAAAATGTAAAATCTGGGGACTGGGGATTTAGCTCAGCGGCAAAAGCGCCTGCCTGGCAAGCGCAAGGT
>NW_004955430.1:9563090-9650593 GCF_000276665.1 Chinchilla lanigera | reverse complement strand
GGAGCCTTAATTAAATGCTGTATTGTACTTGTATTATTACCAAAGAATTTTCACCAAACTTTGATAATAAGTATTCTATTTTATTAAATTACAGGTTTCTACTTTCCTTTGTTTTCAAAATAAATTATTTTTATAATATTTAGAATATTGTTCAGCAATTATTTGAAGTCATATGAATCTGATCAGGCTATGTTATGTAGTCATTATATTGGTACTACTAGAAAAATTTACCTATTGATTTATTCATTTTAACCCTTTCTAGCCAAATTACTTTTAAAATGACAGCTAATATTATATTTCTCATTTTTCTTTCTTTTGGAGCTGTTTAGATTTGCAGGTTCTCTGTAAATCTATTCCGTTTTTATCATGTGAAAGAGCACTTTCTTA
Source organism: Chinchilla lanigera (assembly GCF_000276665.1). Lineage (NCBI taxonomy): Eukaryota > Metazoa > Chordata > Mammalia > Rodentia > Chinchillidae > Chinchilla > Chinchilla lanigera. Next base: position 9,650,206 of record NW_004955430.1, on the reverse strand, counting down.
TTTAGCACATAGTTAATGTCCATAGATTTTATATATTGGATCTCATCTTTCTTAGTCATATGGTGGGAAGTTCATGGAATTTGTGTCAGAGACCCCAGAATGAATTCTAGCTAATTATACTGTAGTCATGGGAAGATTATTTTCCTCATCTTTCTCCTTAATTTCTTTTTCTGTAAAATGGGAATAAGCTTAGTAATGACCTCACAGGCTTTTTGTGGATTAATGAGTGCCAAGTTGAGTATTCCTTATCTAAAATGCTTGAGACCTGAAGCATTTCCAATTTCTGAATTTTTTTTCAAATTTCAGAATTTTTCATACAGTTTATCAGTTGACCATTTGTAATCCAAAAATTCAGCATCCAAAATCAGAAACTTTTGGAACATCGTGTAAATGCTCCAAAGTTTATATTTTGTTTTTTTGTATTGAAGATCCTCAGTATGTATAGTAATGGTAGAGATTATATAGGTGTTCAGTTTAAAGCATTACATAAATGTCAATAAATATTATCACTAATATTTAGATGAACTGGGTATGTACAGACCCATGAGTATGTCTGCTTGCATACCCCAAGACCTTCTGGGGCTTTACTTGTGTGTTCCATTGCTAGTTCAACTCTTAGCAACTCTATTACAACGTTAAGGCCTCTGGCTTCCTGACGTTCATCCTTTTCCATGTCCCAAACACTAGATAATTAGATGATATGGACTGCTATTAAATTACACCATCTACCAGATGAAAGTTGCTATTTTAAATTAAAAATAATTCATAAATTCTCATGTGTTCAAAGTTCAACAAACCTTTAACTAATTACTAGTTAACTGTTCTAGTCTACACACTTTAACTAATTGTAGGGCACAGCTTGGAAGGTAAGGCATCATGTAGGTTATCTTGCGTAGCCCATTAATCCAACAATAACCCATTTTTTTATAGGGAAGATACTCTCAAAGGTGTCAGGTGGCAGTGTTTGATTTCTCTAGTATCTCTTTCAGAAAGTAGAGCACCACTATGCTGACATATAGGAGGCACACAATAAATATTTGAATAAAACAAAGAAGGAATTTTCTCTTTAGTCACTGTTAGTAAAACAGACTTTATAAAAACAACATGTATGATATATATAGCTAACCAAACAGTAAAGTTTCCTCTTCAGAAAAATACATCGCAACTTTTAAAACCTGAGAGCTTCAGATTGGTGTGTCTAATAAGATTGATGATAATCCATCTCTCCATAGTTATTAAGTGGAAATGCTGCAGTCACACTCTCAGAGGTCATAAGGACCAGATTGTTTAAAAGAAATAGAAGACAAGAGGGGAGAATTAACCTGATGGCAAACCCAAATAAAAGCTTGCTTATCATTTTGTTTACTTAGCTCAAGTATTTCTGCTTCATTGTATAACAAAGTTATTTCTTGAAAGCTACGTTGTCATTTAATTTTATATTTTCTAGGTGTTTGTCTTATAAAAATACAAGATACATAAATGCATACGGAGCTAATTTTTTCTTTAAGCTTATTTCCACTGATATATTTTAATTAAGTTGTAAGCCTAAGATTCAGGGTCAGCAACTAGGAGAATCTATTATTCATAGTAGACAGGGAAGATTGCATATCTATTTCCCTTGAAGAATTTCCTGTGGCTGTCACCTGGTTTAGAGGAAGTTTACTTACCTTCTCTGTCTAAATGTTATGGCAAAGAATGTAGCCTTTAAGGTAAAGCAGTTAGTCATATTTTAAATCCACCTAATTGCTTAATCACAAAAGCTGAATAGCTTGAATAATTTTACTGCTTTGTGTCTCTTAAAGGCATTACATAATGGAAAAATCCATGTTTTTAATCCAGTGTTTAAAGCAACTGATAATAAAACAAGAATTCAACTCAAAAATGTACACGGTGTTACTTGTTCATTAACACTTCTGATAAATATTTTGGTTTTTAAAGCATACATTTATTGTCTGCTGTATTCTAGCCTGGACCTTTGCCTTGAGGAAATTAGAATGGCAAATAACACAAAGTTCAGCGATCACAGCATGTATATTTTCCTCTGATGGGAAAGAGTGAGACAACATGCATATACAGTTAAAGAGCAATTGTTGAGGTAATAATTATTCTGAAGAGTAAGATAGAGGTAGAATAGCTAGAGAGAAAACTATTTTGGGAAGAGAGACCAGAGAAGACATCAGAGAAAATAGCATTTGAGCAGAGATACAGAAAATTTTTGAAGGTGGGCCATGTGAAGATCTAGAAGAACATTCCTGGCAGAGAAAATAGCTAGTACAAGCTCCCTCAGCAAAAATGAACTGTGTTGAGAAGAACGAAATTAAAGGCAGGTGGCGGAGGCAGAACCAAGTGGCGTAAAGACAGAAATCTGAGCAGAGGGCAAAGGCCAATCTGTCTTGTGGAACATAGCAAGAAATACGGATTTTATTTCAGTTGCAGTGGAAGTTGTTGGAGGATATTGAACCAGGGGCATGATGTCTAACAAGATACTTCTGGCTGCTTTGCAGCAGGCTCAATATGGATGTAAGAAGGGAAGGTGGATAGCAGCTAGGAGTCTAGTGCAGTATTCTAAGTTAAGTAAATTATTGTCTCTGACTACAAGTGAGGTAATAAAGGGAGTTAAGAGTAGATAAGGATGTGTGTGTGTGTGTGTGTGTGTGTGTGTGTGTGTGTTTATTTATTTATTTATTTTGGGGGAGCGGCGATTTTTTTTGTTTGTTTTTTTCTGGTACCGGGAATCAAACTCACGGCCTCGCTCTTGCCAGGCAGGCGCTGTGCCGCTGAGCTAAATCCCCAGCCCCCAAGGATATATATTTTGTATTTTTAAATACAAATCAGGGGGTCATTCTATGTAATTTTCTTACATTTATCTGTTCTATTTCCGTTTTACTGCTTTTTCCATTACTTTTTGCCTCCTGGCAGCCTCTTACTTGTTTAATTGCTGTTTTAGGATCTAGTATCTTTCCACATCCACTTCATGTGTTACTGACTAGTCACTCTTCTCAATGCAAATTTATAGCCTTGCTATTTGCATAATCTAAAACCTGTAATTCCCTGTGGCCTTCAGAAGAATGATTGTACCCAGCTTCCCTAACACACACACAGTTCTGTTTTAGACCAGTCTTTGGCATTATTTCATGACTGGTGATTTCCATTTTCCATGCTTTGAAATTTTGCATGTTCTCTTCTGTTGGACCCCTGCTTTCTTCCAGTGCTCCCCGTTGGATTCCTCACAAGCTTTGTTTTTAAGGCCTGAGTTTATCACCACTGTGTCCATGGTACATTTGCAGATCTTTACAATTATAAATGAATGGTGTTTATTATATAACATTTTCTTAACACTTTATAATGACATTACTTAATTTGGTTTGGCTATATTTATTTAGGTATATCTCCTAATACTTTTAGTGTATTTGTATAAATCCATTGAGGGTGCCAGGCACTGGTGACCAAGATAAATATGACTTATATCCTTAAAACTGTAAGGACAACTATTGTCATAGTAGCAGCAGTGTATATAAAAACTGTTGTTAGCCTTATCTTTCCAACTAGTGGTGAGCCCCTGTGGTACATGGGCCTACTCTTCTCTTAGTCTCATTGGAGTTTACCAGGTTGATGCTTTAATAAGTCATCACTAGTTATGAATCATAACAACCAGTGTTACTCAATTTCAGTTATATTCTGTAACAGCTTTTCAATCTTCAGAAACAGAAGCATACTTTTAAAAATACTCCTATAATCAACCTTATACTATGGGTTTAAACAAGATAATTTGATCTTACAAGCTATGTTTTTTGTGATTATTGAATTTATTTGATCTGAATGTGTCTCTATATTAAATATAATCTTCCTCTTAAATAATTTTATATTATTATATGCCACTAACCCCTTTTTGGCTCAAAGGATTTTACATTAATTTACTAACTCCATGTCTTAATAGAATTGTTAATGTTCCCATTTTTATTACTGAAAAATACCTAACAATCAAAAGGTGAATCAAGGAACTTCCAGTTTATTGGTTTTTTTAATTTAGGAATTGAACTATCTGTTTTGGACAAATTTTACCATGTTTCAGAAGCTTTAACATTAATACTGAATTTCAGTACTATTCAAAGTGAAGGGAAATAATGAGTTCACGATGGAATATCATTTCCATATTAAATGCCAAAGAAGTATGTTATTTGGTCTATCAAGGTCTATTTTAAAAATATATATACAGCATCTATAGCATCATTTGTGGATTAACATATTAAGCTGTTGCCAAATAGTCTCATCTTCAAATGTGTTCTCTTTCTCTCTTAAAAATGATTAAAATTCTTTATTTTATCCTTGTGCCTTTGACCATATTTAAAATGTATTTTAAATAAATTTGATTATCTATTGGATATGCTCATCTTTATCTTCAGTTTTTAGTATTTTTTAATTTCTAGTTATTGTGGTTAATTTTAGGTAGCTCACTTACTAGTTGATTATTGTTCCCAACCTGAATTTACATGATGTTGTTAGTTTTTTCTTTGTTTGTTTACAGATGCAGCTTTTGCATTTTAATTCTTCCCTTTTTTATAGTCTACAGGTAGGCCAAGAGTCAGGCCTACTTTAATTGGGCAAACTTTGTGTCCTTACTGTTTTTAAATCTTGCCATATGGAATTTTGAGGATTCATTAATGATTACTAAAATCGGGCTGGGGATTTAGCTCAGCGGCAAAAGTGCCTGCCTGGCAAGCGCAAGGTCCTGAGTTCGGTTCCCGGTACCGGAGAAAAACCAAAAAAAAAAAAAAAAAAAAAAAAAAAATGATTACTAAAATCTCTTTTAAAACTTTAGATGTGTGATATCCTGTTTGTTAGACATGAGGCACATGTAGCTATTTAAATTTAAATTAAGATTAAATAATTTTAAAATTTTAGTCTTCATTCACATTAACCACATTCAAGTGCTAATAGCTACTGTATTAGTGTGTGTAATTTCTGTGATTGCAGAAAGTTCTGTTGGACAGCACTATATAGATAATTAATTGTTGTTTTGTTTCTGTATACTACATGATATGAATATCTACATTTTATTTCCTTCTTGAGAAAACAGAAATTTTCATAGTGCTAAGTCTTCTCTAAAATTTTTGAGAAATGTAGTTCTTACGTTACACTGTAGTGTACAGCTGGTAACTTAGACTAGTGTTGAAAGTTTTTTATATGAGTGATATACAAAAGTGATTTTATAGAGTTTATTGATTTTTTTTTTAATTCAAAGACAGTCTTCCTCTGAGTTCTCATTTTGGCAGAAGTGCTCCCAGCCCTTTGGTCCATTGATTGTCACAATTTGCAAAGTTAAGATATCCTAAAGGGTATCTTTTGCAGAATTTCCTCCAAGCCCATTTTTATTTAAATAAGAAACAAACTCCTCAGGGAAAGGAGGATTTTACAAGCTATTTCAGAGCAGAATTGATTTTGGTGTGTGTTAATGCAGACAATCTGCCCAGTGTTAAAATGTTAAGGAGGAAAAAAAAATACAAGCTGCCGTATTCATGTGATCACACCAAAATAGCAGCTTGTATTTATATTTTCAGTCTCCTTGAGGTGGACTGCAGGCACACATGAATGAGTGGATGTACTTGGTGTTGTGTTGTGATTTTATTTAATGCAGGCAAAGTACATGCTTGTGCATGCACGACCAGCCCCCACATATGCACTTGTTCACAGCCGAGAAAGTGAAAACTACAACACAAGCCGCTCTCTAAGGGTTGTCAGCAACCCGTGTGTGTGTGTTTCTTAAATATTAAAGAGGGAGGAAAACAGATTTTGAGGAATACAAGAAATAGTTCTTTTATACAGTAGTGTATACTCCTTCCTCATCTCATACATAAGGTGAAAACAAAATAATTATTGTCATATATAGAGAATCAGAGCACCAAAAATATATATACAGCAGGAAAAGAAAAACTTGCATAAATATTCTAATACTAAATTTATTGAGACATCATGAGATTAATACAAGTTACTTCTGGCCTCTACAAGAGGTGATCAAAGTGGTGGTCATTAGCTTCCAGACATTTAATAGTATGGAGAACTGCTGAAACGTATATTCATTTATTTGGCAGACTGTGTGTGTGTGTGTGTGTGTGTGTGTGTGTGTGTGTGTGTGTGTGTTTATAATGGTTTTTTAGAAATACGTATTTTCTTATGCAGCTCTTGTTTTAAATAATATAATGTATTTCCCATTTGTTTCATATAAGCATTCAAATTCTTAGCATGCATTTATCCTAATGTATGACCTTTGTAAAAATCTTTAAATTTTTTCAGTATTTGAATGAAATACAGGTTTATTTGCTACAGAACACAGTTGTAGTGTGTTGATTAGCACCCAGTGTTCCCACTCTTTGGAATTTGCAAGCAGTAGTACATGGAAGGAGCTGTTATGTTACCTGAGCCACTGACTAGTAGAATATGGCTTTGAAATCTTATTTTAAATAACTGAGGGTTTGTTGTTTCTTTGTTTTTTTTTTTTTTTAAGTGCTCTTTGTGGTCTCAGTGTATACAATTATGATAAGATTAAAAAGCTAAGTTTTATGGGTGATAAAGTAATATCCCATTCTGAACTTCTGCCATTTTCCATAGCCTGTTTGTTAGTGGTACACAGTCTTTATTGAACATTCAAGGATATTTAGAATTGAATCTATTTTAGTACTTCATTGGTAATGCTTTATATTTCTTTTAAATGTTTTCTTAATGGTTTAACTATAAAATAAAATCTATATTTACAGTTAGGACATACTCTTGTACTTCACATATACATACGTATATATGTAATTTTTTACTTTCATAGTTTCCCCTGATTTTTCACTTTCATAGTTTGAGTAAAAGGTATTTTTTTTTTTTTGAGATGGGGAGACAGTAAGGTGGAGGATTTTATTATATAACTTAGAGTATTGCAGAATCAAAAAGAACTTTAGAGATGAAAACTTCTACTTAGAAGGTAATAATTGCTCTCTCTGAAATTCTAACCTAACCTTCCAACTTCCCACCATCCATCTTATCATAACAACTCTTCTGCTAAATCTTTTCTATTCTGCAGTGAGTTCAAACCCCCATATTCCTTGTCAGACTCTTGGAGATATTTCTTTTGTCATCTTGGGATGAATCCTGTACCTTTTCATCAAAATAGAGTCCTACTTTCTTTTCTTTGAATTTTAAAAATCAGGATTATTGTGATTTAGGTCTGGATGTCTCCTGAAAAGCCTCACGTGTTCAGAGGTGGGGCTCTTGGAAGTGACTAAATTATGGTGGCTCTGTGACTGATGTGCTGTTGGAAGTGGGGCCTGGTGGGAAGAGGTGGGGTTGTTACTAGGGCTGTGACCTGGAAGGCTGTATCTCCTCCAGCTGCTCCTTGCCTTCATGCTGTGAGAAGCTCTCCTCCACCCAGGCTCTCTACCATGCTCCTTCTTCTGGATCCAGGTGACCATTGGTGGAGGATTTTTACGTTTGTGTTCATTAAAGAAATTATCCTGTGTTTCTCTTTTTTGGTTGGGTTCTTTTCCATTTTTAGAATTAGGGTAATGACTTTGGAAATACTGCTTCCCTTTTGATTTCATTAAATTGTTGGTGGAGTATTGGTGTTAGATCTTCTCTAAAGTTCTTATAGAATTCAGCAATGAAGCCATTGGGACCTGGGATTTTCTTAGTTGCTAGTTTAGTACTTCTTCAGTTTCACTATTTTTATATCATATTGGTTCAGCTTTAATAATTCATATGTATCTAGAAATTTATCCGTTTCTTCTGAATTTCCCATTTTATTAGAATACAGGTTCCGGATTTGTATATTCTAATGCAGTGTGTTTTTCAACTTTGGGAGTTGTATTTACAGTTTTTTGTTTCTGGGACAAAATGTGTGACAGGTACACCTTAAAGGAGGAAATGACTTATTTGGGCTATGGTTTCAAAGGGTTCAGTTTTTCGTCAGCTGGTTCTAAGGCAGGATCATCATGGTATTAGCAAACCTACCAAGTTTGAGCACATGTATGTTTATCAGCTCTTCCCTTTGCTTTCTTCTTCTTTCTACTGTAAATAATAAGAATATACAGCAGATACAGTAGCATCTTTGACCCTCTGTATATCTGCTAAGCTAGATCGCCTAGTTAGTTAAATACATTTTCTGTTTTTTATAAGACCTGAGGCTACTATGTTGTCAGACTTTCTGCCACTACATATTGTGAACCGTTCTTCATTTTTTTCTGTGTTTTCCCCATTTTCATTTAATTCCTCACTGAGAGCCTCCTCCTGGCCTGTCTTTACCTAGCAGTCTCTTTCACACCCTTTAATCCTTAACTGACAGTCTCTTAAAGGTTCTTCTACCTAAGTCCTCTGTACACTTTTTGCAACACATTTAAGTTACTGCTTTTAATAGTGCTTCACTTTCAGATTTCAAAACATCCATTAATTATCTTTCACTATATAAATAAATCAACCAAAATTTAGTGGCTTAGAACAATACTCATTTATTATTTCATAGTTGCTGCAAATCAGTAGCATAGGAGCAGCTTAGCTGGGAATGTCTGTCTTAGGGGTCTAGTCTGAAACTGGAGTTTCCAGGCATGATAGTTTGAGTAGGGCTGGAGAGAATCCATACTTGTTCCTACTCATGTTGATCTTTCCATGGAACTACCCAAGTGTCCTCCTCTGGAGAAAGTGATCCAAAAAAGGGAATGAGGAAGAAGCTATGTCATTTATGCCAAACCTCACAAAGGAGGTGTAACAAAAAATTTATAGATGTAATAAAAAACCCACTATAGTTTGCATATTCCTTTCCTAGATCTCTCCAGTGGTCTTTTCCATTCTATCCAACTGGAGGGAAAGTGTGTACAGGGACCTGCCAAGTGTGTGGTGGAGTACATTTTGTGTTCACATATATCTTCAACTTTCATTCCATTTGTCAACACAGCTAATTAAAGAGGAAGCTGGGAAATTAAATCTAACTAGGTGCCTAGAAAGAACAGAAAATAATTTTAATTGAATAGAGAGAATGGTAAATTCATCCACACAGGAAGAAAAAGGACTTTGTGTGTCTGTTTCTATTGTATATCCCATTGTTCTTCTTGCAGTTTTCGTTTAATTTTTCAGTTTTCTTTAATAAAACAATTAACCACAGTAAAATATTATAACTATTTTGGTGTTTCATAGTATATGACAGAGTAGTCATCAGCTCATTTTAATTTTTAGATAAATGCTTCTTTTGACTTTCCATTTTTGAAATGCAGGCATAACATCACTTATTGTTTCTTAACGACCTTCTGTGCTTCTTTGTCCTAGTGCCTGATTGTAAACCCTCACCAAGGTCTTTATTTTTTCCTTTGGGGCATCTTGTTGAATACTTGTGCTTTCAGTAATTCATCTGAGCACAATGCTTTGTCTGTTTTAATACTTCTAATTACCTAATTATATACTATAATGCAGTGAACAAAGCCCTTTATCATTTAACTCTTTTTTTAACCCTTTTCTTTCTTAAGAAATATTCTTTCTCTCTTTGTTGTCTGAGAAATTCTTCATGATAGATATCCCAAATATTTGTCTGACTTTCCTTTATTGTCTGTATTGTGATAGACCATTAGGTGGATGTCTTTAGAACTATCCCATCAGACACTTGGGTTCCAGGTTATTCGGTGATCTAAAGTTGATGTTTAGCTGCCCTCTGTCCCTCACTTCCTGATTCATTTCTGCACACTGCTGTCACATGAGGAAATACCTAAAAGGCAAATACTGTAGAATAGTCTATTTGTTATAAGTTGTCTTTTGTGACAGAAGTAGGGTCATTCTATCATTAATTGATCTTAGTGTAATCAGTAAACACCAGTATCCATGAAACAGACAACAGAAATGAATAAAAATTTTTAAATCAGGGAAAATTGAATTTCAGAGTAGTTAAGTATTGCAGAAAATTGTTTCTTATTCAAATATTTTAGATAATAAAAGGGAGAAAAATTATAGAATTATAATTTTTCCATTTTGTGAATACTAATAAGTAGATAGAGGTAGCAGTCACATGTGGTTGCTAGTACATAAAGAGAGACATGCCTATGTTATGTGCCTCATGATGGAAGTCCACAGCACGAACTGCTTTGGCTATGTATGGCTTCCTTTTAAACCACCCCAAAGCTTAAAAGAATACTGTTGTTGATTAGTCTACAACTTTGACAAGTTTCAACAAAGATGGCTTATCTCTGTTCCACATGGTGTTAACTGAGGCAGTTTGAAGACTGGAATTATCACTTGCATGTCTGGTTATTGAATCTGGTTTCAGTTGAGGCCTTCTCTGGATCTCTGGCTGGAGCATTCCACATGACTTTTCCATATAGCTGCTTAACCTTCCTTACAGCATAGCTGCCTGTTTGATGGACTGGCTTAGAAAGAGAGAGCTAGATATAACCTGTGTCATAGAATCACTTCTGCATTTAGTTTGTGACAAACTAGTCACTAAACCTAGTGCATGTTCAAAGAGAGGAAAATTACTCTTCTGCTTTCTTATGGGCATTTGTGAGCATATTCTCAAACCTTCATAATTTAAGCTTTAAAGAATTTTGCTGAAATTTGAACTAGACTCTGGTTAAGTCTTGAGATCTAGTTACCAATATATAGGAAATACAAGTGGAGAGGGATGTGTTAAATAACACAGTGGAGGGGCTGGGGATTTAGCTCAGCGGCAAAGCACCTGCCTGGGAAGCGCAAGGTGGTGAGTTCGGTCCCTGGTACCGGAGAAAAGCCAAACAAACAAACAAACAAACAAATAAATAAATAAATACATACATACATACATACATACATAAATAACACAGTGGAGGTATGATAAATAAAATTAAGAATTTGAGGGGCTGGGGATTTAGCTCAGCGGCAAAAGCACCTGCCTAGCAAGCGCAAGGTCGTGAGTTCGGTTCCCGGTACCAGAGAAAAACAAAAACAAAAACAACAACAAGAATTTGGAAGTTTCTACACGATTAAAAAATCTGGTTTCTTTAAAAAAACATTTCAAGGAAGAAAATTACAAATCTATGTAAAGGAATCTTAAAGGCATATCAATGTATTAGTGGATATTGAGAAACATTGACAAATGGCAGTGGACTGAAAGATATTTCTTAGATTTTGAATACCATATTAAAAATTTTAGAAAAATCACAGAAATTTAAATATTGACTATATTAAGTACTGGGTTATTTTTATTAGCAATAGTGTTATAATGTTGCTATAGTTAGATTTTCAAAGTTCTTTTAGATATACAGTATACATAATATTTATAGTGATATCCTATTGTTTTTATAGATTTGATAATTATATTTTGGTATAATTATGGTCCTTCAAATCATGGGTATTCTAATTTTTAATTATATGTTGACAAGTTTCTTCACTGCTGGTAGGAATGCAGACTGGTGAAACCACTGTGGAAATCAGTTTGGAGATTCCTCAGCAAACGAGGTCTAGAGGTCCCATTCAACCCAGCTATTGCCTTTCTGGATATTTTCCCAGAAGATCTAAAAGCATCATATCACAGCAATATATGTGCACCCATGTTTATAGCAGTGCAATTTGTAATTACTAAATTGTGGAAGCAACCCAAATGTCTATCTGCTGAGGAATGGATAAAAAAATTGTGGTACTTTTATATAATGGAATATTACTCAACTATAAGGAAAGATAAACTCAAGGCTTTTACAAGTAAATGGTCACAACCAGAGACCATACTCATAAGGGAGATAAACCAGTCCTCCACGTGTAAGCAACAGATTGTCTCACTAGTGTACTAACCTGAAAGAGTGAATAAAAATTAGGAGGTATAACAGACATTGTGAAACGAAAGGAAAATGCTCAAAAGTGAAGAGCAACTGGGGGGAGGAAAAAGAGGAAAGAAGGGGAAATTATGTATATATGTATATACAGGATAGCTAACGTAGTTGTACTATTGACTTCTATTGCTTTACTGAAAGGAACAGTTAATGATTAATTATTTCATCAATCTTACATGTCTCTTTGTTTTCCTGAGAAACCACTTTGAAGATATCAATACGTAATACAACAACCATTGTTAATTTCCTACCTCTTTGTCTGTAACTTTGTATTGCTTGTATTGTTTTTATGATATTTTATAAATGGATGTCTATTAATACGTTTTCCTTCTTTTATTTTTAAAATAAATCAAAAAAATTTTAAGCCCCCCCAATTGTATATATTTATAAGATACAAAGTGATGCATTAATATAATATGGAATGATTAACAACTAACTTACCATCATCTCAAAATTTAATATTTTTTATGATGAGAACATTTGAGATTTACCCTTTCTGGTGTTAATATATATCATACTCAAAATATTAGCTATATTCACCATACTGTGTAATATATCTAAAAATAAATCAAACTTATTCCTCCCATCTGAGGCTTTAAGCCCCTTGATGATCATCTCCTCATTTCTTGTACCCCGCCTGTGTTAACCACTGCTCTATAGTCTGGTTTAATGAGTTCCGTTGCTGTAGATTTCACATACAAGTTAGAACTTGCAATATTTGTTTATCTGCATTGCTTTATCAGTTGGCATGATGTTTACCAATTTCACCCACATTGTTGTGAATGGCAAGATTTCTTCCTACTTTTAAAGACTGAATAGTATTCCATTTAAATTCTCATCAGCAGTGTACAAGTGTTCCCTTCTCTCCAGAATCTCACTAGCATTTGCTTTTGATCTTTTTGATAATAGCCATTGTTTCCCTCACATTGTTAAGAGTTCTTCATTTTGAATATTAATTCCTTATCAGATATATGGCTTGAAAATATGTTCTCTTATTGTGTAGGTTGTCTCTGTACTCCTGTTTGTTTTGCTATGTAGAAGGATTTTATTTTATTTGGTGCTGAGAATTAACCCAGAGCCTGGTATATACTAAGTGTACACTCTACCTCTAAACTGTCCCCTTAGCTCCCAAAGCATTATTTGCTTGCTTGTTTGTTTCTTTGTGTGTGTTTGAGACAGAGCCTCACTAAGTTGCCCAGGCTAGGCTTGTGATCTTCCTGTGTCAGGCTTCCAGAAAGCATGTGCCACCACATTCAGATCCAGAAGTTTTCATTTTTGATGTAATCCCATTTTTCGTTTTTGCTTTTGTGGCCTGTGCTTTGGAGATTAAATCTAAAAAAAAAAAAAAAAAAATTACCCATACCAGTATAGTTTTTCTTCTCTTTTCTTCTAGTAGTTTTGTGGTTTCAGGTTTTATGGTTAAATCTAGCCCATTTTGAGTCAATTTTATATGTAGTGTAAAATAAGGGTCCACTTTCATTCTTTTGCATATAGATATCTAGTTTTTCCAGCATCGTTTATTGACAAGACTTTTTCCCATTGTACAAAATATGACCAAAACACAAGATATATTTAAATTTTAAGAAATTTATTGCTGTAAAAGATACATTACTACCAATCTCCCTCAAATCCTTCCCTCTCACATTGAACACACTCATCTCTTCATTTTTGCCACTTTCTGAAGCAGTTCAGAAGTCCTTTCTCCTTGAGAGCTTTAGTTGTGCTGTCATGGCTGCCTCAATATCCTGAATCAGTTGAAAACATTTACGTTTCATGGTTATGTTGACTTCGGGGAATAGCTTGAAGTTACACAGTACCAGATGCAGTGAATACAGTAGATAAGGACACACTGTAATGTTTTATGAGCCTGCCTTTGGATGGCACTTGGCAGCAGTATTCACTGATTTTTTTTTCTTTTTATCATACCTCATAAAGATATGAAAGAGGACTTCCAGATCTGCTTCAAAAAGTGGCAAGAACAATGAGATAAGTGTGTTTAAAGTGAGGAAGATACTTGATGGGGATTCATGTCAATGTGTCTTTTACTATAATAGTTTTGAAAATCTAAACGCACAGCGTATCTTTTGATCAACCTTTGTATATTCTTGGCATCACTGTCAAAAGTCAGTTGACCATGAATGTGTTTGTTCATTTCTGTGTTTTCTGTTCTCTTGCATTGGTTGATGTATGTTTGTGTACCAGTGTCATCCTGCTTTGTTGTTTAGTTTGAAAGCAACTAGTTTGATACCTCCAACTGTATTTCTTATGTTCATGGTTGCCTTGGCTGTTCAGATTATTTTGTGGTTCCATATGAATTGTTGGATTGGGGCAGGGATTCATTGTGGTTCCATGTGAATTTTTGGATTGGATTGCATTGGAAATATAGGTTGCTTTGGTTAAGATCGTCATTTTAAAGAAGTCTTACAATCTGTGAGCACAGAATACCTTTCCATTTATTTGTGTCCTCTATGGTTTCTTGTAGAATGCTTTATAGTTTTTTATATAGAGAGCTTTCTCTTCCTTGTTTACCCTTGGTTCCTCCTTTTAGGTGACGTATACCCGTACCATAATTTTCTAATGAAAATATTTACTTTAGCCAAAGGGCAGCCAGCTGTGCGTCTCAGTAGCTGCACTAGGGGAGTACAGGAATCAATGTGTTCACCCACTTGATAGATGAACAGCAAGGTGTATGCACATGTGTCAAAGTATCAGCAGGTGAGTTTTTACCCACCTTATGCTTTCATGTTACCTTTCTATGTATTTATAATTTGTTTTATTAAAGGTATTCCTTTAATTTTTCTTGTAGAATTAGCCCAATTCAATACAATGTCCATGAAAATCTACTTCTACAATTTTGGGAGGAGTTTAAAAGTTAGTCTTCAGGTAACTCAGCTACTGATAATTTGGATCATGTATGTAAAGAAGTTGTGACAGTGAGATGGAGAAAAATATAACAGATACAGAAGTAAGAGTGAAGACCTTTACATGAAATGAATGAACACATTTACATGAGGATGAAACAATAATGTAAATAAATATTTGACTAGTCATAATGCTATAAAATGATCACGAATACCTGAACGCTCCAATGTTAGAACTAGGTTGGAAAATGAAACTAGGTTCTTCCCAGGGGTGAAACTTATTGGATGGAATGCCAGAACTACACCTCAATGTTGGAAATTGTTTTCAATGGACAATGTGCTAGAAGATATACACTAATAATGAAATACAAGGAAAATGTCCTATATGCAGCAATAGTAATGCTCAAAAATGTATTTATTGTGCCACCTCACTATCTGAACTTCATAGCAGGACTTTATTATTCTAATTGTCAGAATCTAAAGGATTTATGAAAAAGTGACAGTTGTGGCATTGAGATTTTTAGAACAATAATGACACTCAAGGGAGTCATGTCATTATTTGGTATCCTTCAAAATTGCCTGTTTTGGTGACAAAAAAACCCACCAAGAAAGAAAAAAAATGAGACAGTCTGGCTACTGTTTGCTAATTTTTTGAAAGCTTTGTTTCAAATTGTCAAGCAATTTATATAGCATCTCAATACATGACAGTTGACCCAAAATCTGCATCTTTTCATGTTTGCTGTAGCTTTCAGCACTATATGCAAAATAAACCTTCCACATATGATACAAAATCATATTCCCTGGCAGATGTGAAGACATTTTACACCTTGGCTTTAGAGTTTTATCCTGGAAGTCAACCACCAGCTCTTTATTCTTGTAGTAATAACTGTATAACCCTGTGAACAAACTTGTTCAAAAAATAAGTAAAATGTCATATTTGACAATCGCTTCACTAGTTACCTATTCATGTTACACTTGCTAAATGAGCACCAGTTGACCAGCACAGGAACTACTTGCAAGAACAAAGCAGAGATTCCTAAGAAAATGTTAGAAGTTCACAATAGAGAAATGTATAGTAGAGTCTTGGGATTTCAGAAAGACATAATATTGGCCTTCTATATGGCAAAGAAAAACAAAGTAGTATTGGTACAGTCAGTATTACACCATGATGTTAATATTGACAGCAAAGCTGGGCATGGTGGTGCATGCCTGTAATCTTTGCACTCTGGAGGCCAAGGCAGGAAGATCTTGTGAGTTTAAAGTCATCTGGTACTACATAGTGAGTCAAGGCTAGCCTGGACTACACAGCAAGACCTTGTCTCAAAAGAAAAAGGATTAATAGTGAATCCTCAAAATAAAGCCAGCAATGGTCACATTTTACAACAAAACAAAAGATGGGGTAGATGTTCTTGACAAATTATGCAACAACTATGATGTTACTTGAAACAGCGTTGGCCAGTGGTTGTGTTGTACTGGATCCTAAACATGTCAGTCATACATAGTTTCATAGTTCACAAAGATAATAACAAGCACAAAATATCATGGAGAAATTTTCATAGAGGATTGAGACCAAAATTGATAAATGATCAATTACAACAGAAAAAGAGCAATATATATCTGCCCAAAGTACCCTGCAAAGGAATTCTGGAGCAGACCAGTAAACAACAGGGGAAGCATCACAAGAACCTCCTAAGAAAACAGGAAGACCACCAACATGTCAAGAATGTCATACCAGAGAAAACAAGGAAAGAAACACACATGTGCTATCAGTGTAAGCATTACAAGTGTGTGGAACATGCTGTTTGCATGTGAGACAACTGCCTTATGTGTGGTCATTGAAGTAAGATTATTTTTGCAGTACAGTTGTATTTGTATTCTCCTTGTAGTTCACAAAGGAATTTATTTCTGATGTTACTTTCTAGATTTAGTAAGTAAACAAACAGTTGAAATGCTGATGTGTATTCTCTACACTCAATACATGTTTAAATTTTATTTCATTGATATTTTATTTGAAGTACACATTGTATAATAAGAACCTCCTGACAAAACAGGAAGACCAGAGAGATGACAAATATGTCCTGCCAAAAAAGACAGAAAAGCAAAACACATGTGCTATCAGTGTAAGCAATACTTGTGTATGGAACATGCTGTTTTCATGTGTGAAGACTGCAGGAGGTGTGATGATTGAAGTAAAGATAATTTTTGGTAGGATTTTAATTGTCTTTTCATTGTAGTTCACATAATAATTTATTTCTCTTTGATCTTGTAAGGAAATAAACTTGATATTGAAAATGTTGATGTTTATTCTAAACACTCATTGCATAATAAAATTTAATATTTTCCTTTTAAGTACATACTCGATGATATAATAAAATCATAAAATTAAATAATTCATCAATAGAAATACTCACAAAAAATAAGTGGTGGTGTTATGCACCCACATAACACTCCATTTTTTAGGAAACTTACAGGACACCCTGCATTAAGCTCTAAGTAGTTTTTGTAACTAATGTAAATGTGACTTTTCTTCTTCAAAAGTATGCTAATGGAGGGGCTGGGGATTTAGCTCAGCGGCAAAGCGCCTGCCTGGCAAGCGCAAGGTTGTGAGTTCGGTTCCCGGTACCGGAGAAAAACCAAAAAAAAAAAAAAAAACAAAAGTATGCTAATGGAGAAGCACTGTGGGATTTTGGTAATTTATATTATTCTGTACTGTATCATGTTTCTTTAATTCCTTTGCATATCTAAGAAACTACTGATCAATAGAGGTAAACCTAAA
Source organism: Chinchilla lanigera (assembly GCF_000276665.1). Taxonomy (NCBI): domain Eukaryota; kingdom Metazoa; phylum Chordata; class Mammalia; order Rodentia; family Chinchillidae; genus Chinchilla; species Chinchilla lanigera. The sequence goes on along the minus strand of NW_004955430.1, from coordinate 9,632,753 downwards.
ATAAATTTTCCATCAAGTAAAAATCTTAGATTTGGGGGGGAAGGGGCTCTAAGTGTCATCATGAAATATGTCCTTTTGCTATCCTCTATGTTCTGAGTCCTATCATCACTTCAGTCTCATTTTCATCTTCTGGTGAAGTGCAAAAATATCTTTTCTTGATTTATTTCTGATTATAACCAAATTTGTTTAGAGTCCAGAGCTAGTGTAATGTTTTTCCTTTTATTTTGTGTTGCATATCTTGGTTTGAATGAAACATGAGCTTCTAGTTTTAATTCTGATTTTTTTTTCTTGTGTTTCTTGAAGTTTTAAATCTTTTTAAAGTATTTTTGGGCAGGAAATTTTTGAATATTGATTTTTTAAAATCTCAACAATTATGATCCACATTGGATCAGTATAGTAGTCTGTGTTTTTCATTATTGTTTCAAATAAAAAAGTTCTTTTTCGGAGCTGTTCAGCATCTTCCTATCTTACATATTTGATGTTGTGGAATCTTCATCAGAATTTAGAAAACAAGTCATATTTTCCTTAAAAGAGAATCATGAAATTTCCTAAATTGGCACTTCAGTATTGTAGAGTAGAATTGTAGATGTTGTGTGCTTGCATGGATATGTTATGTCTGTCTCATATACATTTTCAGTTGATTGGGTATTTGCTAAAAGTGGGCAATTTAAATTATGTGTAATTTAATTTTTGTAGATCTCTAGTTTTTAATTTTGCAAGTGGTTAGTATGCATTTAAATGAAAGTGTGTATCAGTATATAATTTACATTTTTAGTATTTAGGTGGTAAACTCTTACCATATAGTTCATGGATATTTGTTCCCAAGTAAATCAGTTTGCAAAACTTTCTGTTGTGATCCATTCATGTCACAAAGGCTAAATTGTATTTTGTTGTCAGTTTACAGAGAAAATTTTCAAATGTATCTGGTAGGTCAGGTGATCCAAATCTTTGGTCATGAACTCTGCCTAGAGAGAAGGATACATTTAGGTCATATAATAAAGAAGGGGAGAAATTTCATTTCTCAAAAGTATTATTATATTGTTACCTTAGTGGTTGAGTTGCCCTTCCCCCAAGTTTATATATATCAATTTATCAGCCACTTATCTGTCTTTCATTCTGATTGTTTTAATTTCGCGTATTTGACTTTCTAAGGTTTTGGCAAATTTCTTTTATCCCAAACAAGTCATTTAATGTATTTATGTGTGTATCTTTCCTATTTTAGTGTATTTCTGGAATTTCTTTGATTTCTATGATGTATTGGGTATACTCTGAATCTACCTTCAAGTTAATTTTGCCCTTTTTTTTGGAGAAGGCACTTGTGCACCTTTACCTGAACTTGTGCGCCTGCATACGGTGTGTCTGGATGGTCACTGCATTAAGGGTGATACAAAGATGTGGCGTCACCTTGCTCAAGTCTGTAGATTGTTTACTGGCTCCCCAAAGAGGCTCCCTTGCTACTGCTAAAAATTCAAAAATTGTGTGTCTGAGGACAGTTGCACACGAAAGTGAATTTCAAACAAAAGTTAAATGAACAAGTGAAAATAAAATTGAACTTGATTCATTTTAAAAATTAGTTTTGGAGAAGATATGTGTCATCAGTTTCTAGCATGTTTTACTCAGAAATATAGCCTTGGATAGCGAAAGTTAAAACTCATAGAGAGCCAACCCAACACCAGAATGAAGCATAAAGCACGTAAGATTTCCAGAAGGATAAGGCAGGTAGCCATTATAATAGGAAGTGAAACGGGTATTATTCCTTTCTAAAGGACTCCACTGAGGAATATTTTTCTGTTTCAGTAATGCCACATGGCTTCATGCTCTAGGTAGTCTTCTCCATTTTTTCATATTTTCTCTCTCTTTTTTTTTAAATTCTGGAGGCACCTAATTTACCTTTTCATCACCTAAAGTACTATTACTCGGTACTTGATAATAACTTGTATTCCTTAACATCCACTACTTTGTAGATATTGTTCTTGGTGTCTTCATTTGATTTCATCTTGATCACAAAATCAGTACCATTATCCGTATTTAGTAGATGAGGCAGTTTATAGTCTCTCGCCCAAGGTTACGTAGCTGGTATAATGCAACATGAATTTGAACACAGGCTTTTCTCCTCAGGTCTGTGAATTTTTCACTTCCCTTCATTTTATTGTATATCCTTTTTGTGAACTTTCCACAGTCAGACTTATTTCTACTTAGACCCCTAGACTCTTGTTTATCACTTCCCTGTCCAAAAGTTTAGAAACACTGAATTGTTTCCTTGGCTGTAAATTCAGCATTCAGAGCTCTTCACAGATCAGCTCCATCTTTTCTTTTGCTACACTGCCTTGTGCCCAACTGGCAGCACTTCCTGGAATTCTCTTTTCTTTCTGATTATTAATCCTCTGCATTGCTGCACAGTTGAAATATTCACTGTCTTTTATACCATCACAGCTTTCCTTCTGATTTAGTGACCTTTCCACTCTGTTGCGTGTTTCTCAAATTCCCAGAATTCTTTTTCAAATATTTTTTGTCCTAACAAAACTGTTTACTCTAGACAACAGGCCTTGTATATTTAGCCCTGCTGTATTACATCATTGTGTGTATTGCATCTTTTTGAGTTCTTGGAGTTTTATATTCTTTGTATTCTTTTATATTCTTATAACTTTTTTCTCTGTGCTTTTTTTGTTACACATTTACCTCAGAGCACTTACAAAAATGGTAGGATTTTTTATTTAAACAGCATTTAAGCAATGCTAAGTTTTCTTCTATTTGAGGTTAATCTGATAAAACTGACTGTGGTCATGCATAATTTAAATCACAGTTATTTTCATCAAGAGAAAAATGACAATGATTTCTTGAAAAAGTTGGCATATATACAAAATTACATTTTAGTTTAAAAAAAAAACTGTCCCCAAATAGGTAGGCTATTATTAATTTGTGAAACTGCTGTATTCACATGTACAGAGACTTTTATATGTGTGAAAAAATTTGAAATGTCTAGATGCTGAAGGATGTTATTTAGCTCTGGGATATAATAATTTTCCTATGTCACCCATTTTTAAAAACCCACTATTGGTATTAGTTACATGGCAAATAGTTATAAAACCCAAAGCAGCCCTGGGTAGAGATGAGAGTTTGAGGATGATTCTTAAAACTGTTCTAGTCGGTTTTAACTCTGTGTTTTCTCTTTTCAGGTTTCCTGAAATGCAGTTTTTCCAACAAGAAAATGTGAGAAAAATTCTTACAGATGTTCTTTTCTGTTATGCTAGAGAAAATGAGCAGTTACTTTATAAACAGGTAATGAAAATACCTTACAGGTGGCATCCATTGGCTTAAACTTTTCTATACAGCTTGACAAATGATAAAGCAATAATGCAACCTTTATTGTATCCAGAGTTGTATCATAATGCTGAAGGTATCCAAGTGCTGCTTGTCAGCTGTGTGGTTAGAAAAGAAAGCTCACTGAAGCACATATGCTTCTACCTTATTATAAGATGTTCTCCCAAATTGTCTTCTGTATCATGTTTAGTCTTTTTTCAACTTGTGGTTGTTTTATAGGTAGCATCTTTGCAACGAGTCTAGTAATAAACTTTTCAGACTTGCATATATAAATATTGTTTCTAAGTGCAGCATTTATAAATATGTGATATGTCATGCAAAAAAATCATCAAGTACTCTTCAAAACTTACTATAATAGAACTTCAGAAGTTTCTTTCTTTCTTTCTTTCTTTCTTTCTTTCTTTCTTTCTTTCTTTCTTTTTTTTTTTTTTTTCTTTTCTTTTTCTGGGCATGGTAGCACAAGCCCATAATCCCAGCAATGCAAGAGGATCCTAAGCCTGGGCAACTTAGCAAGACCTTTTGAAAAAAATTAAAGAGGGCTAGGGATTATAGCTTAGAAGTAGAACACTCCTGAATTCTATCCCCACTGCCACAAAATTAATTTTTTAAAAGAAGTTGACATATTTTGAAAATTACTTCTTGCTTCTGTTATTTGACTTGCCTCACTACCAAAGCAGACTGTTGGATTGCTTTGAGTTTTTTGAAATGTAAATTGTTCAGTATATAAAAATATGATCTAACTCCTAATGACAAAGTATAAAATGTCTGCAGATAAACTTGACTGTAAACATGTGAAAGCTAGCTGAAGAACATTTTAAATGTTGTCTAAGGATATAAAGCAAGAATTGAATAAATACAAAAATAATGACATGGTTTTAGTACCAGTATTGCTCCTCTGCAAATAAATACATAGAAATGTATTAATCTAGTGCTAATCTAAACATGTGTTTTTTGAAAACTGGACATAGTTACTTTAAATTTAGTGCCTACCAAATATTAAGATTATTTTTTCCTGGTGAAACACTTTTAATTTCCTTGTGGCGTATTTCACTTAACATAATGACCCCCAGTTCCGTCTATTTTTTTATGGCTGAATGGTATTCCATTTGCTACACATATCACACTTGCTTTATCTGTTCATCTGTTGATGTTTCTACTTCTTGGTTATTGTGAATATGTAACAGTGAACATGGGATTGCAGATGTTTCTCCAACATACTGAGTTGATTTCTCCTCCTTGGTTTCTACTTCTTGGTTATTGTAAATATGTAGCAATGAACATGGGATTGCAGAGGTCTCCCCAACACACTGAGTTGATTCCCTTTGGATATGTAACCAGAACCAGGATTGCTGCATTATATGGTATATTGATTTGTAATTTTTGGAGTATTTACCATATAGTTTTCGGTAATGGCTTTACTAATTTGTAGTCCTATCAGTAGCACATAAAAATTCCCTTTCTCCACATCCTCCCCAAAATTTGTCTAAAACTTCTATAGAAGTTCTATGATCCGGGATTGAGAGGGTTTTTTGTTAGGTGTGGTTTGGGTTTTTCTTTGTTATAGTTTTTAGGGTGCATGCTTGGCATGTATAACATCCTGGTCATGAGCTCAGTCAGAGGGAAAAAGAAGAAATTTCTGAGGTCAAAATAATGCAGTGGTATTACGAGAACTGACTTGTGGATCAGTGGAGAAATCTAGGAGTAGGTCCAGTTGTATATAAGATGTTAATTGTATAAAATAGAGAAGAGGATGTTTACTTGCTAAGATTGATTTTCTAACTAGGAAAAATACTAAATTATACCATTATTGGAGAATAAATTTCAGATGGACTAATGATATAACTGTGAAAATAAGAAGTATATAAAAATAGTAGAAAAAGATTTAGGAAAATATTTGCATAATCTCAAGGGAGAAAATGCCTTTGCATGTAAAATAGGCTATCTGAAAAGCATATACAAATCAGAAGACCAAAAGCAAATGAAAAAGAAGATTGGTGGGGGATATCTGTAAATAACAGAAGACACCTTTCTAAATGGCTTGAACTATAGGGTGTTAATAACGCACATAGCACGCAGTCCAGGGGTAAATGATTCTGCATCATTAGTTATTTCAATAGCTCAGAATATTTATCATTGTGTTGGCTCATGTTCTTATGTCTATCCCTTATTCTCCCTGCTCCTCTTGCAAATATTGGAAAATTCCTCACAGGAAAAGATTGGTAATGATAGGAAGTTAAATCAGGATTAAGTTTCCCAAGTCAAACTTTGTTTCCTATTTTTCTTTAGAGAAAGAAAAATAAATAGATCAAGGAAGTCTTATAATAACAGAAACAAGTTCTTTTGGACAAGGAAAAAGATAAGATCTCACCATGTCATTTGTGATGTATGTGAACCACCATGTTTTTATATGAAAGGTTAGGCAGGAATATGGAAGATCAAATTGTTGATAATTTAGACAAAGCCTATCAATTACTGAATAAAAAGTGGTGTTAGCTTACTACTGGATTTCACTTAAAAAGACTTAATCACTCCGTTATGTTTAAAATCCTATAGATTCTTTACAAAGAAATAATACCATGCTGTAGAAGGACTGAATATTTAGCCATATTAAATTTGAGAAAAAACCTTGAGTTTCATCACAAGCTGTTAAAGCTATTATTTTGTACTAGGTGACACCCCGTTTAACATCGACCATATTGTTAATAGTTGTGGGATTTTATTGAATTAATGAGACTGTTATCATGTAGTAGAATGTCTTGCTGAGTTAATTGAAACTGCAGAGATTATATAAATGGTATTAATGAACTTTGACTGCCTGATGCCTCAGCTTTAATAAAGACTGCTTGGTGGGCTAAATGAGCACAGGCAGATAAAAGAACAGGTTCAATTTTGTGAGCCTACAGGCTGTTGATGAAGAAAACTTTGTTACCTTTATTTTCAATTGGCGTGAGTTTGAGTGCAGTGACTACTAACGAGCTAGCAGGGATGAAGGATTTCAGCAAGCAGAAATGTTGACAAGATAGACAGAAACAACATGTACATTTTGGGAACCAAGTATACTAAAAATATATATATTTGTGTCTTGTCAAATTCATAGGCTGTTGAACTCATGAATATATTTTCTGGATGTATCACTTGTCTTTTAAAGGTATCTATTTGCTAACTATAATTTTTTGCTTTTTCTAGCGCTGAGTATCTAAGTCAGGGCCCCACACAGGCTAGGCAAATACTTTAAATCAACTATATTCTTCCTTGTAATTGATGACTAATCAGATTTTACTAGTCTAGAATTTCGAGCAAAAACAGATTTAGGTCTCTTTCATCCTCTTAAAAGTATCAAGAAAGTTACCATTTAAGTGAAACTCAAAACTGAATTTGTAAAAGGTTGTTTTAATAGTGTTTGAGAGGTCTTAGTTTTTTTTTCCACAAAAGTGTCCTCTATTGATTTGAAATATGGTATATGATTCTTTTTTCATATTATATTTCAACCTTTTCAATGTGTCAGTATGTTAAGTGGTAGATATTGTATTGAATTAGTCAATAGTATAATGAAATCCTTTTTTGTGCTAGGCTGATAGTAAGATTTTGGTTCATCTATACAGTTGTTCCTCAGTGTCCTTGAAGGAACCATTCCAGGATCCCCCTATGTATTTCAAAATACTTAGTTGTTCAACTCCTTTGTATAAAGTGACATATTGTTTACATACAACCTATGTACATCCTCCTATGTACTTTAAATAATAATTTACATCACTTACAGTACTTGATACAATATAAATGCTATGTAGAGTATTTTTAAACTGTATTATTTAGGACTAGTGACAGGAAAGAAAATCTGTATATTTAGTGTTTTAGTATACACTTTTTTCAGTTATTTTTCTTTCTTTTTTTTTTTTTTTTTTATGGTACCAGGAATCAAACTCAGGACCTTGTGCTTGCCAGGCAGGCACTGTGCCAGCTATGTCCCTGGCCTTATTTTTCTAATATTGTTGATCCATCGTCAAATTCATCAATTCAGAACCCATGTTTGTGTGTGTAATATACATACACATACATACCACTTATCATGGTTTATAATTGTATAATCATTTGTGTTCTCATTTTATCATTGAATAGATTGCATTTATTGAAGATGCGTGATTATTCAATAAACTAGCTATTGTATTTTGTATATTCTTCATGGCAAAAATTAAAATCAAGTGAAGGAAAAAATTAACCAAAAAAGAAACTATAGTCCTACCTATATTATTCTATCAATAAAAGAGAAATCTTTTTCAGTCACAATAGCAGAAGGAAGAAAAGAAGGAAAAAGATAAAGAAGAAAAGGAGGGAAATTGCATTGGTTATTCAAGTGTATAACTTGAGAATGATTTATCAGAATTGAAAGAAAAATAATAAATAGAGGAAAAAACAACAAAAATGACAAAGTATTAATGTATCTAATTCAAAAAAATCTGTTGAAAATTCTAGGAAAAAAGAAATATTTCATTAGGATGAAATGGCAACTCCTGAAATAAAAACTCGCAATAAAATTTTTTAGTTCAGTGTCACTAACACTTGTATAATTCATTACAGTTTGTGAATTTAACAAGATTTTTATTAAAAATACTATGAATATAGATGAGGATGTGTGAGGTGGTGATTTTATATTCTACAATTGAGTGAATTCTTTCTAGTGGGCAACATATTGGTACACATCTCAGACTAACAAATGTACTTTCCCCAGAAATTCTCTGTGGGGACTTCATTCTAAGGAAACCATCAGAAACAGCCAAAAAGATTACGGTGAGGATGTCTGTTAGTGTTTTGGTGGTGGTCCTTTTTTGATTTTTGTTTTGTAATACTAGAGCTTTGAACCCAAGGCTTCACATACACTAGGCCAGCACTTTACTACTGCACTACATCTCACGATGCTTAGTTTGCTTTTAGACAGGGTGTTGCCAAGTTGTCAGAATGGCTGTAAACTCAGGATCCTCCTGCCTCAGCCTAGAATTTAAAGTTTTTCTCTCACTTGGCTTTTGGCCTGCCTTCCTGCCTGCCTTGATTCTTTGTTTCCTTCCTCTTGTTTCCTACATTAAGTAGCTATTGCCATGATTGTTGAAATTATGGTGTTTTCCTTTTATGATAACTTGAAATTTTTTCCAAGAAAATAAACCTCTTTTGATAATTTTCAAAATACAGCACACTTGATTTCATCTTTTCTGGGTGTCTGCCATCTTGTCAGGAACATTTTTTTCAAGGTTTGTTATATGAAGAAATGGTTACGTAAAGAAATTGAAATGTATGGTATTTTATTCAAAATCACAAGCAGATTATCAGTGGATCATAAGCTATTTGTAAAAATGCTATTAAGTCATTCTACTTCAGCATAACTTACAGCTGAAGTTTGATAAAGCTTAATTTCACATTATGTATGTGTTATCAACTGACTTCCTAAGACTAGCATAATACTACTAGATTGCATAAAGAATTATGGAGTTTGTCCTTCCATTATATGAAGCCTCCTCTAATTAGACCCACAGAAGAGTTCTCTCCTTTTTGCTCCCATATTTATTTTTTTATTTGCTCAGAAGGTGATATTTTCTCTTCTTTTTTTATGAAAGAGCATCCTTAGTTACTAAGCAAAAGGAAAATGGTAATTTGCTCACATTAAGAGGCAGCAAAAGATGTAATCTATGTTTACTTGCTACAGTATGGTATTTTATGCTTAAAGGGGAAAAAATCTAAATTTACAAGGCTATTCATTGTTGTGTAAGGCCTTGTGTCCCCACAAAATGAGTAAATAATAGATTTTTGGAAGAAATTTTTTAAAGATAGCTCAGTAACTAACAGTTTTACATTTTGTTTCTGTGCCTAATTGTGTAATCCATATTTGAACCCCAATATAAGGGAAAACACTGTATTGATATGCTTATTAAATAAATTGAAAATTAACCTGTAATTGGAGGAGGCAGGAAAAATGAGTTTTATGATTAAACATGTTGAAAATTCCATTTGAAAAACTTTGTTTTTTGTCACTGTCTGCTAAATATTATTTCTTTTATTATCCAACATTCCTAGCTAGCTGACTTTAGCTCTTCCAAAATCTACAGACATCCTAATTTGGAGCCATTACATAATGAACACATTGGATGTAATTTCCTGAGGTCTACAGTTCTTAGTTGCCCTTCTTCAGTGCAGATCTTACACTGTAGCTTGTGATTATAATTTGCATAAATGAAATTCATATTTATGAGTACAGATCTTGAGCAACTGACAGGTGCAAGGTTGTCTGCCATGCCAATTTATTGTTTGTCATGTCATTTAAAAAAGAGCTTCTCTCCACATTTTAAAGAATATGTGCTGTGGTTGAATTGGAATCGAATTCTAAAAGATAAAATCTCATTTTTACATTGTTGTGTATAATATGGAATCCTAGTGATAGGAATCCATTGAAAAAGGCATTTAAGTTAACCTATATTGTCTATTAGTGGATCCTCCATATTTCTCCTGTTCTCATTTCTCTTGATGTTGTGTTTCAGGGAATGCATGAGCTACTAGCACCTATAGTCTTTATCCTTCATTGTGACCACCAAGCTTTTCTACATGCCAGTGAGTCTGCACAGCCCAGGCAAGTGTGCATGAGTTCCATCTATTTTTTCAGTCCTGAGTGTGCTGTGTTTTTCCTTTTTTCAGTCTCAAAAATTTTTAAATTGAAGGTGTTTTAAAAGTTCTAAACATTTGATCTTGTTTCATGTGACTATTTGTTAATTCCACTTAATAGTTCTAATGCCAGTTTGGCTTTGGGGCAAATTTGAAATCATATATTTGGAACTCTTAGATCCATATCAAGGAAAGAGATATACAATAGGTCAAGGAAAGAAAATATTTTCTGCAATATCAAAAGTACTAATGATTAATAAGATTTATGTACTGTATATTATCCTCTAGTCTTTCACTTTTCACTATAAGCAGAATTGAGAACTTTATGAGATAATTTCTCCCTTACCAGCTTTGATTCAGCTTAGTTCATCAATAAAGACTGTTACAAAGAACTTCAGTCTATAAATAAAATGGTTTCTCATGTTTTTTAAACAAACTCAGTTATGCTTTCCTGAAAGTGCCTTATATAATTGGACTTAACTTATGTACTTGTTGAAATTCATTTTCAAAGTAAGAAGAAACTTTATCTGATTGGCCAGCGAAGTAAGCAAGAAACATTTTTGGGAGTGGAGAACTGCAGGATTATAAGCCATTTCTTTGTTCAGTGTTGCACTGGCTCATCCACCCATATGCAGAAAACAAACTATTGGAAGATAGTGTCTCACATGTCTTAACTGTATAATCTTTTTAATATTACACTGCCTTTTTGATAAGCATATATACAGGCCTGTACTAAAGTTTTAAGTTTTTTTCATTTTATTGACTTTATTGGATCCTGACAAGAATAACTATGTTGTAATTGCCATCACGTCAGTTATTCTATATAATAAGGGTGAAGTTAGTGTTGGATCATGATTTTGTCCCAGTTTTATTTTTCAAGACAGGTGCATGCAGAATGTACTTTACAGGAAAGTATAGATGATTGAACATAGTTTTAAAATGAGTAAGACATGCTTCTTCATCTATTTCAATCCATTATAAAGTAAAAGCAACACTAAGATAGATTTGTAAAAGGTTCTATCACTTATTAATTCAAGATAAAGTAAAAATAAAAGCCATTAAAAGACAATGTTTCAATATTGCATAATCCATCAATATATTTATATATTTATATATATATATTTCTTTTGTTTTATATGACAAGTGATAGACTGTGGAGTAATAAATTATTTTAGATCAAACATAGTCAAATAAAATACTTTCACATTCTGTATTTGTTATTTTTAATAATTACTTTATTGTGATACAAGGTAGCTAATTTTTGATCTTTATTAATGAAAAAAGTTTCATTTGTTGATGGAGTTGCTACTTTTATTTAAAAAGTTAATATTTTCATTTGTACATTATATGAGAATGGTCTTATGAAGGTAGAATAAGGGAAACTATGCATCCACTTCAGTTGTTAAAAGATTACCCATTTTGATTGCTTGTATTGCTTTTTTAAAAGTGAGGAAATGAAAACTCTCCTGAACCCTGAATATCTGGAACACGATGCCTAGTAAGTGCAGAAACTATTTATATTTTTCTTTTTATATGGTCATGCTTTCATGCAGATTAAACATTACACTGTGTATATTTTTCTACTTTTTAGTGCGATGTTCTCACAGCTTATGGAAACTGCTGAACCTTGGTTTTCTACTTTTGAACATGATAGTCAAAAGGTAAATCTTACAGATTTTTCTCAGTATACAGTATTTGAGTGAATAAATAATTTGAGTAAGCAACATAGACTATTACATAATCATTTTATTTCAATACATTTAACTACTATAACGAAAATACTAATGGAATTACAAGGAAGCTGGTGTTTAAAATGTATCTCTTATTGACTGAATGCAGACAGTGTAAAGATTTCATATGAGCCGGTGTGGCGCATGCCTGTAATCCCAGCATGTGGGACTCTGAGGCAAGAGGATCGTTTCAAGTTCAAGACCACCCTGGGCTACAAAGTGAGCTCAATGCCAGCCTGAACTACATAGCAAGACCCTGTCTCAAAAAGACAAAAAGATTTCATATGAGTAGAAATTTCCTTTATATGAAGTTTATATGATTCATGCAATATTGGTATTTAATTATAAAATTCTTGTATACTATCCTAGTGTACTACCCTCAAGTGCAGTGTGCATGAATGAAGTCACTAATGATAACATATAGAGAATAAAATGAATACTAGTGCTGTATGAAAGAGCAACTTTTAAAAAATAGGAAGAATTTGTCCTAGGTTTGTAATCTGCAAATTTACAGTAGACTGAAAATCACAAAGAACAATGGTAGTATTAAGAGGTAGAAATTGAGGACTGAACATTAGAAAAAAGGAGGGGTATAATAGGGAAAGTGATCAGACTTGAGGGAGTACATGACAACTGGAAGTTCACACGAAAGCATTATAGGAGTTAGTGATATGTCTCTTAATTGTAGATAGTGTATAGCCAGAAAGTAAGTTGTAGGTGGAGCCCAGCACAGATTTTATTTTTTAAGTCAGCTGTACTTTTAGTCTGGAAAGTTTAAAATCACTTTACTCAGCTATTTAAATTGACAGAAAGATAATTATCACATTTTTTGTATTAATTTCTTGGCCTTTTTAAATATAGTTTTCAGAACTCCAAGTGAAACAGTTTTCTTTTGCTGTTTTTCATGTTTATATTTCATGTTTATATGCAACAACAAAGAAGTTTTCTTTAAAGTTTTGCATTTATGTACCATGACTGATCAGGTAAGGCAGCCATGGATCGTTTGTGTTGGCCACCCACCACCACATCTAGCCAAAATATGGAAAATATTCAAGGTAGCACAAGTGACAATTTTAGAAAGCATTTCCTGGCTATTCATTTATGAATGTAGTCATCTGTGTATCAGTATGAGAGTGCTCATTTTAAGCATTTGTCATGAAATCACAAAATAGTTTTTGTTGTTTTTTAAACTCCATTTGGTAGCGATATCCATATACAGTGTTTGTTCATTTCATATTGAAATAATACATTTTTCCTGTTTATAGGGGAGAGAAACTCTGATGACTCCCATCCCCTTTGCTAGACCACAGGATTTAGGACCAACAATTGCTATTGTTACTAAAGTCAACCAGATCCAGGATCATCTACTGAAGAAGCATGATATTGAGCTCTACATGCACTTGAACAGACTAGAAATTGCACCACAGATATATGGGTTGTAAGTACTACAGCTTTAGTTCTGGTTATACCTAACTATGTTTTATGGTTGTTTTTATGTCTCAGATCTCTAGAAGGAACTATTGCATCTCCACTGTAGTTCACATATCTTTTTGGTCCTGTGTGTCTGGCTCTATGCCCATTATTTCATATATGGTATATCATACTCCACCAGCTTTATCAACTGAGTATTATCCCTTCATTATAAGAAGTTAAGTCTTAGGCTAACTTTACTCATATGAAACAGTGAAGTCATAATTCAAACCCAGGCAGAGTTTGCTATGTAATTTTCAGCAGAACCCAATGCAAAAGAAAAATGCAAGGCCCCTTTTGAAAAAAAATTAATAATAATGTTAAGGTAACAGCAGCAGATCGTTTAATCAAACATTTCAAAAAGTACAGGTTTCTGTAGGTCTCATATACATAATCTTTTTTTCTTTTCTTTTTTTTTTTTTTTGTGGAGCTGTATCCCCAGCCCAGGTCTCATATACATGAAGCCATTCCCCAACTCATATATTTCCATAATGTGCCTGTGTGTTCTTTCTTTTTTTCATGTGGTCATGTTTTTGCTCTACTTTCAGAGGAAGGTGTCTGTCAGTAACAAGATGTCCCTCTCAGTACACATAATGTATTAATTTTCTTTACCTATATAACTTCAGTAACATGCTATACAGCAACAGAATAAGGAGCCAGTCATTCCTAAAATGTGCATGTGTATGCATATGTGTTCATTTTTTTTCAGTAGCTTATAAAATATATAGACAAATTAAAAAATGGTGATTTTAACAATGTGAATTTGCTATATAATGGTATAGTCCATTATATTTAAATAACAACATTAATTTATATGAAGTGCTAAGCAGCTTCTTAGCAGATATTTTTTGCAAAGTTTTATTCTCAGTTCTATAGAATATGGAAAATTAAGATATTATTGATATCCATAGTAGATGTTCAATAAGTGTGAATTCATTATTTGAATTGCAAGGTATCTTGACTGAGTCAAAGTTTGAAACCAGAGCAAGATCTTTTTTTAATCTCAAAGGAAATAATCAACAATTAGTGAATGTTTTATTTACATTATTATGATACACACAGTCTTTTACTGATAAATAAATTGGCTATTTTTCTTCCCTGGAAGCCTTCAACTGTGACTGAAGAAGTTTGCTTTATTATTCTAATGTTGCTTGTTTTTGTTTTTGTGGTATAACCTTGACACCATTATTTAACGCAGTTTCACTCTTCTTGGTAGAAAATAAGGTTTGTGTGATATGTGTATTGGGCAGCATTATAGGATATTATTGAATTGCTATTTGGACATATTAGTCTAATTAAAATGTGCAATTGTAGATATAAAATCTCAAATACTAATGACAAGGTCAGTAATCAAATTCTGTATTTTTTGCTACTGTGCACTCAAAGAATTAAAACATTCAAATGTAAAAAGCCTTTAACACCTCAAAGTATTGTTTGCTAAAGTCAAAATTTGCCTTAAACACTGGGAAAAGAATTGATGTTGAACGTGTTTATCTTTTCTTTTAACCACTTTGTACCTATTTGCTGCTTGGACAGAACTGGCACTTTACATTGCAGTAGTGATGGCAAGGCTTGAGGACAGTAATTTATCACCAAGTTTCCTAGTTTTCTTCATCAAACATTCATTTCTTTTCAGTTTTCTGTTCTTCATAGCAGTTCATAGTGCTTCTCTGACATCCTGATTCATACTGTGCCATAAAATTCCAAGATACATAACATAATTACGCTTAATTCTTTCAACCCTATCAGCAGTGCTATTAGCATGTGCAGTAACCCTCGTAGCCCAATTAGCCCTTTGTTTTTGTATAGGATCTTACCTACATTATCTTTAAGTACATATAATTTGTTATTTTTGAAGAAGAGATTACTCATTCTTTCAATTTGGCCTATATTACATTTTATAGTGCAAGGACTTTACACGTCTCATTTATTACTTGGTTTTATTATTGCTATGTGCAAGGAACATGGAAGGCCAAAGTGCTTAAATAATCTAACTCCTTAGTATACTACTCTAAGTTGTGCCACTCATGTATCTTTTACTGTTGGCTGTTAGAAATTTTGGGATAAACATGAAGTAACAGAAACATGAGCTTTGACATGAAACATACCAGTTTAACCCCTTTGAGCCTTTGTTTTTTATCTGTGAAATGGAGGTATAAAATCATAGAAAGTTAAATTAGTATATAACAAGTATTCAGTGCATGTTTGGAAGTGTGTTATTATCACTGTATGTCTTTACCATTCTTTAATTAGGATACCATGGCTAGGTGAATCTAATGTGCTTTATGAATCCTTCAAGCTCCGTCTTTGGCTTTCTGTGTTTCTTTAGAGAGAGAGAGCTTTTGCAAAAGGGAAGAGAACCAAGAGATTGAGGAAGGTGGTTAAAAAATTGGGATGTGTTACGTACGTGTACCGACTCCCCGTAATGAATATAATCACCATGTACTGCAAATATGTAGTAATAAAAAATATTAATGAATATGGGCTTTTATGTACCTGGAAATATAATAGCTATCTCTTAGACCAGTGCTTTTTAAGAATACAATATAAATTAAGGGTAAACTTTTAGAGGTGTTCATATTGCCCAATGATTTTATGTCCTTGAACTTACTAAATATTATAGGTCTGCATTTCATAGAAATGAATTGACATACTTTGTTGTGTTTTATATCATAAAAGTGCTATTAATCTAAATGATTGCTGATGCTCCCATCTGTTCCTGTTGAGAAAAAAGTAAAATTTTACATTTAAAGTTAATGTTTAAGAATATAATTTGTGGCTTGAGTAAATTATGATCAAGGGTAAATATATGAAATAATCAGTTTCAGTTAATAAAAATGGCTCTAATAAGGATGACATCATAATTCATAGTTGCATCATCTAAAATATACTTGCACATTGAAACTCTTACAGTATTTTGATTTTCAAACAAAGTAAATATTTTCCTCTGAGGTAAAATGTTTCATCAAAGTTGTAAAATAATTTGGTAAAAATATCAATAATGATTGAGCCAATGACAAGTTCTAATCAATACTAAAAACTGCTACAGAATGAGGAGTAAATCATAAATATGTTTATTTAGAGGGAAAGGGTTTAGCAAGACTAAATTATGCCCCATACTGAATATAGGTTTCTAATTTTGGCAAATCTTTAGTGGTTACCTGATACATTAAAAAGTATTTTAATCTGCTTTCTAATATGGTTATAGTTGTTAAGAAAAAATGTTTGCAAATGTTCCATATTTTAAAACTAGTTTTGTAAGAATATATATTTTGAAGGTGGGTGTGGTGGTGCACCCCTGTAATCCCAGCATTCAAGAGGCTGAGGAAGAGGACCACTCTTAGTTTGAGGCCAACCTAGACTATGTAGTGAGTTCCAGGCATCACGGTTTCAGGATGCCTGAAAAAAAAAAAAAAAAAAAAATATATATATATATATATATATATATGTATTTTTAAATCTCCAGAAGTGGGGAGATATACCCTGTGTAAACATACTTGCTGTATTAAGCCAATAAATTTATTTAACAAGATTAAAATTAATGATTAGTGTAAAAATATTAATTGCAGTAATATTAACATCATTCCAAATCAGTTTAATTCTAGATAAATTCATGATAACTATCTTTAAATGAAGAAGTACTCATGACATCCCAAATGTTACATAATATCTGGCTTATTAATTCTGTATTTGAATATATTTTAAATGCATTGTCTTCTGGATAATTTTAATACGATTTTTTTGTTAGCCAGTGTTAAATCAGTTTATTATTTTATGTTAAGCAATATTAATATACAATGAAATGCTTAACGTAAGAGTGATTTGTACCATGTTTTTCATTAATTTTCTGAAATATATCTCCTTTTGCACTTAGAATGAATTTCTCTTGCTTTAATTCAAATAATTACCATCTTGGGTTGTCTTTTATTTACCAGTTATTGATTAGTATTGGACTTGTAAATTAAATTCTCTAAGGCCCTGTCAGTGAATACTAATTTACAAAGTAAAACATTCACTTGCATTATTTCTAGTTTTACAAGTTAATTTCTATGAGTTTTTGTATTGTTTTCATTTGTATTAGAGTTAGTTCATATAATTTAATCACTTGGGGGTTATATGTTTGTACAAAAGCATGTTAAAATACTTGAGTTAAATTCTGTTATGGGTTGCGTGTTGTCAGTCTAAAGGACTTAATCATAGCCAATTCATATAAAGATTCAGTAATAATCTTTACTTATTATCAGCAGCTTAATGCTATTATTGCATTCTTTTGAAATGGGACCAAGAATTGAAGTTTAAGTTAATTTTTTCTAGGCATGAATAGCTCCTGTATTACTTTTGAAAATGTTGTATCTGTAAACTTTTGATTACATTTTACACTTTGATATAAACAGAGTACTGTACATAATCAGCATCTGTGGAATATGTAGTTAATATCATGTTTGAGGAAAAACCTTTATAACACTCTTGGGCTTTGGCACTCTTAAACTATAAGCTCTTCACAATACACATGGGTAAGTTCCATATTCACTAAATTCTAATTATATGTCTTCCATATCTATTTCCTATTTTCTGGATTAGCAGTTGTTTGGCTATGTGGTTTCTGGTAATTTATTTTGGGGAGATCTTAGTTATTGATAAATTTGTTAATTTTACAGTACAATTTCAAAATGTCTATCACAATACCAATCCTAGTATATTTCCCAGTATAATTTGTGTGAGTACTAAGTTTTTTTAACCTATATTGGAAATATAAACATGGTTAGAAATAAGTTTTCCTTACCAGAAGTCAGTATAATTAAAAGTTATGCATCTCAACTGGAGTTTTGGCACACAACTATAATCCCAGCCTTCTGGGAGGCTGAGGCAGCAGGATCACACATTCAGGCCCAGCCTGGGCAATTTAATGACCTTGCTTCAAAAATAAAAAGAGTGCAGAATATACCTCCAAGTGAAGGCAGTTGATTTCAGCCTTCAGTACTTTCCCTTCAAAACCCCACAAATCATAATTCTTGATGGAATTCCTAAACACAATAATTGAGATCTCCTTTTCTTTTACAATAAGCTGCATATTATATATTATCTTTTATATATATATATATATATATATATACTTGCAACAGAGTTTATACCCATTTGAGTGGTTAGGAAATGGAGGCTTTACAAAGGCATATTTAGATCAAACATCCACCAAGAGGGCAAACCAGGTTTTAAACTCATAAACTAACATTCATAGCTAATTTGAGTAGACTGTGGTAAGAAGCTAAATCCCCCTGAAAGTACTGTATGTCTTGTTGGACCATAGCTAAATTCCACTTCATCAGATAAATGACAAAGACCCAGATAGGTGAAGGTCTTGAATCAGAGGGGTCTTATTAGTAGTGATCAGGAGCAATCTGATTTGGGAAAGTAAAAAATTAAATGCGATGTCAAAAATTGCAATAAAAAAGGTCAGGATCTTTTACAAAATGTACCAACAATACAAGAGCAATAAAATAATAAAACATAGCCTTAGGCTAAAATCTTCTTGCCCAAGTTCAGTACAGGCCTTAGCTGTGTTTTTAGTTTATTACTTTATCTTAAACTTGATCTACAAAAATTTTAATTGATGATGTAGAAAAAAGCAGAACCCTTAATGGTAAAATGGATATATATTTTATCATGGACTAAAACCAACTAGGGAAGGTTGTGCTAAGTTACACATTCACAAGTTTATACGTGCTTTTCTCCGTAAAAATTTACTCCTAACACTGACAAGTGAATAAAAATAATTTAAGAAGAAAGCATATCTAAGACAACTGCTGGAAATCAGTAAAGCTCTTTAGATATAGTAAAGTCTATACAAGTACATGTAATTGTCAAAAATAATACATGAAGAGCTTTGAAAATTTAAAACATTTTTATCTTGATCTACTGAATCCTAGTGTCTTAGTTATTTTGCATCATGGGATGCAGTACGCAGCATCCACAATTTAAAGAAGGAGAGGCTTTTTTTTTGTCTTTTCTTCCAGTACCAGGGATCGAACTCATGACCTTGCACTTGCCAGGCAGGTGCTTTGCTGCTGAGCTAAATCCCCAGCCCAGAAGGAAAGGCTTAATTTGGCTCATTTTTCCATCCATGGTCAGCTCCTCCAAAGCAGAAATAGCATGGCAGGTGGGCATGCTACAGAAAAGGTTCTTAGCTCATGGAAGCCAGGAAGCAGAAAGAGAAAGAAGGAGCTGGGGGTACGAATATACATATCCAGGTCATGCCCCCAGTGACCTACCTCCAACCAGGCCTCACCTCCTCAAGTACATTCAGCGGCTGAACTTATCAGTGTGTAAATCCACTGATGAGCACAGCAACTCCACAAATCATTTACCTTCAAAACACGTGAGACTTGGGGGTGGGAGGATATATTTCAGATCCAAACCGTAACACTGAGTGAATAAAGTGGAAAGGAAGTGAAAAGTTTATGTAATTCAACACTAGGCATAAAAAAAATCAAATATACTATTTATTTGATATTTCTAATCAACAGGTTTTTGTTTCAAATTCCTTCTAAAATAGTATGTTCAATAAGATTGTGAAGCCTAACAGAGAAAAATTATGGAATACAATACATGACACATTGTAAATGCTCAGTAAATGCTCACTGTTATTCATTGTATGTGCTCATTGAGAACTATCTTGTTTAAAATAAGACTCAAAAAGTACTCATAAGAAAATAACAAGAATAATTACAGAGGAAGCATAGAGATGATGAAGCTTTCAGACAATATTTATAGCACTGTAAGAATATGATTTAGCTCACCTAATAAAAGGCAAAGATACTTAACTGGCTTTGTAGATAGTATACAACTATATACTACTTAAAAGAGACAGCTCAGAAACTGATATAGTTTGATTAAAGAAATACAGGAGTTGTATTAGTAATATTAAAATGTGTGCTTCAGAAGCATTGAATGAGTAACATCCTATAACGGTAAAATATTGTTTTTAATTTGTAAGGTGTGTAAGATCTATAAGCAAGGAGTTTGATTTGTTCATCAGTATATCCCAGATGCTTCCCTAACAGAACCTGGCATGTGGTAAGTGTAAAGTAAATGTTTTTTGACTAGATGATGGCTGGATGAATGAAAAGGGAAGAAAAACAAAGGAAAGAAATATCACAAGCCAACTTTGTAAGGATTTGATGGTTTAAAGTAAATGTGCTGCAAAATGTGCAGTTTTGAAGAATACCAAATAATAGCATAAAAGTTACAGCTCCTAACTTTGAGTCGGAAATACAAATGAATAAATAACCTAGTTTCTCATAATGGATTTCAAAAATTATCATTGAAACACATTGGTGAAGATGTTTTAAATTTGATCTCTCCAAATTTCAATAAATTCAGTGATAAGGAAAACTGGTAGAACATGTATCTCATAAGTAAAAAAACCAAACTCTTACTCTTCGTATATAAAGACTCTTAAAATTAGTAAGAAAATGTTAACCTATACCTCAAAAAAATAAAATGAACTAATATATCATAGGGAAAATATTGGCCAGTGAGTACAATGAAAAGCATTGTCATTCAAATATGTAAACAAATATAAATAAATAAAAATAAATTCATTGAGATTAATAAGAATTACAGAAAATTTTATTCAATATGGCTATAATAATCAATTTGAGGCAGTTGAGAAAGTGAATCAGAAGCCTGGTAAATTGGACACTTTGATCCATGATTCCACTTTTAAGAATGTGACAATAATAAATGAATCAGTGGAACAAAACAGTGTGTGAAAGGTGTTTTTTCCAGTATTATTTATGATAGGAAATGAGAACAAATATATTCGCAGTAAGAGGGGAAATAATAAAGCAAATAATAATGGAAAATTATTCTTTGCAATAGTATGCCACAGTTTAATATGCTTGAATACTAACTTGTTGAGATGATGCTTATGTTATATTTTAAATGAGAAATCAAGATCAAAAATCCTTTACAACTCTATTTTCCTAGATTCGAAAATGTATGTTTAATATGAAAAGTAAACAAAGCCACATTAACATAGCTATCACTAAGAGAGAATAATGGGTGGTATTGGTTTTCTTTACCTTCTTATTTGGAACATGTATTGATTTTATGCAGCCAAAAAACAACAAGACAAAAATAGAAATATGTTTCCATGCAAGACAAGTCTGAAAACAAGCAGGAGAGCTATCCTGTTTTTGGACAAAGTGGATTTCAAGCCAAACTGATCAGAAGAAGCAAAGAGGTCAATATATATTAGTTAAGGAAAAATCCATATGCAGATGCAACAGTTATAAATACATATGCACCATACACTAGTGCACCCAACTCAATGAAACAAACATTGCTGAATATAAAAGACCAAATAAGCTAAACAGTTATAGTGGGGGACCTCAGTACCCCATGATCATAAATAAGTCAAGATAGAAAAATCAACAAAGAAAAACAAGTGACAAGCCTACTGCCAGCATCATATTAACAGGTTAAAAAAATAAATGTTTCCTCTGAAATCAGGAAGGAGACATGGATGTCCACTATCAACTCCTCTTCAGTATAGTACTCAAAAGATTAGCAAGACCATTCAGGCAAGAGAAAAAAATAAAAAGGGTTATGTATAGGAAAGGGAAAACTCAAATTATTGTTATGTACAACATGATCCTTTACGTTAAACACCCAAAATTCCACCAAAAGACTCCTAGAATAAACAAATTCAGCAAGTTAGCAGGATTCATAATCAACACACAAAAATCAAAGCGTTCCTATACAATAATGAACCTACCAAGAAGGAAATTAGGAAAAAAATACTATTCACTGCAGCTTCAGAAAAATTAATCAGGAATTTATCTAACGAAGTGAATGGCCTCGATAACAAAAACTATAGTACTCTGTTAAAGTAGATCAAATGGTACATCAGAAGATGGAAAGATATCCCCTGTTCCTGGATAGGCAGAACCAATATTGTCACATGGCCCATACCCCCTAAACTGATGTACAGATTTAATCAGTACAACCAAACTGTCAACAGCACTCATTACAAAATGAAAAAAAAAAATCCTAAAATTCGTATGGAACTAGAAGTTACCCAGCATAGCAAAAAACAAGCAGGAGATAAGATAAGAACAATAAGAACAAAGCAGGAGGCATCACAATCCCAGATTTCAGGTAATATTACAAAGGAATAGTGATTAAAAATAGCCTGCATGGACACACAAAAAGCAGAAAGATGAATCAGTCCAACAGAACTGAGGATGCAGAAATAGTGCCAGACACACTGAGCTATCTGAGCTTTAAACAAGGGACCAAAAAATATGCTAGAGGAAAGAGAGCCTCTTTAACAAATAGTGCTGGGAATACTGGCTATTAATATTATACAAGATTAAATCTAGACTCGTATCTCTCACTACATACTAAACTAAAGCCAAAGTACATCAAGATCCAAGTATTACAACAGAAACAATCTGCTGGAAAATAAACTAGGTGCAATTCTTGAAGTCAGAGTTGCAGGTAAAACCTTACTAAGACTCCAGTTGCACAAGAAATGACATCAAAAATCAACAAAGGAAGTCATATTAAATTCAAAAGCACAAAAAAGGAAACAACAGAGTGAACAGACAATGTACAGAATAGGAAAAATACTTTTCCCAGCTCCCCAGACAGAGAACTAATATGTAGACTATATAAAGAATTCAAAATATTAGACTCACCAAAAAAAGTCAAAAGTTGGATAAGTGAAATGAATAAAGACTTCTCAGAAGACTTATGAATGGCCGATAAATACATGAAGAGATGTTCAATATCTCTGGCCATTAGAGAAATGTAAATTTTAAAAAATACTGAGATTACATTTCATTCCAGAAAGAATGGCTAACTTCAAATGATAACTGATGCTGGCAAGGCTGCAGAGAAAAAGAAAGCATGCTACATTGTCAGTGGAAATATAAACAGGTATAATCAGTATGAAAATTAATATGGAGATTCATAAAAAAACTAAAAATGAAAATTCCATTCAATCCAGTTATTCACATATTTTGTATCTACTGACAAGAGTTAAAGAAATGATCTTACAAGGATACATCCATATCCATGTTTATAGCAGCACAATTTATAATAACTAAATCTTGGAAATGACACTGAAGTCAAGAAAGGCTTGGAGTGAAGTATTTCAAGTCTTGAAAGAAAACAACTTCCAAACCAGATTGATGTACCCTGAAAAACTATCTTCAAAATTAATGGAGAAATAAGATACTTCCATGACAAAGAACATCTGAAGAAATTCATGACCACTAAACCAACACTACAAACGGTACTGAAAGATTTTCTAGACAGATCAAGATGAGCACAACTCCAAGAACAGCAACGGAAAGATACCACCAGGCAGAGCAAGCGGTTAAACAGAGGGGAAAATCAGGGAACCAACAGCAAGAAAATAACATGACAAAGATAAGCCAATACATATCAGTTACAATTATCAATGCAAATGGCCTCAATTCACCAATCCAAAAAACAAAAAAAACCTGGCAGAGTGGATCAAGAAAAATATCCAACAATATGCAGTATACAAGAAACACATTTAACTCAAAAGGTAATTGATAGACTGAAAGTCAAAGGATGGAAGACAATCTTCCATGCAATAGGATCCCCCAAAAAGCAAAGACAGCTACTCTGTTTGCAGACCATGTGAACCTCAAACCAAGACTGATCAAAAGAGATAAGGTTATTATATACCTGTTAGGGAAAGACTTCAAGATGAAAAGATAACAACCATAAATATATATAAACCAAATATAGGAGCACCCAACTTTATAAGAGAAATAGTAATAGACATGAAAAATCAAATGAGCCATAGCACAATTATAACAGGAGACCTTAATACTTCACTCTTACAAAGAGCTAGATCAACCAGACAAAAAATCAGCAAAGAAATATCAGAACTGAAACAAACTGTGAACAAATGAACTTAGTAGATGTTTACACAGTGTTCCACCACACAACATAATACACATTCTTAGCTGCACATGGGACATTCTCTAAAATGGACCATATACTAGCCCATAGCACATGCTTAAGTAAAAGCAAAGGAGTGTTGCAATGGAATTGGAAATTAATGACAAAACATGAAAAGTCTATAAATGAAACAATCTTAACAACTATGAGCAAAGGATACCTTACTTACAAAAGGAACAGACATAAAGTTGATAAACATTTTGTCAGAAACAAAGGAAGCCAGAAGACAACTTAGCAACCTTTTTAAAGGACTGAAAACTCTCATTGTAGAATTCTCTGTGGGTTAAAAGTAGCTTTCAAAAGCTTTTAGATCAGTGGCGGCAAACCTATGGCACATGTGCTACAATGTGATTTTTTTGTCATTGAAAGCTCTAAAACATTCACCATCACTGCTGTAGATGAAATTAAAAGCTTTTAAGACAACATCATTAATAATTAGAGAAATGCAAATTAAAACCACAATGAAATATAACTAAACCTTTTATTAGAATTACCACAATTTGTTATATTTTTATTGATAAATGTTTAGAATACACAGTGATTGCACTTTTAAATAATTTTTAAATTAGTTCATGTGTAGTATATAATGTTCACCTTCCTTGTCTTTTTTTTTTTTTTTTGTACTGGGAATCAAACTCAGGACCTTGTGCATGCCAGGCAGTTACTGTGCCACTGAGCTACATCCCCATACATTCCTTGTCTTAATTCCTTTGTTATCCACTTTCCCTTCCCTCCTTCACCCCTCTACCCATCTCTTGGCCCAGAGCCAAGCATTTCTTCAGTTGTTCTTGACCCCCCTTTTTGTATTTGTTTACAGTATATAACGTTTACATTCTTTGTGTAGAGTTGGTAATTGTCTTAATTCCTTTTTCATCCTCATTACCTTACCTCCCTCTCCCCTCCATCTCTTGATCCTCTTCCCCTTTAAGATTTATCTTCCTACTTCCTATTATCTGTCATTTGTTTTCCTCTTATTTATAATTCAAGTTTCTCAAATAAGAGAAACCATATAACATTCAAGCTTCTGTGTTTAGTTTATTTCATTTTAGATTATGTTCTCAAGGTGTATCCTTCATTTTCAGCTTTATTAAAAAGCTTGTTAGAATTTCACCCAAGTTTTTGTAGAATCCAGCAGTGAATCCATCCAGATGTAGGGTTTTATTAGTTGGTAGGTTTTTAATTTCATTTCCTGTTACTGGATTATGCAGGGATTTTTAATATTTTGGGCTCAGTTTTGGCAGTTCATATATGTCTCAGAATCTATCCATTTCTTCTGAATTCTCTAGGTCATCAGCATACAGACTTGTGAAGTAGTTGTTAATGTATTTTGTTTCAGCATTTTCTGTTATGATTTCACCTTTTTCATTTCAAACTACATTGGTTTAGGTCTTTTCTCTCCCATTTTGGTTAGATTGGCTATCATTTTCTCTATGTTGTTTATTCTTTCAGAGAACCAACTCTTCAGTTCATTATTGTGGGGGGTAATCAACTTTATTTACTTCTGCTCTGATCTTTGTAATTTCCTTACTTACAGTATCTTTGAGTTTGGATTTTTCTTGTTTTTCTAGGCACCCTTGAGGTGCATTATTAGATTATTATTTGGCTTTGCTGTTTTTTGTTTCCTGATGTCTCTCCATACTGATTTCGATAGTGGTTGTACTAGTTTATATCCCACCAGCATTTGCCATATTTTGTTTTTTGAGTTCCTGATTATAGTCATTCTTTCTGGCATAAGTTAGGATCTCAGTGTTGTTTTATTTTACACCTTTAGAATGGTCAGCAATTCTGAACACTTTTTCATATACTTATTGGCAAATTCCTACTTTTTTGAGAAGAATCCATGCATTTGAATTACCTTTTTTTTTTTTTAACTGGTTCTGTCACTTTTGGAGATGTAACATGATAAAGTTTTGGTTTATATATTTTACATATTAGTCCTTTGACTTTGGAGTAGCTCACAAAAATGTTTTCTGATTCTGTAGGTTGTCTCTTTACTCTGTGGGTTGTTTTATTTGTTGTGAAGATTTTAAAGTTGATAGAAATTCCATTTATTGATTTTTGGGGGTTTTGTTGTGTGCAACTGAGGTACTGTTCAGAAAGTCCTTCCCTATGTCAATGTCATAAGACTTATACCTACGTCTTTTATCCAATTTGTCTTTTTTTGTTGTTGTTGTTGTTTTTTGAGACAGTGCAGTTTGTGAGAGTAGGCAGTTCAACCTGGCCTTGACCTCATTATGTAGCCCAGGTTGGCCTTGAACTTACAACAATCAATACACAAAAATTAATGGCATTCCTATACATTAACAATGAATCTGCTGAAAAGAAAGTCGGTAAAACAGTCCCATTCACTGTAGCTTCAAAATAAATTCCTAGTAATTGGCCTAAACAGCTATAATACTCTGAGGAAGAAAAAAGAGGTCATTAGAAAATGGAAAGATCCTGTCCTGGATAAGCAGAAACAGTACTGTCAAAATGGCTATGTTACCAAAAATGATATATAGATTTAATGCAGTGCCAATCAAAATAACAACAGCATTCATCACAGAGCTAGAAAAACAGTCCTAAAATTTATATGAATAAAAAATGACTCAGAAAAAGCAAAATAATCCTGAGTAACAAGAGCAAAAGACAAAGCATTACAATCCTGAATTTCAAGTTATACTTTTTAAAGCTACAGCAATAAAACCAACATGCTGCTGGCATCAACACAGATGTATTGACCAAAAAATAGAATTGAGGAGGCCGAAACAATTCCATGTACCCCCAGCCCTCTGATTTTTGACAGTGGGGCCAAAATCAAAACCTGGTAAAAACATAGCCTCTTTAAAAATTTGTGCTGGCAAAACTGGTTATCCATGCACAGAAGAATGAATCTATAAACCAAAATCCTTCACCAGATACTAAAATCACAAGGCATGGTGATGCACATCTATATTCCAGCACTTGGGAGGCTGAGGAAGGAGGAGGATTACCTTGAGTATTGTGTATTGATTTTGTATCCTACCAGTCTGTTTAATTTGTTTATTAGTTCTAATAATCTTCTGGTAGAGTGTTTTTGTTCTTGTATGTAAAGAAGCATGTCATATGTGAATAAGGATATTTGACTTCTTCCTTTCCTATTCATGTCCTTTTTTGAGGATTTTTGTATCTATGTTCATTAAGAAAATTGGCCTGTAAATTTCTTTTTCATGGAATCCTTGTCCCGTTTTGGTATCAGTAACACTAGCTTCAAAAAATGAGTTTGGCAGTGTTCTTGCCCTTCCAATGTAATGGAAAAGTTTAAGGAGTATCGGTTAACAGGAGAATTGTAAGCATTAAAGAAAGCATAGAAGATGACAACAAAGATATAAAAAATTTATTCACTGAAATAATGGCAGAAAAATTTCCTGAAGTTCTGGAAAATTCTGCAATGAATCCATCGGGATACTGAGCTTTTGTTAGTGGTAGTGTTTTTATTGCGGTCTCTACTTTACTGCCTGTTTTTGGTCTTTTAGGGGTTTCATATCTTCTTGGTTCAATTTTGGTAATTCATCTATGTCTAGAAATTTATTCATTTCTTCTAGATTCTCCAATATATTGGAATTTGAGTTTTCAAAAATAGTTTCTTATACTCTCTTGGAATTTAGAAATTTTTATTGTAATTTTGCCTTTTTCATTTCTAACTTCATTAATATGGCTCTTTTCTTCTTTTGATAGATTTGCCTGTTTACCCATCTCATTTATCTTTTCATAATCTTTGTGTTCTTTGTATCAATTTCATTAATTTCTACTTTCTGTAATTTCTTCTTACTAGTTTTACATTTGGATTATTGTTTTTTCTAGGGCCTCTTGCAGATGACATATCATTGAGTTTTGGTTTTAGAGGGGAATGCAATCTGTTAGTCTGTGTCTTTTGATTCAGAGACCATTAACATTGAGCATTATTACTCTAAGGTATTTACTGAATCCTGTCATTGCATTATTTTTTCCAGTACTGATTGCTTTATTTTTTACTTTTGTTCACTACCATTCTGTAAAAACATGTTCTTTCCTCTGCGCTCCTTGGGGTTGATGGCCTAGCATTCCCTTATTCTCTGTCTAGGATTCCCTTAAGTACTTTATGCAATGCTAGTTTGGTAGTCATGAATTTCTTTAGTTTCTGTTTACCATGGAAAGTCTTTATTTCTTCAATTTTAAAGGGTAATTTTGTAGGATATAGTAGTTTCAGTTGTCAGTTATTTTCTATTAGGTCTTTAAAAAGTTTGCTCCAAGTTCTCCTGACCATTCTGTCTGTGTTAAGAAATCTGCTTTTATTCTGATAACTTTGAGCCTTTGTAGGTTACATGATGTTTTTGTATTTTTTCATTGTGTTGAAGATTGGAATTTTGACTGATGTGTCCTGAAGAGGTTATGCCCCATTTAGAATATTGGAATCTTTATATATATATTTGGAAATTTTTCTGCCATTATTTCAGTGAATAAATTTTTTATATCTTTGTTGTCATCTTCTATGCTTTCTTTAATGCTTACAATTCTCCTGTTAATTTTTTTTTGACTTATCTAGCAGCTCTTTGATCCTGCTTCCATTGTGCCTTACCTTTAGTGTATCAGTGAGTACATGATTACTCATGTTGGTCTCCTTCCTGATGCCCATACTTGAAGTTTTCATATTCAGGTTTTCTCTTTAATTTCTTTCCATAGTCTCTAATTAAATGGTCATTCACATCTGGAATTATCTTATTTAATTCAATCAGCTTTTGCTTTGTGTATCTTTCAGTTCATTGAACATTTTAGTAATTACTTTATCCATTTACTTTGTAGGGGTTTGTTTGTTTCTTCTTTTATCTCTTCAAACATTTTAACCATTTCATTTTTTTTAGTTCTTTGCTTGTTATTTCTTCTACCATAGTGCTGGTAAGATCATCTTTTGGTGAATTAAGATCTTATTTTTGGAGGCATCTTGTTGCCTTCTTTTCTTAGGTTTCTATTTTTTTGTACTGAGAAGTTATGATCAGTTGTGGTAGAAAAACCATCTTTACTCTGGAGGACTCTTTTAATTTGGTGTATGACTGTCTTGCTAGGCGGTAACCTTGGCTTTGGTTGTCTTTTGGTGTTTATACACATGTTCAACATCCTCATTGTAATAGGATCTGTTCTAGTTGCTATCTTTTAGGAGAACCCAATTACCAGTTACACCAGCAACTATAGAACCAACCATACATCTATCATAACAATTTAAAACTTAGTTTAATAATTTCACTTTTTTTCAGTAACCCAAGAACAGTATGGAATAGTACTGTGATCCACTGTGAAACACTGGTAAAAAATATATTACTTTTTACTTCTGTACTTCTTCTTTTGATCCTTTGGGTTCTTCATTATGTGTTCATTTATCCCCACCAACATCTTATTTGGTAGTTTTTAATAGATCTGTACAAGAATTTAAATACAAAAAAGAAACACTTATTTATAGTGGTATACTGCTATTTTGCATATATTTCTAAAAGCTACTTCCATTAAAATTTGCTTTCATTTTCACTCTGCCTCAATTATTAATTGTAAGAATTTTTGTATGATTTAATAGATGATTTTTTAATTCCTCGGTATGATCTCCAAAATGTTATTATGATTTAAACTGTAAGCAGTGTGTGGGATTGAAAAAATACCTAGTTTTAAAAAATACTTGAATGCCTTTTTTTAAGGTCAGTGTTGGTAGCCATGTATTTATTTTTTAAATTTTTCTATTATTAAGTTATTTGTACAGTTTAGGTATACATAGTGATCGTGTTCATCACAGGGAAAATTTGTACCTGTACATGGTATATCTTGGTAGCTCTTTTTTTTTTCCTCATTACTCTATGGTCCCTTCAACCCCTTTTGCCCTCCTTACTTACAAAGCTTTGTTTCCATTTTATCCTTTTCTCATTTACTTCTTTTCCCTTCCTTCCTTTACCCCTGCTCCCCTCAGTTCTTGTCTTTTGAACAATTTCTTCCTATTTCACATATCTATTATATGTTTAGGTTCTTACATCTTCAGTTTGTCACACCAGAGAGAGAATATGATATTTACACATATGTGTCCAATTTCTTTCGTTTAAGAGTATGGTCTCAAGGTGCATTCATCTAGCTATAAATGTCTAAAGTTTACCCTTTTATGGCCGAGTAGTATTCCATTGTATAAAAAAACACATCTTTTTATCCATTCATCAGTTGATGTACCCATGCATTTTAATCATTTATTTAACTTGAACGTAGTCTGTTGTTTTTTTATCATACATCCTTCCTCTCATTCTTTACAAAAAAAGCCTTTAAAGAACTTTGAGGATAAAAAGGTTTGACTGACTTGCATGTACCCAGTCTATATTCAACATGTTCTTGCTTCCAAAACTATGCCTTCTAAGGAAGGTCCTAAAACAATGCCAGACTATCCCTTCATACCCAGGATCAGGACTTAAGTCCCAAGGAATATGCCCCATAGCTA
Organism: Chinchilla lanigera; assembly: GCF_000276665.1. NCBI lineage: Eukaryota > Metazoa > Chordata > Mammalia > Rodentia > Chinchillidae > Chinchilla > Chinchilla lanigera. The sequence goes on along the minus strand of NW_004955430.1, from coordinate 9,602,129 downwards.
CCTGGCTAACTCCAGCCAGCTTCTGATGCACTTATGCCTGGACTCTGTGACTGGTTTCTGCCAGCTCTGTTCTAGTTAGTTAGAAGTTTGTTCTTCATCTAGATAATCTTAGGTTTATAAATTCATACATGAAAAGTATTTAAGCTGTTTTATTATTTTTATTCATTTTATGCTTTTTACTTGAGTTTATTAATTTTGTGGTAATTTTCTTCCAATTTAGTGGGTTTTTTTTTTTTTTAAATGGAACTGTTCAGGCCATCATTCAACATTTATTCAGTAATTTTTTGTTTGTTTGTTACTGGGAATTGAACTCAGGACCTTGTGCTTGCCAGGCAAGCTATATCCCCAGCCCTCAGTAAATAGTTATTAAGTTACCTATTGCTGTCAAGAGTTGTGGTTAGTATCAGGATCAATTAGTATTTAGAAGATTAATTAGAAGAGGAAACAGTCTTTCCAGAAGACCAGATAAGAACTAGTAGAAAGAATTTTGAGACATTATTAAGATCAACAAGTGAAAAATCCTCTATCACAGAGTTTAAAAAACAGATGGTTTAGGATTGGGTAAGCACGTCTTCACCCTGGTGTGTGCACAAAGGCTCAAATGTCCCCAGCTATAAGAATTTTGTCTGTTACCGTAAGAACAAGACATTGAACTAGATGGCAAATAAAGTCCCTTCCAATTTTCAAGTTGCACATCTTCAAAAATAGCACAGACTACTAGATATGTTCCCATTAAAAACCAAACTTTTTAAACCAACAATGATGAAATTTATAAACTGCATATCAGTGCTATTAATATGAAAATAGTCCTCTTTGTAAAGCATGGTCACTTTTAATACGTTTGCATGTTTATTTTAATGAAGCATCATTACTCAAAATATTTCTGGATCCTTTCTGGTATTATCTTCAGTGCTAGCACAGGAACTACAGTAGAAGTATGTTCCATACCTGTATAATCAAATAATGAAAAAAAGTTTTAATCTCTAAAGGTATTCCCATAACCTTATTGTTTACAATATTTACTCACTACATTTGACTCTAATTATAAGTATTATTTTATGTATAAAACACCCTCAGAGTACAGCACTCTGACACTTTCAAGGAATAATAAAAAGAAAAAAGGAGAAACCCACAAAAGCTACCATAAACTCTGAATATGTCATCTCATGGATAAATTTCAGTGTCTTTGTTGTGAAAACATAATAACTTTCTAGTCATGTTCTATGTATTCTATTAAACTGTGTTGAAAATTAATGTTAAATATCATATAGCAAAATCTAAACAATGCACTTGATACTACTTTATGATGAAAAAAATTTTTTTTTGTCTTTTTGAGGCAGGGTCTTGCTATGCAGTTCAGGTTGGCCTGGAGCTCACTTTGTAGCTCAAGTTGATCTCAAACTCACAACGATCCTTCTGCCTCAGCCTCCCAAGTGCTGGGATTACAGCCGTGCGCCACCGTGCACAGTGAACATTTTAGGTGTCCTTTCTTACAAGATAAAGTTCACTCAGTGATACAAATTCCTAGACCTTTTTTCCACGTGGGCTATTTTTAATTGACTGTGACCTCCTGAGAATTGATGTTCTTTCTACAAAACAATTGGGAGCATACATGAGTCCTGGAGGTGTCATAAATACAATTTACATTTGAAGAACTGTGGAAACTGATAGAAAAGAGTCTGGGCTGAGAGAGCACCCGTAAAAATAGCTGAGCCAATAAACTCTCATACCTTCTTTTGCACATAAGATGAAAGAGGATCTGGGAGGCAATTTGGTGGGGTTTTATAACAACTTTGGCTTATGGGAAAAAAGCTACAGAGAAATGGTAAAGGGGGAGAAATGATCCCATCTCTTGGATTGCAAACCACAGTCCAGTTGGCCAGATTTAAATTTTCAGCTATTGCCCAGCTGGTGAACAGTTCAAAACTATTTTAGGTCATGTGATCCCATTGTAGCCAATTGGTTTGGCAGACAACAAATATCTATTCACACAAATTGTATGCGTACTGCATTTGTCTGTGTATATTTGTTTGCTTGTCTATGTTGATGACAGTATATCAATGTAGATGAATGGATAAATTGTGTGTATAGGTCTATACCTGTATATTTGTACATAATAATTATGTACTTTGATTCCTTCTAGGAAATAGAATGGAAGAAATAACCTAGGTAAAGCAGTTTCTATGGGAATTTTTTCTACTCCTTTTTTCATATTTCTTCTAGTTGTAAAAATTACAGTGATTACACATCATAAAGCCTATCTGTAATAAAATGCATCAGCTGGCCAAGGTTTTCATCGCTCACTCAATAATCCATTAATACAGCAACGCTGCCCAGGCATCTTTATAATACCAACTCGGAGGTAATTTTAATCAGCTAGACCAGCTGGTATTTAACAGCAGCTGCTGGAGATGCCACAAATATACTCAATAGCTGACATCTTTATGTGCAGTTTTTCAAGGGGAGAAGAGATTCTCCTGTGGTTACTTGTATTAAGCATTTAAAGGAAGGTGTAAAGTATACAGAGGTTCATACCTAAATGATAAAATAATGGTGATAAATTCTATTAGAGGGAGAGGTTTGTTAATAAAGAGACTGCTGAAATAAATAAGAATACATTGGCTTAGAGTGGACTTCAGACATTTTTCCTGGTTATATATACACGAATCTTGGGTAACACTAGTAATAAAAATGTAGTCAGATGTGTAGCAGCCTTATATCCTTGTGCATGAGATTTGTAGTATCCTTTACTTAATAGGTTGTGAAAAATAATTTGATCCTGTGAAATAATCTGCTTGTATGTATGTTTTATGTCAGCCACTGCATGCCATGTCCTTTTGTTTGTTTGTTTTATTGAATACATTTTGTTAATACTAAGTTTTAATATTTTAGGTGAAAAGAGTCATCATCACTGTGTACTAAGTAGTAGTAAATGTGGAACGCTGTTTTGTGTTGGTGTGTATGAGCATGTGTGGGGGAACCAAGCATAGGCAACATGAAGTTAACAGCCACAAACCCATTATAAATAAAAATTTAATTACGCTTGGGGGAACTTGGCTTACGAAGCTCAGAAATCCATAATGGAGGTTGCTGGTAGTAAATGCCTGATCTGTTTGTTAAACCCCATGGTTTCCATCCCTTTACTTCTTTTATATAATACTAAGACATGCATTCAGATTAGAAATTGTTATGCAGAGCCTTCTGATTTGTAAAATGTATTTTTTTGTCTTTGGAAAAGGAGAAAAGTTAGAGCTGGAGATGGTATGATAAGGAAAACAAAGGTCTTTATTTATAGATGATGGCTTTACGTACAAATAGCTATGCATTGAAATGTGATGGTGACATAAACACCTGATATTTATATAAACAAGTTATATAGGAGACAGAAATTAGATGTTTCTATTCTCAGTGGATTATTCCTCATGTCATTTTTTTCCTCAGACTCATTTGAAAATTAAACAGTAAATAATTTTTTAATGTTAATGGATTGTAGACCTTCCATAGTTGCTATAGAAATAGGTTTCTGACCTTCTTGAATAGTTGACACCTTTCTTACCCTGATAGATTTTGCTGGGAAATGAAGCCTTACAACCCCCTAAAAAGTAATGTATTATATGTTTAAGTACACTTTTGTACTAAATTATTGGAAGTTAACCAAATCCATTGTAATACCAAGTTTTTTGCAGGTAACTTCATTTATCAGTGCCACTGATTCAGTGTTGGAGTACTTAAAATCCAGTGACAGAATGGATTAGTGAGATAGCAATTTGAATTTAAAAATAAATTTGCAAGCATTTTTTGATTGTTATTTGTAGTGAAAATAGCCTATTTGTTTGTTTAGTGTGTTTGACAACAGACAGTTTGATATATTGCTGGGCACAGCAGTAGGTTGGACTTGAGTGGTATTAGCTCTCAGTGTTTTGATTAATGGTAATTGTTTCCATGAAAAGACATTTTTGCGTACAACTCATACTTCTGGAAAGCAGAAGTCAACTTGTTAGATCCATAATTGCTATTCTGAGTTAGCATACAAAAAGGGCAAAGAGAACCTGCTGGAGTAGCACAGTAGGGTTTGTTTTGTTTTGTTTCTGCTTTGTATTGTAGTTAGAGACTGTTCTTATGTCACAATATAAATCTTCTGTTATTTATCTTTTGTTCAGTGTTTGAAGTTGATTTATGACATATTTCTGTATCCAATAATTTAGTTTGAATCCTGAATCAAGGTGAAATTTCTCCTGTCTCTGGGAAGGAACCCAAAGCAACCTAGTATGGTATGGGATAAGGAAAAAAAATTGTTTTAATTTTCTCTGGTCTTGCTTCTCTTGTTTTAAAAAATTGTAATACAGAAGACAATTAGAAGGGTCTTTTTTAACACTTAGAGGTTTCTGTCACCTTTTTTAGAGCATTTTTTATGCCTTTAATGCATGTAAATCCGGAGAGAAACTGAAAGTAATTTTCCTTTACAGAAAATAAAAACTGCATTAAGAACAGATTTTCATTTGCTTAGAAGCTTAACACCTGCTTTCATTCTCATACATAAGTCCATGTATATTTTATATATATATATATATATATATATATATAATATCTCCACAAAATGAATAATGCTTTGTGTTTAGGTTATTAATCTGTAGGAATTGATTTTAGATGAGTGGTTTTTTTTTCTTTTAGGTTATCTGGGATCAAAGTTATATATGTTCTAGATTTTCTTATGATGTTTTCCTGTTTTAGATCAGAGGAAATGGTAAACTAGATAAATCTAGTTGCTTAGGGCTTTCTTTGAGGAGGAAACAATTATCTTTGGAAGAAGGTAGGAGAAAATGCCCTTACCATATTTAACCATCTTACTTTAAAATACAGTAAGTCCCAGACTTACAAACGAGTTCCATTCTAGGAGAATGTTCTTAAATTGGATTCATTTGTAAGTCAGACAAGAGTGAGTTTTATATGCCTTTGACACAAAAATACGATGTAAAGAATAAAAAACTAAACACATACACAAAAATGCTGTAAGTCCTCGACTATACCATTCTCTTATCACACTGTACAGTAAGCACACAGCAGTACAACTGTGACACTGTTCTGCACACACATGAGCCACTTCTGCAGTTTGTTCACATCTACAAATGTTCATAATGCGAGGTCCATTCATATCTGTGAAAGTTTGTACTCAAGTGCTCGTATGTGAGGGACATACTGTAATGAGAAATTTTGTACGTAGTGATGAGGGCTTTTTTTTTTTGCTGTTCTTTCCTTTTTCCCTATGAAAGCAACAACCAGGTAATATAGTAAAATCCAATCAAAATAAATGAAATGAACAGCAACCATATTTGTACATCCAAGGTTGATAACCAGTATTTGCCCAACGCTATCCTACTTCTTCTAAAAAGAAACAGAAATTTTGAATCTGTTGGGCACTTAGCCAAGAAACGTAGTGTGATATTTTAAGAGTTATAGTTCTTCTTGATAATAGCAGGATTTTAGGTTTTTATTAACAGAAGACCTTTGGCATAAATGCCTCATATTAACACGTTTTCTATTTAGTTTTTGTATAAGCTATTTCGTATATTTGGGGAGGAACAAAATCTGTGAAGCAAGAATTTATGATGTTACTGAATGATTTTTTCTAAAAGTGAATTCTCCTGTTTCATAGCAGCCTAGATTAATGTTATTTGTCAGGTTGTTTGTTTCAGCAAAATTAAAATTAATAAATGGTTGTCAATTGCACACCTAAGCCTGTGACACAAAAATAAATATAATCCTAAAAAAAAATTTTCCTCGGAGTTAACAACCGTGTGTCATTCTGGCATCTTTTATTGAGGGGAACTTTATTTAAGTAGCATAAACTTGTTGGATGGGCTTCAATTAAATGATGATTTGTTAACACAAATGTGTAGCGAATGACTGCTAGTACATCTGTCTCTTCATCCATAGGCCATTACTGTGCAGTGTTAGCACATGATTGTAAAAAACGAGAAATCATTACATGCAAGTGGTACAGATTTGATCAATTCTGACCTTATATCTCTAGCAACATAAAAAAAGCTATATTATCTAAATGATATTTAATCTGAAAAGTGAAAAAGTGGCTCTTTGACTCTGTCTGGCTCAAACTGTTAGGTGATAGTGATGCGGCTGCTGAAGGAATTGATGTTTACTGGTAGACCAGTAAGAAAAGCCTTCACTTTAACTCTGTCATTCCTCTCATGCTGTGCTCCAGTGCACATTATATTTAAGTTCTGTTTTCTTTTTTTCTTCCCATTTACTTTTCTTTTGAGAGTAGTTCACGAATATTGGTGAGAAATGGGTGGTAATGATCACCAGTATTAACATGATAAGCACTAACTATTCAAAAAGAAATTCTATAATTAGCTTCAGCTCCATAAATATCTAATGAACCATTTGTCCATCTTTTGGTGAAATAAACTACTCTATCTTAATTCTCCACTCTTTCACAATAAATAAAAGTTATGAAATACTCAGACACCAATAAAATATAATTTATTTCATAGAGCATGGCAGAACTCTTTACATATCTAAAATGAACATGTTATTTACAAATGACTTGTGATACTCATATAAACCTTAAATCTATGTGCTAACTGCTTTCATTATAGAGAATTGCATTTTTTTCTGATTCTTTAATCATTTAAATATATCATTACTTCTAAAGGCACATGAGTTAAAGTGATTCCTCCTGGTATGCTTAACTCGTGAGGCCGCAAAGAAGCTCAAAAATGAGTTATTCTGCAGCTGAAGACATTAAGGATTTACTGGAAAGGACAAAACAATAATTTTCATTTGGGAGCCTCTCAGCTCTCTGCTGATTCTTTCTGCCCTTGTTTATTTTTAGAAACCACAATCTCTCCAAAGTTTTTCATCATGGTGACACATCAAACAAAGCAGTGTTGTGAGCTTTTTTTCTCTTGTATTTTGTACTAGGTAAAAAGTTGCAATCACCATACTGGTTTTAAAATGTGTGGAAAAATGTGAAATACCATTCAAAGGAAAGCCCACATAGTAAAAAAAAAAAATAGTCCTTAGTTGTTTTCAATAGAAACAACATATCCTGAAACTGTGTTTCAGAGTAGCATATGTCAGTCCTTCTCAAGTCATTTGTCAAACTAGCAACATGAATGTCACCTGGGCATTGTTGGGCGTACAATTTATTCAGTCCGCCTATCTGTTGAATCATACAAAAAAGGCACAGGAGTTCTAACTATCCTTAAAAGTGATTATGATGTGAAGTTTTGGAAACAGCAAAGTGTACTGATAGTATTATTGTGGCAAAAACAAAACATTGTATAAGTCCCTGGTGTGTGTATAGAACTAAAAGAAAGTAGACTACTTTTAACTTCAAAACAATTTGCATCAGGTCCAATTCAACTCAGTTTGAGCTACTCTGTTTTGGATAGCTGCTACTTTTTCACCTCTTTATTTTTCTCACTTTTAATAATGGTAGGATTTACAGGCAAATTCCATATTATGTGGCATGAAACTATTACAGCAAACTAAATATCTCAGTCTAGAATTTAGAGATGCTGGTATTTGGTACAGTTAGTATTTTGTTTCCCTTTTAATTTTAAACTTATTTCAAAGCTATTTATAGAAAGTCTGCTTGGAATCAAGAGAAATGTTTGTTTTGGTGTTAGCCTGATAAATGTGTAAGAAAGTAGGTGGGAATAGGTCATCTATTGAGTGACTAATAAGGAATAGTTAGGACTTACCACTTCCTGCCTGCAGTCCTTAACATTAGCCCTGATAGAGATACCACAGCAATAGACTGACCCAAAGAATGAATTGAATCTAAAGTGAAATGTGGCAAGAGAAATTGGAAAACAAGACCTAGGGAAAATTTTATGAAAAATGAATTAAAGCCAGTGATAATTATAGCTAATTTTGTTTAAAGACATTAATTAATTTCCTACTGCTCAGAATGCAATATGTGGACAGGCAGCTTGGTGGTAGACATGCAGCATCTCAGCCCTACCGAGCCAAGCACACTGAGAAGTCACATTTTAACATATTTTTAGATGTAAAGGCATATTAAAAATAGAGAATCACTGCTTTAGTATGGATATTGGCAAACAAGGATTTGATCAAAGATTGAAAGAGAAGGAATATTTTTAAGTAATGTCACAATTTTGTATGGAGAATTCCATGAGGCTATGATAGAGAGTTTTCAAAAAGTACACCATGTTACTCCATTTGTGATTATTTTGTTGGCTCATCTTAACTTGACTTTAGACCAGATTATGGAAACAGGAAGTTTGGGTAATGGTTTTAAATTTTTATTTCTGTCTTACCCAGAGGACAAATCAGTTCAAGGGATATATGTAAAGGGGGTTCTATCATAATTTTGATTTAACCAAAATTCAAAAGATTTTGTGCTTAGACTTTCTTTTTTTTTAAAAGCATGGTAAATGTTGTGATAATGTTGAGATATTTATGATTTTACAACTTAGTTACTTCATATCAGGAAGTTAAGCAAAGTGATGGATGTGTATTATTACTCCCCTGCACATGTTTAGACACACAATGTCTAAAGAAAAACTTGTATTAGGTAACTTACCGCAGGCTGGGCTGAGAAAAACTCCATTATGGCTCATTCTCAGTTATCCATGTTAAGGAGACACAGGGCAGTTTAAGAAGTATTTACTGAAGTAAGTGACTTTTAGAGTCACAAGGAACATTTCATTAGACCAAGTTATTTAGAATTGAGACTAATTTAGTTTACTTAGTCACCATTTAATAAGTGGTTTCGGGTATGTGTATGATCTCACGTGCTCTCATAGCACCTTTGTGAGAGGTATCCAAAACAAATACTATTCCTAGAGTCAGAGAAGTTAACTTACTCAAGTTTATATAGCTGTAAGGGATTTATGTCTTAAAACATTTATCTTCTGACCCCTGCAGCAGATGCCACCCTTTTTAAAAGTCAGTCTGTATACAACTAGAACACCCTAAACTGCACAATATATGTGTAAAAGTATATGATTTTAAATAAATTTTAATTCATTATGAAATTATAACTAGTACAGTAATTAACAGACCATTCTGTGAGTCCATAAACAGGTTCAAGTATATGTAAAATTGGCATATACTAATAGTGAATGCATATTGAATATTCTCTGCATTCATACATATGTTAACATTAAATATGACTTCATGTTTATGGAAAAGCATAAAATTACCCAGTAAATAGTGTTATTATCTATTATACTAAATAAATCCATTATCCTACTCTACTCCATATGCTGAAACTAATTCCATATAGTATAGAGAGTAAAGATTAAAAATAAAATTGAAAGAATATAAGAAAAATAGCACTGAATACTAGTGTGTCAGCCTTAACATTAGTTGATGTGTAAAGGGTACATAAAACCAATTAACATAAATGTACATTAGACATTTTCTTTTAATTTGACACTATTATGTGTCTATACTAACTGTAGAAATATTGCTCAAGGAATTCACTGTATATGTAACAATTACTTTTGTACATAGAAGCCATGTAATGTGACAGAGTTGTGTAGTTATAAAGGTGCATATAGCTCAGAAGAAGAATGGTCACCAAATATTTCATGATGATGTTCAGCAAACCATTGAAGCAAAAAGCAATTACTGAGCTAGCTTCTTAGCCATTTGCCCATTGCTGGGACAAAATGCCCAGCATCCATAACTTAAAAGAGGAGAAGTTTATTTGGCTCATAGTTTGCAGTGAGTTCAGTCCGGAGTCATCTGACTTCAGGGCAGAAATGGCATGGTGCAAGGGCATGGCAGAGGAGAGTTGTTTAATCCATGGCCCCCAGGAAGCCGAGAGAAAAGGGAGGAGCGGGTACAGTCGTCCATGTCATGTCCCTAGTGAGCCCCCTCTAGCCAGGTCATGACCCAGTGACCCACCTCTAACCACCTTCTAACAGCAAGTGAGCTGTGAAAGCGTCAGTGGACTGATCAACAGATGTGTACAGTCTCTCCATGACTGCATACTTACAAACCTGTGAGGCTTTTGGACATTTTAGATCATAACATTCCACTCCTGGCCACCAAATGTTTCATGCTCATCTTGTTACACAAAATGTATTTATTCCATGTCTAATAGTTGCCAGAGTTTTAAGAGTTCTAACACTGTTGAAAAATTCAAGTTCTTAGTGTCCTTTGAGACTCAAGGTGAACTCTTAGCTGTGAGCCTCTGTAAAATCAAAACAGAAAGTTAAATGCTTCCAGCATATAATGGTACAGGGTAAATATTCCAATTATAAAAGGGAGAAATGGGGGTAGGAAGGAGTGATTCCAAAGCAAGACTGAAAGCTAGCATGGAGAACATTAAATCCTGTAGTTCCATGACCAGCACCCAGGCTAAGTTGGTAGAGAAATGTGATTTTGGCATTGTTGGTTGAAGTCCTCATGGCCTCTCTCTTGGGCTGGCTGTGCTTACTGCCAGTGGCTTTCCTCAGCACACGTTCCTTATCCCTGGCATATCTAAGAGATGAGAGAGAAGGGGGAAAACAGAGTGAGAGAGATACCTCTTTGAGGTCATACCCAGGTGACTTACCTCCAACCAGCTCCACTTCCAACCCCCATGATCCAGTCACCTTCCATACACTTAAGGCCTTTGGGAAACATTTTAGATCTAAGCCATAACAATAAAGTTTTAGAGAAGTTCCCCAAATCCAGGGAAGGAGCAGAGAATTTCTGGCAAGCATAAAAGCATTGGAAAGAATATGGCTATTTTACAAGTAGGATAAAATAAAACATAGACCACATATAGCCAAAGATGAGACTCAGGTGATAGTCAGGATTTTAGATGCTGTACTGAGGATTTATTAATGATAGTGCAGGACAGCATTGGTCATATGTTATATTTCTGGCAGCAGATTGGAGGCCTAAATGAGATGATAATGGGAAAACAATGTAGAAAGCTGATGGAGCATCTGTTAGGAAATGATAAGGTTATGGTGGTGGAGTTGGAAAGGGGAGGATAACTGCAAGTTAGAGAGTGCTGTGTCTTGGCTCAGAGGGTAAACATAAGGGTCAGGAGCCATTCAACCCCCAGACACAGGAGAGAGGCTTTGAGAAGGGGGAGAAGCCATGAGTTCCGTGTCAGAAGAATTCAGTATATTGCTACATCTTATTTCATTTTCAATTATTTGTAATATTAGTATCATTCCAGAAATTTCTCTTCATCTAAATGTGGTAGTTTAGAAGTTTTCCTATACTTAAATGTTTATTAGAAGGTATTACAGAGTAGTGATTGTTATTTATTATGACATTATTTTAACAAGGCAGATTACTTTATGGGAAAATATATCATAGGTTTATAATAGAAATAAAGTAGGAAATACCTGCACATTTTTATAAAATTTACTAAAATATATTCACTCTGAAAAATTAAGGGACTTCTGTCAATGTTAATGGGAATTTTCAGAGTTATGTAAGTTTCAGTGCCTAATGCCTCTACTTTACGTACAAGGAGATGATCCAGTGGCAACTGATTAATTTAGTAAAGAAACAGCAAGGAGAATACTGGAGATATGGGCCACTGATAGAAGAAGAAATATACTTCTAGACATACAACTCCACTCATTTTATAAATGTAGATTGGACAAAATTGCTTAGATCATGGAGAGGGAAGTTGTTTCCCACTACTCCTGCTCCATCATTGGCTCCAGACCTCATTATCCTGACATATCCCTCCTTCTATTCTCATTGATCTTGGACTCTGCTTGGAAGAATATGGGCTTAAAACTCCAAAGGCAGTACTTACAAATCTCTAGGATATTTTTTGTTTTCAGTTTCCTAAAATGAAGAGCCACTTTTGTTAGTTTCAGTGACAAACCTAGCCTGTGCTTTGTATTTGCCATTTCTATACTTACTCTAAGTGAGGTGTTGATGTCATGACTCTGAAATCTTACATTTCTTTTACGTAAGAGGCCTTGGTATGCCCAGCACCTCAACCGTAGCTATACTCCACTACTGCTGCGCCAGCCTCTTTGCCTCTGTAGCAGCTGGAGTTAGATCTTAGCCTGCTGTATTGGGAATTTTTATAGTCTTGGTTGTCCATCCCATGTTCCCATCTGTGTTACTTATTCTGTGGGAGCATAGATGATTTTCTTATTATTCCTCATTGGAAATTTCTCAAACTGAAAATTAGTAAGACCTGGGCTTTAAACTCAGTTTCTTCATGTTGTGCCCCATTCCTAGAATAGAGAGGACAAAGCTTGAAATGGAGTAAGAGAACTAACTCTTCCTGCTTCCTCCTTGTATTGCTATAGAACCTACAAAATTTCACCTGTGAAACTCTGGGCAGCCTTCAGGTATATAAACATATAGTATGAACTATTTACTATTCTGCTGGCCTCTGAGAGAAACTAATAGGAAGTATGCCCGCTATTAGCGACTAGATCAGGGTTTTATCTTTTAACAATTAATTATGGAAGCAAACAGAGAATGCTGTATCTTTCACATGAACGTTCATTTTGTCTAAAAATGTGAACAATTTTTCAATTACCTACTTTAAGCAAGGCCTTACAGTTTTTCTCTTACTTTAGGAACTGACCAATATCTTTACTTTTTTCTCCTTTTAAATGATTTCTTCACTCAATTAATGGATTATCTCCTTGACCGTCTTGGATAAATTCATTGCAGATATCATGCATTACAGATGCAAAAAATAAATAGTAAATTTTTGTTATATGATATATAAACATATTCATATATCCTTTAAAATGCCATATTACAGATATATAGATATCAGTATATGAAAATCAATGATTTCTGAATTATTGACTATGATAATATGTGGGGCTATGACTGTGATAATATGTAACATAGATGACCAGTTACTACTGGTCTAATTCTTTTCCTCTAGTATTTTGTTTTGATGTACAACTCACTAAGTGGTTTCTTAGAGAAAGCTTAGCTTGATGGGTCGTCACATAAGCTATTTGACATTTGTCCCCAGTCAGACCGGATGCCACATGAAAAATTTACTCAGGCAAGAGGCTCCTAGGAATAAACAGTTCTCTAGTGTTGCTCACAGGGGACTCGGCAAGGTGAGCGGAACTTCAACTTGTCACGGATGCACTGTTCTGACAAACATAAGTAGATGCTAATGGCTAAATCGTGACAGAATAAAGTCCCACAACCATATGGCTAATTGCCACAACAATATCTTCAGTGTTATTAATCAAGTTTTCATAGTGAGCCATGATAATTGGAATAATTAGAAACAGCATAGGCATTGCTTGTCTCCACCACACATTTTGCAAACAGGGACCTCAAACAACCACAGTTGCACTTTCAGGATCGTGTTGTTTAATGCTATCTTTTCCTCAAAAATAATTTGATTAATTAATGAATTAACTACTTGCCATCAGTATGTTTTATATTAACTGCTATAGGGGCACAAGCGTCTAAATGAGACCGCAACATCTCCCATGTCTGTTTAAATAGGCAATATTAAAGTAAGAATAGAAATCTGACCATTTTGGATCTTGTAGTTTGAAAGATGAATTCATTGTACACTAATCTGGATAGAGACATTCAATTTTTGGTCTATATTTCCCCTTTTAGCTAATTTAGTTAAGAAAATGAAGAATAAGAAAGCAGTTGAATAAATTAAAAAATGTTCAGTATTTGCATAATATGTTTAGGGCAAATACTATGTAGTTGTATTCTCCAAGTTAATTATTTTGAATGTCTTTCAATTAAGTAAATTTACTACCTTTAATATCACAATTGAAATATTTTCATATTTCTAATATAAAATATTCTAACTTCAGTCCCTACTGCTTTTTCTTAGCCGTGGAACAGGCATCTATTTTGCTTTGTACTGTGCTGAAATGAAGAGGGCTGTTGGGCTTTAAGGGGTGACTGGATGGGAAAGATGGCAAATTGAGTGTGGTCAGCACATTGGTGTGCAGAATACTCAGACATGTGAAGGAAAATACCTGTGGTAGATATCTATTCTTAAAGAACTTCAGTAATTTTTTTTTTTTTTTTTTTTTTTTTTTTTTTTTTTTGGTTTTTGGTTTTTTTCTCCGGTACCGGGAACCGAACTCACGACCTTGCGCTTGCCAGGCAGGCGCTTTTGCCGCTGAGCTAAATCCCCAGCCCCAGTAATTATTTTTAATATATTGCTTGTAATAGTTTTGAATCCTCTGCCACTTCTACCTACTTTCCCTTTTGTATCCCACTGCATTCTGTCACTACAGACAATTCATGCTATATAGTTTTAAAGTTTTAGAGTCAGTGGTGTCTTTAGTTAAGAAGTACTCCCCAAATTCCAAAATACTGTTGCTCTATAACCTTAGTAATGCCTAAGCTAGAGATTGTTGTTTCAATGAAGGGTGAATTCTATAAAATTTAAAATCACTAGAGGGGTGCTGGGGATTTAGCATATTGATGGTGAGAGAAAATTTCACTGCCTAAAATTAGGCTTTATCTGTAGATTTTGTTTATTCACATCCTGCTTTAAATAAAATACAACCATTTTCTTAAAGCTCAAGTTTATCCTTGGTATCAATAAGTATGTTTTGCCTACTAGCTTCAGAAAACCCTGCCACAGTCGGATCAAAACTCTAAAGAACTGTATTACTTCACATAACTAAAGTCTAAAGGGACTTCAAGGGGTTCAGTTAACAACCCCAATTTTTTCCACATCTCTTGTGTTAATTTCGTCATCAGTTTCTTATTAAGGCTCATTCTCTTGTAATTACAAAGGGACTGACAGTGATTTTGGAGCTATACCCTTCCTTCTTTTCACAAAACAAGTGAAAATGAATCCTTTCACCAAGGTCACTATTAACAGTTTCTTTCAGATCAGGTAGGCTTAATTACCTACCCTAGACCAAGAACAGCTTCCAAAGAGAGTATAGTCCATTGTTTGCCTTAGGTTAATCAGGGTCCACATTTACAGAGGTAGTTTCTAAGATTTGGTTACATGGCCAGCAGTATCAGCATCCCTGTGGGAGCCTGTTAGAAATACCAGTTATTAGTCTCAATGCAGCCCAGGAAATCAGAGACTGTGGGATAGTGTCCAGTCATCTGTGTTGTCTAAAACTCTCCATATAATTTTGGTGCATGCTATATTTGAGAACTACTGACCTCTAAAGTAATAGATAGAATTTACCCTTTTCTGACTAGGTGAAACATGCCTAGATAAACTAAAGGTAGTTAGTTTAGGAAGGAATAAGGCCAGAATGGATTCTTGGTAGGCAGTTAGTTTCACTATACTTTAAAATTAAAATAATCAAATATATCTTCTCTTTTGCAAAGTTATTTATGTACTATGCATTCCACATCATTTCTAATAAAACTCATACATACCATATTCCTCTTCTGTTAAGTCATATGTGGTACACAGTGCTATTGACCCACCTAATATTTTCTCTTTCTGCTTTATAAAATAACTCTGATTTGGAGTTTGTTGAGCTTTTTTTTTTTCTGTTTATGTAATGGTTGGAGATATAGCAAGTCCTTTTACAGTGATGAGTGAATGCCAAAGACAAATATGGAGAAATGATCCCTGACTTCTTTGAGCCATAAAGCCAAAGCCAGCAGACTTACAGTTGAAATTTCGTATTTAAGACACTGTTTATTTTCTTTTATTTGCAAACAAATACAACCCGGAGTAATTAACATAGCACAATTCTAGTAAATGAAGAAAATGCAGCTTTACTCTTTCTAAATTCTTTCCTTTATTTTCTAGGGCTTACATTTTGCCCATCTGAAAGTCATCAGTAAACACTTGGCATAGTGGCTTACATGCTTTAGGCTTGTGCCACCCTTCTCTGTATCTTCTTACTAACCATCATTTGCAAATTATATAAGTTCTCTCTCTCTCTTTTTTTTTTTTCCTTTGGTACTGGGAATCAAACTCAGAGCCTCGTGCTTGCCAGGCAGGCGCTGTGCTGCTGAGCTGCATCCCCAGCCTTACTTAAGTTCTTTGAGCCATGGTTTTCTCCAGTTTAAAATTTGATAATAAGACTTCATTTTACCACTAAAGGGATTAAGTATGTTAATAGATATAAACTGTGAACCTCATGCCTGATACATTATAAACTCTGAGAAATAGGGGTCATGTGCTGTTAAAGCTCAGTGAATGTGATCCATATCTAGGAGTATTATGATTTCAGCAGCAAATAGGAAGAAGGGCATAGAAAACAAGAAGTCAGAATGAGCCTTCTTTTTTTTTTTTTTTTTTTTTCCCAGCCTTCTTTCATTGTAATATTTACTTGGGTGTTATGGAATTCTTAGAAGCTTGCTGTACTCAAAGAAGAGCTCCAGGAATTATGAATGTGCATTTTGTTTCTTCTGTGTGGATAATATCTGAACTTTTAACTCTGTGTTTGAGGGAATCAGCATTTAAATTCTCCAAGGTAATAGTTAAAACTTATCCCATAGAATTGTATATTCTATAAAACATGAACTGGATTCTTTATAGACTTCTTTGAGGGGGCGGTACCAAGAATCAAACTCAGGACCTTGTGCTTGCCAGGCAGGTGCTTGTGGCACTGAGCTATATCCCCAGCCCCTCTTAAACCATGGGCTATTGTTTAGATTCTTAACTTTAGAACATGGGAACCATACCTATTTAATTTATGTTTTACAATATTCAAAGCAGTCATAGATTCAAATAGGTATCAGTGGTACATTCTGCTCATAGTTAAAGCAGTTATCATCAAGGAATGCCTTTTCATGTTTTCAGTCTGGGAGTTGTGCCTCTCACGACTTCAGAATTAAGTCCTTCTCTCCAAGGTCTAGTGTGGTATATTGCACTGCTGGCTTGAACCCTACAGACCTAACAAGATGGAGAACAGAGCAGGGCAAAGGGTCATAGCAGTATGCCTATTAAATATACATACTATGATCTTCAACCCTTAAATAGCCTGTTAATAATTATGTCTACTTTCAAGTAAGCTGCAAGTTCATTCTTTACTTTCCTGACAGAAAAAAAAACATGTAAGATCCCATGGCAGATAGTAATACCAGTCCATTAAAATGATCAAATTAATGTGTACTATTTTCCACATTCTCTTGTAAAAGGTAATTGTTTTTAGCTTTGGGTTTATATACTCTGATTTTAAACACTTAAATCTAAATCTCTATCCTCTTACGTTTGAAAGGATACATGGATAATACATTTTATGAGATTTTAGTATTACTTATAAGTTACCTGGCTTATCTTATGCTTTATCTGTCCACCCTGACCCATGAAATAAATGTAGTATTTCCTTTTACATAATGTAGAGGCAGACTGCTTTGGAAAGAAAAAAAAAAAGTGCTCAGCTTCAATTACCTTGTTCTGAATCCTTTTGGAACAATTCTGTATAGATACAAAAAAAAAAAATGTGTCTCACAGTCATATCAGAAGCTGATTTGCCAGTAGCTCGATGTTTGTACAGTTATACCTTTGTACTGCACTGCTTTGAAAACTCAAAATTTGGCGCTCAGTGCATTTTTATGTGAAAATTTTGTGCAGGTACTTGTTATCTGCTTGGTATTTATGTGCAAGCTAGAACTTGTTAGTATCCATTGCCTCATTGCCTTACAATTAGCTATCCTGTTTGGTATTCCTCCTGCCTCCAGAAAGCAATTAAGTACTCAGGTGCTATTGTGTTTAGTTAAGTCTTTTGGAGTGCTGGTGAAGGGTCCTAGACAAGTGTGCTATCACTGAGCTACACCCCAACCTAGGTTTACCTATGTCTGGAAGTGAAAGACCAGATCTTACAGTTGTTACAGTGAGAAAAGCGTATTTCCTCTTGCTGGTAAGGTTATATTTAAAATAAGTTAGGCTTCCTTAAATGTTTCACTGAGAATGGGAAGACTCCTCATTTTTATAGTCAGGTAGTCCTTCTTAGGTGTTAATCTTGACCCCACCATTTTCATTCTTCTTTAACTTTGTGCAGGTTACTTACGTATCTTTGACATGAAAGTGCTTCATCCATAAAATGGGGACATAATTACCTCCTAAAATTGATTTAAGTGTAAAATGAACTGATTTGTATGAAGTATCCATACCAAGTATCTTCAATTAATGTTAATTACTTTATGGTTCATCAGAGTCTGTGTAGTCCAATATATAACATCAGTTTGAATTTCTAAAGCGGATTTCGATAAGGAGAAAACAATCGCTCTAACGTCCAGGATGCTCAGAGTCACTTTTCTCTTTGGAATGGGTGGTATCTTTCTCCACAGTCACTCGTTGACCTTCTAATCTCTAACTACTCACTGGCCTGGTCATTTGAGGTATTTGATTTCCTATAACTCTACCCCTGCAATTTAAGCATGCTACTCTTCATTCATTTTACTTGCCACTTCACTTGAAGTCTTACATTTCACTCATCTCATTACACTTCTCCCCCTTCTCCTCCCTGTCCCCCTCCCCCAGCTGGGGCTTAAACCCAGGGCTTCCCACAAAAATGAGGACAGCGCTGTTTCACTGAGCTTCAATCCCAGCCCTTTTTTATTGCCGTTTATTTCATTAACAGCCTTAGCTCCCCAGAATTTCCAGTGCTTTATTATTTTAACCCTCCTCTTGCACTTATCCTCAATAAACTGGCCCTTTCTCCTTCTGTATTATTTCCATAGAAAAACCAACATGGTTGTACATGAGAAGCTGAAAGTGACAAGAGTAAAATGTAACCCTTCTGACTGAACTTGTTTTCTCTAGCTTGAAGTGGACTTCAGCACCTTCTACATTGCTTCTTTTCTTAAATGTCCAGCACTTATCTCCAAACAACCCTATTCAGTGATCAGTAATTCATTTGCAGCTTCTTTCACTAAGAACGTAGAACTTCCTCAACATTCATGTAACCTAATCTTACAGCTTCTTGCATTTCTGACTGTCCTCCAAGACTGACTCTTATCCCCCTGCTTAGACACTCTCTCCTGCTCAAAGAATTTGCTCCTGGAGTTACAACGATTTCTTTCTGTGTCATTAGTTTTGCCTCTCTGCTGTATTATTCTTTAATTGTATAAAACATTTAATTTATTGGTCTTTGGGGGAAATTTGATACATCATAACTATATTACAACTGAGCCATTAATCTTGTAGCCTTGTCAAAATTAACTAATTCAGTTTAATGATGCTGCTGAAGAATTAGCTGCTTCCGAAGAGGTTTAAGAAGACTTTGAGAAGTGTGCAAGTCCTCGTGTATATCTGTAAAAACTTTGTGCCACTCAACTTTTTTTTAATCACTTACTGTGTACATTTATCAATTTAACTGGACTAAGAGATTCCTGGAAGTGGTTGGGTTTTAAAGAAGGAATGGGTATTAGAAGGTAGGGCCTACTTGGAGGAAGCAGGTGATAGGGGTGTTACCTTAGGTACTGTATCTACTTTCTGGCCCCCTCCTCTTGGGTGCTCCTCTTGTTCTTTGCCTCTTGGATGCCACAACTCAAGTGGCCTTCTTCTACAGCGCCCTTCTGTTATGTTTCTACCTTGGAGCCAGCAAACTGTGAACTAAGTCCTTTGAAACTGTGAACCAAGATGAACTTCTCCTCCTTTAGGTTAAAATTTTCAGGTAATTTGTCCCAGCATCAGAAAAACTGACCAGTACACTTAAAATGTTCATCTTCTTAAGATTAGTGATAAGTGGTTTTGTTTTAGTTTTATCCTTCAAGTTTTTTTTTTTTTAAATTCTGGCCATGTGTAACAAATTTCTGAACTTCTTGTTCTTAGTTTCTTTTTAATCATTTTTGATACTTTATGCAGTTGCTCAAATGCCATCTCCAAAGGAGTAAGAAACAAATATGAAGACATCCCAACTGACTATATATCTTCCTCTGTTTCACATTTTTTGCTACCCTTTCAGTAAAACTCCATATGACTCAGGGAGAGAAATAGGGCAGTTTCCATTTCGTCAGCTTCTACTCTCTCTAAAACCCCTATTCTCCATTTTTCACCTTCCATGCTCTAACTCCATTTATCTCCACCTTACCCTCACTTATCTCATGTCTGTATACATGGTGGTCAGTTTTCATTCTTTTTCATTTTTAGCTTGTAATCTTTGAAACCAATGATCTCTTCTTCCTTCTTGAAATACTCTTTGGAATTCTAGAACACCCAATTCTAGTTTTTCCCCTAGTTTCACTCTTTCCCCTCAATCTCCTTCTTTATCTCGTGTTCCTCTTCCTGACTGCAAAATGTTGGAATGTCCCAGGATGCAATCTTAGACTTCTTCTCTTCCTTACCTGCATAGTTTCCTTTTCAAAAGTTCTTTCATGCAAAATCATTAGGTATTTAATGAAAATCTCCACTGTGTAGAATGTCAGTAATAGGAGGAAGAGCATTAGAGAGGTAGGAGCAGACTAAAGCAAATATTCATCACTTCAGAGGCCAGGAAGATACACAGTTGCCAGATGTTGAATACTGTCAGTCAGTAAGGACTAACATTAATGAATGTAAAAAAAGGAATCCAAGAAATTAAAGACTTAGTTGGTAGAGACAACTTAGAAGTTTAGAAATAGTTGACACTTTGTTAGACTAAACAGTGATTACACAGGCTAGAGCTCGGGGTTGGAAAATTGGTAAGGAAATGATAGAAAAGCCAGGAGGAGACTTGTCATTAGAGTTAGGAGTTTAAACTCTGTCCTTGGGGCCATAACATGTCACTAAATGATTATAAGCAGGGGCGACCCTGTATCCGAAACCCATTGAGGATATGTAGTAGGGAGGGACTGAAGAAGAGGCTAGTCTAAAGACTCCGTAGTGCAGTCACGTGAGCGAGCTGATTATGGCCTGCCCTGGAATGAGATTGGGCAGAGGAAATGTAGATCATAAGATTGTGACCATAGACTGTGAATTATTGGATGAGGAAGAAGTCTTGAGATTGAGAAAACTCAATAATACTCAGATTTTTGCTTGGCCAGCTTAAAATGGAGAGCACAAACAGGAACAGGTTAGGGGGAAAATTAGTTTATCATTGGATATTTTGAGTTTTAGATGCTTGTGTGACATTCACATAATGAAAGTCAATGACCAGGCAAATATATATGAAAATCACAGGAGAGCTATCTGTCTCCAGGGGTTATCAGGTAAGTGCTTACACAAGAGCATAAATACAGTAGGAAGTTAGGAGAATTCTGTCTGAAGGTTGCTGAGTAGGAACCATGGCCACATGTTCAGATTGAGGGTGGTAAAGGCAAGTTTGAGAGGACTGAAAACATCAAAGAAAGTTTGAAGTAGACATTGTGAAGAAACTGAATAAGCTACAAATAGCTTGAGAGAATGTTATGTAGAGTTGAAGGTACCATGGACTTTGAGTAGCTGAATTTATACAGGGGGCAGTCATTGTGTTGGGTGTGTAGTCTAAGCAGCCATTAGTTACCAACATATGGGTGCTGAGGACAACTTTATTCAGCTTTGGAGTTTGGCTACACAGTGTTAACAGATGGCTGGTGGTGCAAGGAAATTGAGGGAGTTTTTTGTTTTGTTTCATTTTAAGCATAGGTGACAAACTCTTAAACTGGATGGAGGAGAAAATGAAGGAGTAAGAATGGGCCTGCTGGGGATATAGCTCAGCCGCACAGCATCTGCCTGGCAAGTGTGAGGTTGTGAGTTCAATTCCCTGTACAAAAAAAAAAAAAAAAAAAAAAAAAAAGAGTAGGCCAGACAGATGAAGAGGAAGTTGAGGAGATGACGAGATCAGAACTTGTAAAGAGGTCTGATGGGATCGATGTGAGGATGTGGCTGAGGTCAGATAGTGGAGAACTATGAGCACTGCCGTGCAGAGTTCATATCCCTGTTCCTAGTGCTGCTATAGTGTTGCATAAATGAAAGGTCTTACCAAGTCTGAGGAGTAGTAGTTTGTAGTAGAAATATCCTGCTGGTGTTCCTGCTTCTCCTAAAATGCTTTATATTTGTGCCCATAATCAAGAATAGAGAAAATAAATGCTATGTTTTATCAAAGATTGAACATTGTCGAGGTGGAGGTATGATGAGTGATAGAATCCCAAATACTACTTGTCATCTTTGAAATGTTTATTCTTAGACTGTAGTTTGCCAGTGGTTAGGTTGCACTTAAGAAGTGAGGCCAAGCA
The DNA here is from genome assembly GCF_000276665.1 of Chinchilla lanigera. Taxonomy (NCBI): domain Eukaryota; kingdom Metazoa; phylum Chordata; class Mammalia; order Rodentia; family Chinchillidae; genus Chinchilla; species Chinchilla lanigera. The sequence continues at coordinate 9,580,082 of NW_004955430.1, read as the reverse complement.
GCTGGCCTGTGAGACAAAGAAAAAGTACAGGGAGCAGTTCATGTAGGAAAGCATTGGTCTGGCACTCAGGAGACCTACTTTCTGGATTCACTTTAGTGAAACTAACTGGCTGTTTTATGTTTATAAATCTAAGATCTACTTTTGTGGCCCATTTTCTCAGTCTATAATTGCTTGTCTACATTTTCCAAGTTAATGTTCTTGTGTATGTGTGTGTGTGTGTGTGTGTATATAATATAAGAAATTTCCATGAGCTCAAAGGTCTTATTTTTTGCTTCTATTTCCATGATCATTATATACTGATGAAAAGTAAAGTTTGTACCCACATTCTTATAAAATTAACTTCAAATAGCCTTCCTGTACACGAGTAACAAACTCATTGAGAGAGAAATTTGGGAAATACCACCTTTCAAATAGCATCAAAAAAAGAAAGAAATACCTAGGAATCAATCTAATGAAGGATGTAAAAGACCTCTACATTGAAAAGTACAGTACTCCAACAAAAGAGATTGGAGTGGATATTAGAAAATGGAAAGATATCCCTGGCTTTTGGGTAGGAAGAACCAATACAGTGAATATGGCCATATTTCCAAAACTGTTATACAGATTTAATGCAATTCCAATCAAAATTCTAATAGCTTATCTCACAGAATTAGGGAAAACAATCCTAAAATGCATTTGGAACCAGAAGAAACCTGGAATAACAAAGGCAGTTCTGGGCAACAAAGGGAAGGCAGAGGGAGTCACAATCCCTGACTTGAAATGATACTATAAAGCTACTATGATAAAAGCAACATGGTAATGGCAAAACAAAAACAAAAAAAAACCAGACCCGAAGATCAATGGAACAGATTATAAGATGCAAAAACAACTCCAGTCATACTCAGACACCTTCTCTTTGACAAAGGTGCCAGACACATTCACTGGAAGAAACATAGCCTGTTTAATAAACAGTGCCGGAAAAACTGGCTCTGCATATGCTGAAGATTAAAATTATACCCATATCTTTCACTATACAGTAAATTAAATTCAAAATGAATCAAAGATCTAAATATTAAAACAAATATTAAATCTGCTAGAAGATAGAATAGGTAAAACTCCTGAAGACACTGGTGTAAGCAAAGACTTTATGAATAAAACCCTGATAGTATAGGAACTACAGAGAATCAACAGCTGGGATCTCATTTTATTAAAAAGCTTTTGCACAGGAAGAGGAACACGAACAGAGTGAAGAGACAACCTGCAATGTGGGAAAAAATGTTCTCCAACTGTTCCTCAGACAAAGGATTATTATTAAGAACATTTGAAGAACTCAAAAAAAAATCAGACCTCCCAAACTTAAATACCTAATCCAAAAATGGGCATCTGAGATGAATACACACTTCTCAGGTAAAGAAATACAGATGGCAAATAAATACATGAAAAAATGTTCAGCATCACTGCTTGTTCAAGAGATGCAAATTAAACCAACACTGAGATTCCTTCTTATCCAGGAAAAAATGGCTGTTATCAAGAAATTAACCAATAACAAGTGCTCAAGGTGCTATAGAGAAAAAGGAACCCTTCACTGTTGGTGGGAGTGTAGACTAATGCAGCCACTGTGGAAATCAGTCTGGAGATTCCTCAAAAAACTAGCATTGGAGGTCCCATTTGATCCAGCTATTCCCCTTCTGGGTACCTTCCCAGAAGAACTAAAAACATCATACCACAGCGATATACGTGCACCCATGTTTATAGCAGCATAATTTGTAATAGCTACATCTTGGAAACAACCCAAATGCCCATCAGATGAGGAAGGGATAAAAAAGATGTGATGTTTCTATATGATAGAGTACTACTCAACCATAAAGAAGGACAAACTGGAGTTTTAGTTGAATGGATGCAACTTGAGACCATACTCATAAGTGAAATAAATCAGACGCATATATGTAAACATCATATTTCTCCCTAGTGTGAGTAACTAATTTAAAGATAATAATGCACATTATATTAACCATTTTACCCTACTATTATTTTGAAATTGTGTTTTTTTCTCTTAACTGAGAATCACATACTTAAAAATTACCAATTTTAGTTACTCAGCATGTTAAGATATAACATATATACATGGCTTTTTTGTTTTTTGTTTTTTTTGTCTCTGAGCATCAAGACTGCATAGCATCCCTTATTTGTGCCGAGTAGTTCTGCATAAAGTGTGCTTATATGGAAAACTATTTGTGTTGGATGATTTAACAAAGACTGAATTTTGAAATAGTCAAATTGTCCCTATGGATATAATAAAGGAACTAAGCAAGGTGTCCCCCATAATTAATATACTTTAGCTCTAGCAAACAGAAGCCTGCTGTGTCCTCTGGTGCCACAGGAAAGAGCTCTTTCAGTAACATGGGGTTGTGTTTTGGGGAATGTTTGCCCATTCCCAGTGTGCAGCAAGCCTTTGTAGTCAGGAAGCATAGCTTCAGCTGCTTTTTGCCTCTTTCCTCAGTGGTGTATACTAAACATTTCTTTGTTAAAATTATTGTTTCCTTAACCCTTAACTTGAACTTAGTGATGTTATACATTTCACACCAAAATGTTTGTACCAAGTAGCTGGCAGACATACTATCAATAGTTCTTGTTTCACACTTAAAATACAAAGAATTTTCTGGATTGTATGTAGTGTTTTGAGATTTTTGATTTGGGGAAGCTTTAAAGCTATAACTTTCTTATTCTACCTTTCCACTACTTAAGTTCTGAAACCTAACCTCATGTCAAAGGAAATGCAATAATCTCTGGTTTCAAAAATAATAGAAGTTGGCAACTTACCTATGAAAATCTTTGAGGGCTAGAGTGCCTTAAGGAAGTGGTAGTACCATAGCGTAAGTCACAAGGTTAGAAGTTACTCGTAGTACTGCCATTGTCTTACTGATGACCTGACAGATCACTTAATATACCAGTTTCCTCATGTAAGTGGTTGCCACTGGCCTGTCATGTGATCCAAAATGGGCAATCTGTGGCAGCTTAGAGCAGTAGGAAGATAGCAGAACATACTGACTAATGCTTATCAAAGTGGAAGAAAACCAATCTTGGTGATCATTGTCAGTATTTTCTCATCTCACCCAGATGATCACTGCTGGGTGCAAGAATGACAAGACTAGGGGCTGGGGATTTAGCTCAGCGGCAAAAGCGCCTGTCTGGCAAGTGTAAGGTCATGAGTTCGGTTCCCGGTACCAGAGAAAAACAAAACAAAACAAAACAAAAAAGAATGACAAGACTAGAGGATTTAGAGTAATATTTGGCTCTAACATACTGTGATTATTTTTTTAAAGGGAAAGATTTATTTAGCTCACAGTTCATAGAGGGTTCATTCCATAGTCTTCTGGCTCCAAGGCAGGTGGTATGACAGAGGGGCATCATAGAGGAGAAACAATTCATGGTGGGCAGAAGGTAGCAAAGCAAGCAAGGGACGAAACAAGCCTGTTTTTGTCCCTGAAGTTGTAGCCAGGCTACCAGAACTAGGGTAATGGGGGTGTAGCTCAGGGGTAGAGCATTTGACTGCAGAACTAGGGTAGTGCCAAACCGATCAGTGGACTGATCTAGTAATCAATCACCCTTAATCCTGGTACTGTACCATGAATCAGTCACACATTCTAGATCCAGCCACTTGTGGAAAAGTCTCACCTATGATCACATGATTTGTAACAGATTTTATAAAAATGGCTAAAATTATTTCTTCAACAAAGTTGTATCAGCTATCCATTATATGCTAGCACTGTTGCGCATACTGATTTTACAGTAACAGAAAAACAACACAAGGAAAAATCCATGCTCTATTGAGCTTCTATTATAATTGGAGAGATAGCCATAAAAGTATAGATCATGTCATATGGCAATAAATACGAGGGAGAAATATAAATAGGTAAGAAATTTATGGAGTATAAGGAGACCCAAGAGTTGCAGGTTTTAATTTGGTTATCAGAGAGATCTCACTAAGTCTGGTGAGAAGCTCTCCAGACATTTGGCACTGCAAATATAAAGGAATTGAAGCAGGACTGTGAGTGACATGCTCAAACCCAGTGAGGCTGAATCAAAGTGAGAAGGACAAAGTAGAAAATTATGTCAAAGGGTACAACTAGATTTTTAAAAGCCATTGTAAAGACATAGACTTTTACTCTGAAATGATAAGCCATTAGTGAAATGTGAGCAGAGACATGACATCATCTGACTGTCCCTTTGAAAGAACCACTGTAGAATGAGTGATGAGAATGAACTGTAAGAAGACAAGGGCAGAAGTGAGGAAATCAGTTCAGAAGCCATTTAAATAATAGTCATTTTCAACAAGAGAAATACATTTTCTCTGGAAAATAGGCTTCGGAGGACACATTTTTGTCTGTTTCAAATACTAGCAAATTCTCACCATTTATAGCAGTGGCTGATAAGTATTTTAGGTCCTCAGATATTATTTAATTAAATGAAAGATTAACTTTTAAAGTCAGTGATTATTCATAGTAACAGATGTTGGTGGTGTATGTAAAGTTTGTAAAAAGTGGTCGGATTATGCATATATTCTGAAGGTAAAACTCTGAAGGTAAAATGTGCTGATGGATTAAATGTAGGGTATGTGAGAAAAGAAGATTCTGAGATTTTTGGCCCCTGAGCAAATGGATTAAATGTAGAATATGAAGAGAAGATTCCAAGTATTTTGCCCTCTGAGCAACTAGAGAATTAAGTTGCTCTTCCCTAAGTTTAGAAAGTAAGTGAGAGAAGCAAGAGTTTGACAGTGACTATTGTCAGTATGAAGTGACTTTTTATGTCCAAGTGCAGAAGTTCTCGTCCTAGGTAAGATGGAATACACACTTCCCCCTGCCTTTCTGACTGAATGAAACTAAACAACTTTGTCAGAATAAATGGAATAGCCCTTTGAGGACTGAGAGACATATATAACAGCATATATGGTGAAAAATACCAGTATCTGAAGGACGCCAAACTGGCAATGTGGTTACCTTTTCTCCCTACTCCAGATCCCCTGCCTGTAATGAATACAGCTCTCTTCTCTTTCATTTAGCACTTTTTTTCATTTTAGCTTCTTTATTTGTATATTGGCTCTGAGGATAAGTTTTCCCCTGGATTCTAAACAATGTAAATATTCCACTAATTTTTTCCTCACGTACTGCATTCCTCGTGTTCTAGAATAGGTACAGTAACAGAAAATTTATATATCATCATTTATACTTACTTGATTTTGATATTAACCTTTTAAAAATTTTCTCTGTGTGTGTGTGTGCGTGAGAGGTGGGGGGAGAGAGAGAGAGAGATTTTATAGCAGTCAAGGTTAGTGAGTTATTTTGCCTGTAAATGTAATTTTTTTTTACTGGGGTTTCTAGAAGTACACTTTTACAAACAAATACATTTGTACTACAATCCCAGAAATGTTCTTCACTTAAAATTTTTCCCTTATGCTTGTACTCATTCCCTCCCTCAGCCTCCAATCCCTGGCTACCATTGATCTAGTCTGTTCTATAGGTTTACTTTTCCATAATAGCATATAAATAGAATTCTGTTCCCAGTGACCTTTAAAACTGGTTTCTTTCACTTAGAAAATGCATTTACAATTCATCCGTATTGTTGTTTATGTCAGTAGCTCATTATTTTTTGTTGCTGAGTAATGTTCCAACATTTGAATATGCCACATTTTCTATATCCCTTTACCAGCTGAAGGACATTTGAGGCAATAGGGACTCTGATAGTTGTGGCAGTTACTAATAAAAGCACGTAAAAATTCACATGCAGGTGTTTGTGTGAGTATAATTCTTCTGGATAAATGTCAAGGAGATAGAGTACTAGGTTGTTTGGTAAACGCATTTTTAATTTGATGAGAAAGAGCCAAATGGTTTTCAAGTGCTTTCCAAAATGGCCATGCCATTTTGCATTGCCATCAATAGAAGATGAGAGTGTCAGTTACTTTGTATCCTTGTCACCATTCTATTTGGTCAAGCTCTTCTAAGCCAGGCACAGTTATACCCATCGATAGTCCTAGCTGCTTGTGAGAGACTGAGACAGGAGGACTGCTTGAGCCCAGGAGTTTAAGGCCAGCCTGGGCAACATAGCAAGACTGTTTCAAAAAGCAAAGCAGGAAAAGCCATTCCAGTGTAGTGGGTAGTATCTCATTGTAATTTTAATTTACATTTCTCTAATAACTAATCATATTGAAGTTTTAATATATTTATTTAGTATTCTTACCTCTTCTTTGGTGAAATGTCTGTTCATATCTCTGGGCCATTTTTTTTTAAACTGGAGTATTTCTTTCTTTTTTTAATTTTTTTTTTTTTTTTTTTTTTTTTTTTTTTTTTTTTTTTTTTTTTTTTTTTTTTTTTTTTTGTGGTACCGGGGATCGAACTCAGGAACTTGCACTTGCCAAGCAGGCGCTTATGCCACTGAGCTATATTCCCAGCCCCGGAGTATTTCTTTTTGAGTATTGACAGTTCCTTGTATATTTAAGAAATAAGTCTTTGTCGATGTGTTTTGTAAATATTTTCTCCCAGTATATTGCATATTTTCATTTTTAACAATATCATCTAAAGAGAAATTTCCTAATTTTAGTAAAATCAAACTTACCAGTTTTTTATTATTAGACTTTCTGTGTCCTAGAAAGTCTTTGCATACATCAATGTCGTAAGATTTTCTCCTACTTACTTTCAACACATTTTTCTCCATTAGGCCTATTATCTATTTTAAGCTCATTTTCATATATATTGTAAAATACAAGTACAAGGTTCATAATTTTGTGGTGAATGTGCAATTCCAATATCACTTGTGGAAAAAGACCATTCTTTCATGATAGAATTTGTTAACATCTTTAGTAAGAATCAGTTGACCATATGTGTATTGATTTATTCCCATAATCTAGTCTGTTACATTGCTGAATGTGTCTTTTACGAACACTATATTGTCTTGATTTCTTTACCTTTGTAATAATTCTGCATATCTTATAGTATGAGTGCCACAGCTTTTTGTTTTTCTTTTTAAAATTGCTTTGTTTATTCTTAATCCTTTGCTTTTCCATTAGCATTTGAGAAGCGTTCTATTGGTTTTGACAGAAATATTGCTTACATTTTGATTAGAATTGCATCAAATCAATAAAATTAATTTTAGGAAAGTAGACATCTTAACAATATTGCTTATTTTAGCACTAAACATGGTATATGTATTTGTTTGAGTGTATCAATTTTGTCATTTTTTGTAGTTATCAGCATATAAATATTACATTTTTGTAGTCATTAAGTCTTTCATGGGGGTTTTTGGTGCTAGTATAGATATGCTCTTTTCTATTTCAATTTGTAGTCAGCCATTTATTCCTACTACATAAATTTTAATTGATTCTGGTTATTGACATTTTATCGTCTATCCTTTCTAAACTCACTTATCAGTAGTTTTCTTTGTAGATACTTTAGAATTTTGTAGTCAATTACATCATCTCCAATTATTCAACTTCTTTCTTTCTAGTTTCTATGCCTTTTATATGTGATTGGAGGTAATACACTATTATTTTGTTCAGGCTGTTTGTGCTTATGTTCGTAGTGAATGTTTGTCTGCAGTTTTCTTACAGTGTCTTTATTAGATTTGAGATGATAATAATCCTGGCTTCCTAGTGTGATTTTCTGTATCTCATGTATTTTTAAGAACAGTTTGTGAGAAACTAGTATTATTCCTTTCTGAAACGTGTGGTATTTTTTTTTATCATGGTCCAAAAGGGAGATCAGATATATTTTTAAAAATAAAATCGACCTTTTTCTACAAGAAAAATCACCCCAAATATAAAAGAAACAGAAAAAGACTGAAGAAAAGCAATATGCACAGACATAGCAGAAAAAGCAAACAGAAATGAAGACCTGTGTAAAGATATTCATATTAGACAATGTAATTTTAAAGTAAATAAAATTGCTGGGCGTGGGGGCACTATACTTATAATCCCTGCTACTCAGTGGGGTGAGGCAGGAGAGTCACAAGTTCAAGTTTAAAACAGAATCAAAACTGAAATTGTGAAGTTTCTAGAAAATAAAATATACTGATTAGAACCTATTGGTTTGATAGAAAAATGGTCTTAGAAATTCTTAGCCTTATACTCTTTAGTTACTAAACAAAAAGAAATAAAAGTATGTAAATCAAACATCTCAAATAATGAGGAAATGACAGCAAAATAAGTCTAAATTTAAAAAAAGTAAGAACTATAAAGAGATTAGGCACACACAAGTCTTTAGTCCCAGCCATTCAAGAGACTGAGGCAGGTCCTTTGGGCTAGGATGAAATAATTAATAACTCACATCTCCTCCTACTATATGAACAGCCAGGAAACTGAACATGGCAGAAGTATGCAGACACTAAAAGACAGATTGTTAGACTGAAGCATGCAGATACTGGAAAAATAAGCAGGACAGCTCTGTGATCCCTGGCATAAAGGAAGACAAAATAACTAGGTGAAACTGATGATAACTGGCTTTCTATCGAGAAGTACTTTCCAGATCACAGACCAGGAAGGAGAGCCCAGAATAAAATGCATTGGTCTTGCTGAGCTGAGAAGACTGATATTGGAAGCTGAGGAAAGTTTGAAGGGCATCTTACCTGCAAAAGAGTAAACTATGCAGAGAACCATCTCCAGAAATCTGCACGGGGGTTTCCTGGTCCACACATCAAGTCCCAATTACTCCCCTCCTCTAAAAAAATTCCTAAGAGAACATAGGTGACAGAACTAATGGATCTAGGGAATTTTTCCTTTAAAAAGAATTACTAATAAAAGATTTTACCTAGGTTATGCCGTTTCAAAAAATATAAATAGAAAACTATGCATTTGTAAGTTAAAAATTTAAAACAAAATATACACATTTGAGTGTACCAGAAATGTCCAAAATAAAAAGTTCATTAACCTTTCCCACTGTTGAATGTATCATAAAGATGTATAATACCTTGAATTTTTCACATGATAGACCCATAGACAAAACAAAATAGATTCTGAAACAGACTTTATACATGATGAAAGCACAATTTCAGTTCATTGGGGAAACTAGATTGTGCAGTAATCCAGTTTAGAGAACTAGCTAAGCTATGACAGTGTATCTCTACTTGTACACCAAAATAAATTCAGATGTATTGATGATGAATATAAAATAACAAAACTGGTTATTTTATATTCGCGGGTGGGGAATTCACAAATCCATAAGGCATAAAGAAAAATTGTTATAAATTTAACTTTCTAATGAAAAGGGACCTCCCTGCAGCTGACACTTTCCAGTCCCTGGTAGCTTTCAGGCCCAAGACTGTATCCTCTTGTACACTCTTAAAGTAGTGGTTCTCCAACTTGAGCTTGTATCAGAATCACACAGAGAACTTACTAAAGTGCACATTATTAGGCCCTGTTGAGAATTTCTTATTTAGTACTTATACAATAAATGAAGTTTAAGAACTTGCAATTGGAACAGATTTCTAGGTGATGCTGATCTATTGTCTTGAGACCACATTTTGAAAACCATTACTATATAGTCTCCCTAACTGTGTGTGTGTGTTTGTTTATCCAACATTATTTTTTCCATTTAGAATCCCCAAATTAAAGTGTTGAGGTGACATGCAGTTTTGCTTCTTCCTGAGATCTTCCTAACAAGAATAAAGACCTGTACAAAGATAATCCGTGCAGCATCATGTGTAATAAAAAGGATCTAAATGTCCCTAAAATACAAGGCTGGTTAAATCATGATCTACTTAGTTGAATACTATGGAACCATAAAAAATAAAGTATTTCTAAATATGTTGATTTGGAATAATGCCTATTTTAACAATTATGTTGTTAAATTTAAAAATGCCTTTTACAATATGCTCATATTTATATTTTTAAAAGGTACATACAGGCATAAAAATGTCTCCAGTAAGAAAAAACATTGGCTGCTCTTGAGAAAGTGGATTTGTTGGCAAGAAACTATCTGATGAGAAGGAATATTTCTTCTTACTGCATGTCCTGTAATACTTTAAAATTTTTTTTGCCCCTTTGAAAAAATGAGCTCTAAATTAGCAAAACAATAACCCCACAAAGTTTTCATTTAATTCATTTTATTTAATTTAAAAGAATCAAGAAAATGAGAAAGGTGGTGAGATGAGAGGCTGAGGTCAGGAAGCAATGCTTCAAATTTTGAGAACCTGGGGCTGGGGATTTAGCTCAGTGGCAAAGCGCTTGCCTGGCAAGCGCAAGGTCGTGAGTTCGGTTCCCGGTACCGGAGAAAAACCAAAAAAAAAAAAAAAAAAAAAAAATTTGAGAACCTGGACGTGGAGCATCTTCAGCGCCAGGGCTCAGCCATAGTAGCTGTAGCTGAGGTGGAAAGAAAATATATGTGTATATGAAAAGAAATATACAATATACTATATGGTGCTTCTGCTGCTTCGTATTTGTGTAGGTTTATGAACAGATTAACTTATGAACATATACACTATATCCTCAATAAACTAAATTTCACTATTTCTGTTCTTTCAGTAAACCTAATGTACAATTCTAGACCTCATAAGTTTTTCTAAAATCAGCTGACCAAAAGTGGCAATTAATTTTTCTTTGTAAGTTCTTAGCTCTTTATAGTTTCCTTAATGAGTTTCCCTGAAAGGAAACACTCTAAATTTTGTAGGGTCCTGTAGCTGTAATTACCTCTGTATTATAATGAGAATACTCATAAAATAAGCAGATTGTGCTTCATCAAAATAAGTCCTTCAGAAAGCTCCATTTTTTTTTTTCTTCTCAGAAAACCTTAGTTACCACACAGATGACATAGCAGTAGTGGATACTGTGCATTCTGAATCCCCTGACTCTTCACATTAATCCAGAGAGGTGATTTTCTTTATACATATCTGAGTTAGATATCCTATTGGAAATGGGTTTTCTGTAGTATTCATGAGTTTCAGTATAACCATACAACCAGGAGCCAGCTTTCAGATGAGATGGGGTCCAGGCTATGCCGTGTTCTTCTGTTGATGCTTCTATAAGATGTGTTCTGCTTGATTGGCTCAGTAGTTAGGAACTTGAGGTTAGCAAAGAAATCACTTTTATTTCTCTGAAAAAATGCAGAACTTTCCTCCAGATGATTCTGAGGCATATATACTCCATAGACCACACAGAGTAATACTACTTTTAGAAGGTTGAGGCTTATTTGAAGATCAAATGCAGTAGTTATTTTAGAAATTAAAACAGTCATGGAAGTGCATGATATTTTGCATTATCAGAAATTGTATGTGATTATTTTAAAACATTGAGTTGTAATTTTCCATGTATAAGTGAACACATTTTTCTTTTCTTTTAAAAAATGCATACATACATACATACATAATTGATCCTAAAGTTTGGTCCATAAACTGTCGCTATCCATTAGGGATAAAATGGAGCAGCCCACTGCTCTTAACTCTTGTTTCCGTTTAGCTCCTACTAATAGAGAAAGATAATTTACGACAGCTGGAGTTAGACTTCTAAATTTCTAATCAATCCCATATAACCCAGTGCATGTCATAAAGTTGACTACCTTTTGGCTTCAGTGGCTTCTTCAAGGTTTCCTTTTTTTTCCCATTATTCCTTGCCCCTTTGGGAAAGGAAGATTCTGGGATTGAACCCTGTACCTAATGCGTACTAAGCACTCTCGCTCTGAGCTACACCACAGACCCACATTCACTTCTTCATTATTTGCATTACTGAATCAGAACCACGAAATATATAATCAAAAATGGTGGATAATCCAAAAACTATTAGTATTGGCTTTGAAATTATTTAATAGTGGTAGAAATTGTTTTTACCTTCCCAATTATATTCTAATATTGCCACAAATCTGCATTCCCTGAATGTGAATTCTTTGGAGGACTTGGCAGAGGGTATAGAAAATGCATTGATTAGAGGAAGCCAGATTGATAGGATTTTTATTCCATTAAAATTTTACTTTGGATAATTTCCATGGTAATGATTGAGAGTTGTCACCATAACATCCACTGTATGGCCTAGCACAGTACCTGCTGTGCACCTGAAGTTCAGGAAATATTTGTTAAATGAAGATTCTCATTATTTTTCATACCAGTCTTACTTAATATGGTCATATCAAGACTGGCTGGCATAAGCTAGGAGAAGTCAGTGAAAAACTTTCACTTCACCATATCTCAGCCTTTTTACTCCCAGCTCAGTAAATATGATTATTTGCCAAGCATAGTCATCGTCCCAATATGGCATGGATTTACAGACTGTTCAGCCAGAGGAGCCACTAAGATCAGCTCCTCATACTCAAAAACTTAACCCAGGACCCCTTTAAAAAGGAAGATATGCTATTCTTTTGAAATATAAGGAGGACATATATTCCTGTTAGTAGAATATAACTTTCCATGATAACATAAAAAATAACATACAGCATGCTTTCTCTACATAAGAGCCCTGGCTCAAACTCCCAAATTGGTTTCCGTGTGAGTAGGTGTATGGGTGTGTGTTTCAGGGAAAAGGGTTTATAAACTTGGTTAAATTCTCAAAGGAGTGCATAATTCTTCTCTATAGAGAATTGAAGTTTCACTATTTTATACTTTTCAGGGAATTTTTACCACAGGTAAATAAACATCCCATGGCCACTGCCCCTGAGTTCAGAACTCAGAAAATAATTTTGTGAGTTTCACACTGTTGCTAATTCCAAGCTGGGCACAGGCATAGACTGTGAAACCAGGGTCTGTGTTGAAATACTAAATGCATAAAAGGACAGTAACAGGAGCATATGTGTTAGCAGAACTCTCACTCACACCCAGGAAGCTAAATCACAACCTCCAAAGCAAAATAGCCCATAATAGTCAGCACTTACCAAGTAATGTTTCTGTATTTTTACTGCCACTCTCAAGTCACTTCTAACGAAAGGCCATCTAGAGTAAGTGTAATTTGTTTCCCAGGCCATTCATATATTATCTCCTCTTCTAGTTTGCCAGTCCCCATGCCTGCAACCTCTAAATCAGATACAGCTAAAGCTTAACCTTTTTTTCACTACAAAGCTTTCTCACTCTCCTGACTACTTTTAATTTTCTGACAAACACAAATTGTTGAAAATTGATTCCCTTGCTATAGCAAGTTCTGAAGAAATAGTTTCTACTTATTTTCATTTGAGCTGTCTTCAGTTACTTCCACTGCACACTGAAATTTAAAATATTCTAGGAAAATTTCCACCAGGACATCATAGGGCGGGAAGTAAACCATTGCAGAAATATCTCTCTTATAGCTTAGCTGTTTATTTTTCCAGGAATAACTGTACCATCCTTACCTTCTGGGAACTAATTTAAAAGATGTATTATGAGGTTCCACCAAAACATATATTGGAAAATTCTGTGGTTGAGTCCTAGCTGTCACTGATTTAGCAAGCCCTGCAGGCAAATCCAACACTTATAAAATTTGAAATTTACTGTATCCAGAAATCATTAATTTATTTAAGCCTTTTCTCTCCTGAAGTAACATTTTACATGAAGTAAATGGTGGATTTTAGAAGCTGTGATAGTTGAAGCTGAAATATGAGCAGGAATCAGGATGTGCTGCCTAGGCCAGTCCCTCATAAACTTTAATGTACACACAGATCACCGGAAAGTCTCGCTGAAATGAAGATCCTGATCCAGATGGACTGTATTAGGAGGCTGAACATCTGCATGTCTAGCATATTTCTAGCTGGTGGTGCTGGTCCTAGGATTATACTGTGAATATAACAAGATAGAGCTGAGGAGTATCTGAGGGATGCACACATGGGAGACAGTGCTCAGGAAACGAAGGGAGACAGTGTAGGTCGACTTAGGGTGACTTGAACAATTCCTACATCAATCAGATAATTTACTACTTAGACTTTCAGCTCAGCTTTCCCCATAGAGATAAGAGAAGCCCAGGAAAAAGTTTGGTGAGCACCAGGAAGCCTGTGAAAGATCAAGAATATAAAATCATTATCAAGATAACCCCTAGTCAAAAAAAGCTAACCTGGGGAAGAAAATTCATACTAATTTATACTAATTAAATAAACATGGTAATACCCTACACTTTGTCCCATGCCAGATAACCCTAGGGAGCTTATAATCTGCTAAAGAAGGAAGAGTAACAAAAACAGATTATCAGCTACTAACCCTTCAGTTTATCAGTGTCTTTACTTCTGGGAAATGTAATTGAAAGCAGTGACACAAATAGGTGTGGAGCTTCCAAATATCAAGCCTGGGTGAAGCAATGTCGTAGCCATTGGGTAACCAGACAAGGTCAAGCACCTTGTAGAATAGGAAAGTAGGAGAAAAAAAAAAGGAGTAATAGAAAGTAAATCTAAAGGTGTAGGTTAGAAATAAGTGTCAAAGGAAATCAGCTCTCCTTGCTTCCCTTTTAGTAATAGGTTCCATCTGACTCTTGATGAGATACAATCAGTTTGTAGATTATGACCACCTCTCTTTCAATAGCAAGAATTCAGTTACCCATGTCACTGTTGGAGTTATTGTTGACTGTTTATGGAAACATTGCAGTGTTCCCACTTCACCCCTAAATAAATTCTGATATTTCTCAGCTGAATATTATGCCTCATGTCAATTCTCCCAATACTGTATAGACATAACATGAGATTTATGGAAAGAAGTTAAATAGTGTTATCATTGTGAAGATCCCATCAGTACTTCAAATAGCCTATGAAAAGTTCAAAAAAGTGAAGTCAGACACATTTTATACTTTTTAACATAATTTTCAGATTAGGGAGGATAGGAACAATTATTTTCAGCAGTTCTCATTATGCTGCCTTAGAAAACTTACTTGATCGTACTGTAATTTCCTGTACCTGAAAGTAAAGAGCAGTCTATATACAGACTTTCTAAAAGTAAAAATTGTAATACTAGTAAAAAGTGTTGACAGACCCTAAAATTAATTTTCCCAGTATAAGTACCAATAACATTGTAATTGTTTATATAGTTCCTCATCAGCAGTAGTAATGGCATCTCCCTAATTACCTTCAGGAGATGCCCAGTATCTCACATGTGGTGGAGACCGAAGAAGTGATAGGGTAGAGAAGTTCCTTCTCAACAATCCTGATAGTCCTCTCTAATCAGGACTAAGATTCTAACTATATTCTAAATGTAGAGGATAAGAGGATTCTCAGGTGGTACATTTCTAATACAGCTATATTGGATGATTACCATCCTCCATTAACTTTATTAGAATTTGTAAATTAAATCTTTGAAATACTATACTTGTAAGAATATGCATGCTTCCAAAAAGAGGAGTATGTAAGAGAGAATGTTCAAGAATTATACAGCCTTAAAGCATATTATGATCATCTTTATGTTCATTGTTTTCATAAGTTTCTTATATCACTAAAAAACCTATATACATAAGGCTGTACTTTCTATCCTATTTTTGCAAAGGGCATGTCACATTTGTTTTGACAAAACAGTTTCAAATTCTTGCCAGTGAGCCTAAATTACAGTAGGAGCTGGTAATAATTATTAGGAACTTATTTTTGGAATAAGAACCCATCTTTAATAATGGGCTATGAACTGCCCTGTAAAAGGAACAGAGAATTTTCCCCAAAGTCAAAAACATTTTCAGCTGTTTAAGTACATATGCTTTGGGGATTAAGTTAGGTTCTCAGAAAGACAAATTCAAGCCTGGTTCAACTCATAGAATTACAAAGACCACTTTAAAAGAAAATTTGAATTCTTTAAGCACTGTCACTTATTTATAGTTTCTTATCTTCCTATGTTTGAAGCAGTTCAGTGGGCGTGAAGGATTCAAATCTTTCCATAAAGCATATAAATTGTTGTTGTTGTTGTTGTTGCTGCTGTTGTTGTTTGAGACAGGGTTGTACTACATACCCCAGCCTGGCCTCAGACCCAGGACAATTCCTTTTGCCTCAGCCCCCACAGCACTGAGATTTGACTAGATTTACAATTTTACTGAACAAGTTAAGCATATTCCAGTAATGTATTCCGCAGAACTTTGGGAGGAGTTAAGAAGTATGAAATTGAAGGAAAGGTGTTTATTTTGCCTTCCATCTTTTGACTGTGCTTTCTGAAGATATTAGCACTGGGGCCAGGGATATGGTTCAGCAGCATAGCCCCTGCCTGGCAAGTGTAAGGTCCTGAATTGAATTCTGGGTACCAAAAACAAAAAAGAAAAGTTTAAATTATGACCCTAATTATACTAACTATAATATTTGGTTCCAGTTGTAAGATCATTCTAAGAGAATTAATGTACAGTAATATTCAAAATAAATTATTTTCAAAAGAAGGACTAAAAACAAAAGAGAGAGGGCCTAAACTCAAGAAGGTGACAACCCCAGAGAAACATTTTTGGCTTTCTTTTGTTTTTTCTTTATTTTTTCTTTTCTTTTGTTTATTCTATTAACAGAATTTGGACTCTGAGTTTATTCCATATTAGGCATGGATTATTTAAAAATTAATTACTAGCTTTAAAAAGTCCAAGTGAGTAGAAAGCATAACCCAAAGTTAATATCACTGAGCAAAAATACATTTCTTTTGTGTTCCAAAATGCCTACCCAACACTATCATTTTGTGATCATTGGTTAGTTGAAATGTCCTTGTGATATTTGTTAAATTAAATTGAAGAAAGCCTTTCTACATTATTTGTTTTTGTAAGGTTGCTGTATTCATATCTCACTAAAAGTCATTTTAAAAAAGCAAAGGAAATGAAGATCTAGGATTTAAACTTTCTTCTCTTCATAGTCCACTACAGCCATGTTAAGTTGACAGTATTTATTTAAACCTAAAATTGATCGTTTTCTCATTGGTAAAAATGAATTTTTCTTGATACTTCTATTGATCATTGACCAAATTATAACACCATTAGTAGTTACTGATCCCTGGGAATAAGCAGCTCAATTACACAAAAATTCAAAATTGAGAGTAATAGCAAAGGGGCTGGGGATTTAGCTCAGCAGCAAAGCACCTGCCTGGCAAGTGCAAGGTAGTGAGTTTGGTTCCCAGTACCGGAGAAAAACCAAAAAAAAAAAAAAAAAAAAA